>NC_133909.1:9582509-9882509 GCF_964199755.1 Larus michahellis
TGTGGTCATCTTCAAAGCCTAGTTTCAAGTGATCATCTCATGTGTGATTCAGATTAGGTTTGTTCTGTAGAACCTTAAAGAGTTCAGAGTGTAATTTGGAGGAAGGTCTGGAAGTTCGGTATGAGCTTAAAGTTGATGTCTAAACTTGCCTTTCCAGAAACATATCAGAAAATTCATATACAATGGCTCTGAGTTCAGGGTTAGTTTCCTGCCTTAAGGCAGATGGTGAGCTGAGAAAGATAGAAATCTGCAGAGGGATCCTAAAACACCCTTTTCTAAATCTTTTAAGGCTAATGTCTCCTTTTCCTTTTTGCATCCTGACAATGTTGAAATTAATGATCTTTGGATTTAAATTTCACATGGAGTCAAGCTGAGAAGATGTACCTGAATCCAAGTTTCTTCTAAATACAAAGTTGCTGCAGCTTTTGTTCAGAGCTAATCCTTGTGTGAATCATATAGCAACGCTCAGCATGCCTGCTCTCCTGAAGATGTTCCTTTGAGGTCAGCAATTGTCTCAAGCAAATATTTGCCACTTCATAAATCTCTGCTTGTATAGGCTGGATTCTATAGCCTCTTTTTTGGGCAGCGCAAGATTATACAATAGCTATCATGCATCACCAGGGGAGTAACAAATTCTTTTGGAAAAGGAGGGTAGATATTCAGACTGAAATACAATGTTTTTTGTAGCCAAACTAAGTTTTAGATCAGTCAGATTGTCACTTGAAATAGATAGGAATTTCAGGTCCAACGTTTTAATGACTAAAATAGCATGTTGTGGAAGTTGACATATGCAGTCAGTGCACTTTTGAAAAGCAAAGGAAAAAGTTTGAAATATTTCACTGAATGTATGATTATAGTGCTTGGGGAAGTTTCTGTAGTAATATTTAAAATTATAACTGTATTTCAGAAGTTGTTATAATGAAGTGTATCAAATTTGTTGAGAAGTTAATGTTGAGTTAGAGTTGCCATTTAGCTATTTGTACCTCTTGAAAAGTATATATATCGCTAGGCATTTTATATATGGAAAATTTGATCTGTGGTCATTGCAAAAGGGTATGAGAAAGAACTGGCCATTTTTATTGGATTCTGGCTGGTGTGACAATTCTTTTTGGCTCACAAGTGAAGGTAATCATTCAATTTTTATTTAATATATAGCTAGAAAGTTATTCTTTAAAAATAATCAACATAGCATTTTACTTTATTTGAGTTGGAATTTAAACCAGATGATGGTTGTCAGGGGCTTTTGAAAACTAAATGGGCTGATATATTATAAAATATTCCACATCTAATTAGTTAATGTTGATTATTTTAGAAGTGACTTCCATTGTATAATTCCTTCTGTATAATCTGATTGCTTTTCACTGCGGTACTGTGTGAAAAGAAACTCTGTGACATCATTGGGCAGCTGAATGACTCTTGTCTATTTAAGGGGTTCTTCAGATTTCTAACACAATGTTACAAGGCTTAGACCGATGCTGTCTGCACTTGACCACTGTGGTCAATTTGGGATTAAAAACAAATGTCATCATAGCTATATGTTCACTGCTTTCCAGGATATTCTTATATAAAGTATATGTTGTATCTCATTATATGTATCTATTTTAAGCACTGAGGACAGAAAGTATGCAGCCTGAGTGTTCACAGGGGGAAGGATAGAGCCTCAGCTGTGACATGTTTCAGCACTACCAAATTCAATTGAACTACTACAGTTTATGTTAGCTAAAGAATTGTTCCTTGCAGCAGTACATTAAAAAATAGCTCTGTTTCATTTAGATAATAATATGAGGCCGAGAGCTGCAACGTTTCTTGAATCATAGAATCACAGAATGGTAGGAGCTGGAAGGGACCTTCGGAGATCATCTAGTCACACCCTGCTGCCAAGCGGGTTCACCGAGAGCAGGTTGGGCAGGAACACATCCAGGCAGATTTTGAGTATCTCCAGAGATGGAGACTCCACAAGCTCTCTGGGCAGCCTGCTGCAGTGCTCTGGCACCCTCAAAGTAAAGAAGTTTTTCCTTATGTTCAGGCAGAATTTCCTGTGTTCCAGTTTGCCTCTTGTCGTGTCGCTGGGCACCCCTGAAAAGAGTCTGGCCCCATCCTCTTGGCACCTGCCCTTTATATATTGATCAGCATGGATGAGATCCCCTCTCAGTCTTCTCTTCTCCGGGCTAAATGGACCCAGGTCTCCCAGCCTTTCCTCATCAGAGAGGTGCTCCAGTCCCTTGATCAGCTTTGTAGCCCTCCGCTGGACTCTCACCAGCAGTTCCTTGTCTTTCTTGAACCAGAACTGAGCCCAGAACTGGACACAGTATTCCAGAGGTGGCCTCACCAGGGCAGAGTAGAGGGGGAGGATGACCTCCCTCGACCTACTGGCCACACTCTTTTTAATACACCCCAAGACACCGTTGGCCTTCTTGGCCACAAGGGCACATTGCTGGCTCATGGTCAACTTGTTGTCCACCAAGACTCCCAGGTCCCTCTCTGCAGAGCTGCTTTCCAGCAGGTCAGTCCCTAAGGGTTTGATGTCTTTTTTAGGATGTATTTTTACATCATGTCATGCTACAGGCATGATGGTTTAGGCATTTTTAAAACTCCATAAGATGACAGGAAGATGAAGTTTCTGAGCAATGCAAGAGAAAAACAGGGTGTAGACAAAGATTGGTTCGAGGAATTGAAATTCCTTCCATTTTGTCACTGCTTGTCTGCAGTTTGGTGACAATCATTGCTCTATACACCTTCTATCCTATCTCATTATTGTCCCTCTTGAATGACAGCAATTCTTTGCTATTTTCTATTTAAGGGAACAAAACAGAATGGCAAAAGCATTTCTCCAAGTGATATCTGCTGTTGTGTTCATATGGCTATTTCTTTAAACCCACAGTATGCAATAGTAAAGCTGTGAAAGTGGTACTATTTACACTGAGCATTGTCAGTACTCACAGTCAGATTATAGTGCCAGTTAGGATTATATTTAGATTCATCATTCAAGAAACAAAGAAGGAATTGGGACAGAGAGTAGAGGTGCTATAGGAGGATGGTGCCAGGAAAAGTAAAAATATTTTAGCCTATTACGTCCTAGTCTGCCCGGCTACCTGGTCACAGAGTACAGTGTGCCTTTGCAGGCAGAGGTGGTTAAGTGAGTATGTGGTTTTAAACAATCTTCATATCTTGCAGCTAAACATTATTTATAGATATTAACAACTTCTCTGTCTCTGCCATTTTGTTATGAACCTCTGACCAGGTTTCTGCCATGATCTTTAAGGTCCCTTCCAGCCTAAACCATTCTATGATTCTATGATTAATAGTGAATTTTAAAATTATTTAAAAACTAACTCACCTGCAGGAATCAGCAGAGAGAAGAAAGGTGATAGTAATGCACTGCTTTAGTGCCATACTGAGAAACTGTATTTTGAGAATAAGTGTAGTCATTGCTGTGTGCGATTTTTTTTTCCTTTGAAAACTTTTGCTGAGCTAAATATTGCTATTGAAAAAGGTGATGGTTTAGACTTCATATTTAAGTTGTTGACATAAATTGTATTTAGTTGTAAACCCAGCAAATTCTCTGTAAATGGTGTCTCAGACCTTACTCTTGCAAACACCTACTCATGGGTCTTACCTCATCAAAATCAGCTATTTATACACATAAGTGTGCCGACTGGACTTCCTTGTTTTAAATCAATGAGTTAAGAAAGACTACTGCTTTCAGGACACTGATTGATTTATGCATGTTAGCAATAAAACACGAAATGTACCATAGTTCTTTCAAAGTTCCCAGCCAACTTTATTGGGACTTTTATCCTATTTGCCTTACAGGACGAGGTTTCAACAGTGACAGACTTCCCAACAAGTGGCTAGATTGTTTATTTCATGTTAGTTAGGCCATTACATTTCTTAAATAGGGCTTTTAGATTTATCTTGGGATTTCAATTTAATATTATAAAGGGGTTTTGTTGGAACAGAAAGTGAACATGATCCAGAAGCCTCTGAAATTAATGGAAGTTTTTAGCTGATTTCAATGAGCTTTGAGTTTAACTTTTAGAGGATGTTTTGGAGAATTAATTAGCTGATTTAAATAGATATCTCATTTATGAACCTGATAATATCTTTTTCTCTCTTGCTAAAAACCACAGGCTCTTTAGGATCAGAATCCTGAAATTTCCAGTACCCAGTACTGTAGCTGAAATTGTAGCTCATACTTCATTGTACTATTCTTTTTTTTTGTCGTTGTTCTTAAAGAGAAGATTGAAATCATATATAAAATGCAAGACATCCAACTGGTCAGACACCAGAATTGGACTAAGCAGGGTCAGCTGCTAATCATGTCTCCACCACTATGTAACTAAACCCACACACAACTACTGCCTCTTCACCTGGCTGTTTCCCCTGTGTCTTATTTAATTAAACTCAAACCTTGAACCGGAAAGTATTCTCTTTCGCTAAGTGTTTGCAGAGCATATAGCCCCAGTTTCAGGAGGGGCCTCTTGTGATAGTAATAAAAATAAACAATTAAAGTCTAGAATAATTGCTTTAATTAGATGTTTTAGAGCTGACCAGCTGCAGATTATGGTAGAAATGTGTCACGCTGGCTGCTGTACTGGGTACAGAAGAATTGGATGGTGTCCTTAAGCTTGCCAACAATATTCTTTTCAACTGCAGTTACTAACCTGTGTTGCCCCCAAGAAATGAAATGTAACACCAGTATGATAACAAACATAACAAAAACGCATGCTGTGTTTCCATGTATTACTAAATTGTTTTATTTTGAAAAAGTTTAATTATTCTCTAATGTATATTCCTTCCCCAAGCCAAAATCTGTAACATTATCTATCTCCACAGATCATAACTCAGTCTTTGCTCTCAACACATTCTCTCTTATTTTCTTCATACTCCGTATTGGAAGAATAAAAGTAATTTTCTTAAGATCCAGACTTTTTCTCTTTCTGGAAGTTCTCGTTTCTGTTCATAGTTCTCTGTTTTGTAGAGTTGAAAAAAAAATATTTATTAACAGTTGGTGATGTGAAAAGTTCCAGTTCGCAGTGGGTGAAGTTTTTAGTTTTACTAAATTTGTGTTGTCAATTTTTAATAGTTGAGTGCTACAACACAAAATGTGCACATGTTTGGTAAGTATGGAAGGCTGGAGAGAGAGTCACCTTGGTTTTGTGCAAAGATTTACTGGAATCTTCTGCTGTGTTTGTCTGGTCTGGAGTGACTGGGGAAATTCTTGCAGCCCAAAAAAAATAGACTCAGGGTTAGAAGTGTAGAGCAAATCAGATAAATTATTTCCTTTCCATAATGAAACATGAACAGTTTGTCATGACACTACAGGTGAAATTCATCATTAATGGTTTCCTGTTCTTTGGTTAAATCTGAAACAGGAATGGATAGCTTTTGAAAGTTCTTTCTTATAGTGTCTTACTATAGCCACTAATAATGGCTTCCACCATATGTGTGACAATGGTCTCTATGCCTGAGAGAACAATGAGTGTTGAGAGTTCAGTAGACATTTAATAAAATAAGAGCTTGTTCTTCTGAACAAAAAGTATTATAAAACAGTGGCTTTTAGAAATTCGTCCTTATTGGGAGTCACTTCATTTTTTGATTTAAAGGTTGGACTCTGAGATTTGTGCAGGAAGAACTGGATTATTAACATGCAAAACCAGGCACCAGCAGACACATAATATACGTGTCTCAAGATATTTTTGAAATGTCAACTAAAATAGCTGATAGGTAATAGAAAAATGGCTGCAAAGGAAGGTAAAGTGTCAGATCATGTGTATTAGCACATGTAAAACCTCTGTGTGGTCACTTTGAACACTCAGTAAGCACAAGACAGTTTATTCCTCTGTCTAAGGATTTGGGGTATGGTGAGTGGATTATCACAGGGAATTACTGCAAAGTAATTAGTATTCTGTAAATTTATGTCCCAGTGTAATTTGCAGTAATTTCCTGGGTAGACAAATGCAACAGAAAATTAAAAGGAAATAAACGAACAGACAGAAGCAGAGCAAACCCCAGCTTGCAATCCAGACTGCAAAGCTAGAAAAAAACCCCAAGTTTCCATCTGGCTGAATATAAAGGAAACACAATCCATAAAAGGGGATACTGCAATCTCCTACAAGTTCAAACGAGGACAGCTATGCATCCTTAGAGAAGCCATGACCAAACTTGTATTGGTAGAAACATAAAAATAGACTGTCAGCAACTTTGTGGGTTTGTTTTCACACTCTGTAAGACAATCACTGGTGGCAGACGGACCACCCCAGTTTGCATCTGACTAATCTGTATAGGAGGTTTAAAAATGAAATATGATTTTTTCCTAGTTTCTCCTAGTCTGCTTGATAGTGTTTAGGGAGGGCTTTTATATGGCATATTTGGTCAGACATGTTAGGAAGAAATGGTAAAAATAAATTATTTGCCAACCACTATGAAAATTAAATGCAGCACCTGTGGATGGGAAAGGTGGAAAAGATTTTTTAATGTAATTCTGTCTTGGTGTACTGAGGCATTTGTCCCCCAGCAAAGTGCTGTTGGTATAGGAGTGGGACTAAAGGCTCCACAGCCATCTTTTCTGCCTCGTTAAATGCATTCATTGTAACTAGAAATACAAAGATAAAAAATGGCTCACGTAAGCCAGGCACCTGAGTATGTCTTCATTTTAACTGTTACAATCTGATCTTTTCATAAACACAGTGGTACATTTCCCTTTGAAATTTTATTTTGATTTTGAAATGTAATAATCAAACACAGCAATCTGAAACCTTTAATGGGAACTTCAACAACTAAATCTCATAGGCTCCTTTGCAAAATCTTGCCTTTTGAATGACAGTGAAATATATGGGTCATTTCCTGGTCTGACTTTTGGCAATGGGACAGTAGGATATTTTTGCAAAGTGAGATGCTTCTCCCCAAATTTGAGCACCTAGTAACATCCGTCTTCAGTGATCCTTGCAGGGTGGCAGGAAACACAGTCTCACAAATGTGTCCTGGTCACAGACATAACGGGTTTGCCTGTGCCTACTGCGCAGGTTTATCTGGATTCATCACCTCCAGTGAACAGAGGAAAAGAGGTCTTATAGGTTGATATTGCAAGAAAAAGTTGTTCTAGCGAAGGAAAAAGGACTGCTTTTCATTGCAAAATTGGAAACAACAAGATAGAAAAGGAAAAGGGAAATAACAAAATAGACTAGAGTTGTTACCAGTCCTCTGAGTGAAGGAAAGACAAAGCGATCTTTCTACCCCTCTTCCCCAGTTAGGCAAGACAGATCAGCCAACATCCATTCTTTATCCTGTTATCTAAAAAAGTTCTAGGGAAATGCCTTTAACTGGCGCAGAGAAACAGGCAGTTCATAGATGGGCTCAGTATCATCAGGTTACGCTAATCCATGACTCATAAATGCTACCACACTATTACTAATAATAACAGCTTCTACATAGTGTCTCAATGGGAGCCTCCCTATAGTCATCCCCAGCTCCATCTCCTTGGAAATCTCTTTGCAGCACTTCTTGTTGAAGAGGGGAAGGTAACTTGGAGTTAACTCCCTTCACCAGGAATGGGGTAGTGCCCCTTCATTAGGTCATGCAACAAACTCATAAAGAAATAAAAATAAATCTGATGTTCATTCCTAGTTTGTTCCAGACAAAAAGTTTCCAGACAAAAGCCTGTTCTTTTGTATAAATGAATGTTGTGGTTCTTTTTCCAAGAATGATGTGGCTTGATGGGATGGGGAATGGTATCTTTTTAGTTTACATGGAAATTTCCAAGAAAAAGATGAAATAAAAAATGTATTTTCTTAATTTAGAAGTCACTCCAGGAGGCTGATTTCTCAAGAGCATAAACCTCTGCCACATCATTTTATTTTGTGCTTTTTGCAACTGATTAGAGAAGATAATGTCAGAGAACTTTAAAGAAAAAAAATGAGAAAAGCACAAAGTCATGAAGTAGGATAGCAACGAAAGCTTGACTGTCATATGTAAATAAGCTGACTTGATAGGAGAGTGTTCCTACTGACCTTTTCTCTTTCAGGGCAAAAACTAATTCGATATAGTTATTTTCCCAGTTTTCTCCCTTGAAAAGTTGAGCTCTGAATCTGTCTATTACCACAGAAAACATTTAAAAATAACATCTCTGATGTTGTATGTAAAGCTCTTCCCCTTTCAGGTATCAATTGACCAAGATATTTCAGCTGTGACTTTTAATATTTTACTGCATAGGAGGAAAAAAGTCTTCCATACTGGTTGAATGAATGTTAGAAAAGACGCTAATGTAATAGGAAATTCTAATGTTGTGCTACTAACTGCTGCAGTGGTGCTCACCAACTTGATCTACGAAATCAGGATCTGGCCCAAATTTTGTCAAAGTTTTATAGCCTAGATTTTCGCAGTTTGCAAATGGTAGAAATCTGTTGCTCTGAAACTTCTAGCTTGTTTTTCAGGCTGTCAAAGCTCAGAAGTTCAGACAGACATTTGGCTGAAAACCCAAAAACTGAAATTTTCACCAAGCTGGAAAATTAGTTGAGTTTTACTTGTCACTGCATATAACACTGATACTGACGTTTACAGCAGAAAATATTCCTTTCCTAGCTAGAATAGCAAAGCTTTTAAAATAAGGTTCCTCAACTTAAATACTGTGACATCTGTGAACTTCTGCCAATTTTTAACAGCAAAATCATTGGTTGTCTGGAAATAAATAATACAAGCCTCTTGATAAATCACTTTAGACTTCAGAAATTTCTGAATTCTTAATTGTGATCAATAAAGGATTCTTCAACTGGCAGAATAACTTCTCTTTTTATATATGCTTTCTTTACACACCAATTTTGTTGACATCAGTGGACTCTGTATGTGAAACAGTACGAATATACAGTAGAGAAATGTCCTGAACAGCAAGAACAATTTTTCAGTAACTGAGCTTGCATGTAGAGTAGTGAAGAATTTGCATAGTTACAGATGTTGTAGAAGATTAAATATAAAGGCACTGTTACCTGCAGGAATGAAATCCATCTTGTCAGCTAGTTGGAAGACTCATGAGAAGGAATTTCCTGTTGTGGCCAATTTCATCTCTCCTTCCTCCGCCCCCATTACGTCTTTGCTGTGCCTGCTTCTTCTGCTCCATCCAAATATATTTTCACTACGGCACATTTAGTTATCAATCAACGGGAATCTCAGCTGCTGTTGTGCTTGGTGGACAAACTGTTCTTTCTTTACACTAACAAGGAATGCCTGAAATAGCCAGACACACAGCACTGATTGATGCAGCTACAGTTTATACACCTAGATTCAGACAGTCTGCAACTGCCAGAATTAATGGCTTATTATTAGAAAAATACTTCTGCTAGACTTATAATTTAAAACCATTTAAATGTCTCGGGCATAATCACTGAAGTTAAAGTTTTAGCTCGAAGCTTGATGGTATGAATTAGACACGTTTGCCTGTCTGAGATGCATTTTCTCTTAATGTTCTTGCTGGTTTAAGGTTTTTCTGCATTTCTAGGATGTGATATCTGGGCTAATCAAGATTGATGCACAACTTTCTACAGATTACATTATGTCTTCAACTTACATGGCTGAGCAAAAGAGAAAACTGTCCCCCTTCCACTGAGTCAACCCTAGTCCATCCAAGCAGGGTCTCTCCTGTAGAAAACAGCTCCCACTTTTCAGTTCTTGTAGATAGCAATGTTCTGGTGTTACCTTCAGGGAGGGGGGAATAATTAAAAAGCTAAATGCAAACTTCCCCATTCCATAAGCTACAAAGGGGAAGAGAAGGACATAGCAAACAGCATCAGAGACAGGAGCTGTTTCTTGCTTATCACATTAGTGAAAAGCATGTTCCGAGGCTCTCGCAATGAGACCGTTCTAAGGGTCTGAGAGTATAAAATGACTAGACTTCAAATCAGCTAGAATTCTTAAATCATATTAACTGTCTGATTTAGGGGAAATTACAAGAAAGATGATGGGATCCCAAAAGTTTAGGACTATGTTTCTGTTGTTGCACAAACAGAAAATGACCGTACATTTTCACTTACAATCTTGAACTATCTGGTTCACTAAGTCACTCTGTAAATATACATGGGGTATTAAGCATATCTCTGTTCTCTTTCTATAAGAGCTGCTTCTGAAAAGGCTTTTTTAACTGGAGCAGTGGCAGGAAAAACATAGTTAGTATTGATTTCAGGTTATCTGAGGCAAAGTCTTGTTTTGCTTTCTCTGGATAATTTGCGGCATCCTTTATAACCATGACTTTCAGACACCTCTCAGAAAAGAAAGAATTTTAGAGCCTTTTTTCCGTTGCTTTTTTTTTTTAAGTGAATTCAAATATAAGTCCTTTATATTTAGCCTTTCTTGGTGAATCTCAATACACACGCTGTATGTAAATAAAACATAGGTTTCTTTTCTATTTATTTACATTTCATTTGTTTTAGGAATAAATTCATAATATAGTCAGTTACAATATACAAGTGCTTTTTGTTTTATCTGGCGCTGAGTAGTTAATATACTTTTATACAAATTAGGGCTAAATCAATGATATGTTTGCACTAGGAACACTAGGACTGTTCGCCCTCTCATTGCACTAGGAAGTTCATGCAAGGACATATTTCTTATTTTTATTTAACATCCCAAATTTTATTTACTCAGAGTCTTAAGGTTAATAGGCATATTTATAAATATACCCACATCAATCCATATTGTGGCTCTTAGTAAGTGCTAGAGAGGAGTTGTTTGCACAGGAAGTAAAGACAAATTAACTAAAGATATGATTTTAAACCATATTAGTTAAAGTGCATTAAAGCTTGGCGTGAATGTTCTCATTCAGAAGTAAAGTGACTGTAGTTCACTTTACCTTAATGCACTTTAAATTCACACCTTTCAGCTAATTTAGCTTAACTTCCTGTGTGGACAAGCCTTAAGATTGTTCCCGTTAAATGGCTGTGCTGAGCTTTATTTTCTACTTCTTAAATGCAAACATGTAAAATAGTCTTATGTTCTAAAGAGACTATGTTTTAAAAAGAGATTTTGTTACGAGTTTTCCAATTATGACATTTGCTTGAATGTGGTATTAGGTGGTAAATTTTAGGATAAATTATACATTTTTAATTTTTTTTTTTGTTTTAGGTATGAGATTAGCGAGCGATAGAATGTATTTATCCAAACAAAAAACAGAAGACATTATGGGCAGCACATGAAACTATGACAGCTCTTACTCAGTCTGGATTATTTTCACTTGAGAATCTATTGGAGCAGAATAAAGAGAGTTTGAAGTATTTTTTTCAGGATTTCTGGACTTTCAAAGCTCTGTAGAAAAGGTGCTGTACATAGGCAGATCGTGTCACCAGCACACACATAGTGACTTTGATGCTTTGAGGGTGTGTGAAACTTGGAGAGGGGACACATAGAGCTCTGCCCAGGAAACCTTGTCACTAACATGGCAGTGCACAGACATTTTACTTTATAAAAAAACTATTTTGTTTCACTATTTAGCAGTAATTTTGGTATAGGTATTCCATCTTAAAGGTAGGTGTTTGGTGATTATTTATTAGAGTGCTTTGTGTATTTTGGGGTACTTAAGGTATATAAACTAATCATGTTATTACTCAGCATAGATGTTTCATTAGTTTAGGTTTGTATCCTTTTATGCTCATGTTTATTGTCAGATAAAAGATAATTGTTCTTGACAGTTGCATTAAAAGCTGTATATTTCAAGAAACTGAGCTCTTCTCACACGTAAACTTTTGGTTTACAAATTGTTTAATGTTATTTGATGTTAGGCTCTTACTAACGTTGCATATTTGTATCAGGGATATAAGCAAGGTTGACCTAACTAGTACTAACTGAAGTCTCACCCCTGTTATGTGAATTGATCCAGTCTACTTGTGGCAACGTTATTTACCCTTCACAGAACTAGTGCTTCTGCGGTTACCTGCAGGTTGTTGTATCAAGCACTGTACAGAGCTAAATGCACTCAGCTGAAAACAAGGATGTGAATTAGTGGCTGGATCTGCAAAGTGTGTTGGTCCCAATCCAGCAGCCTACCTGAGTTTCCGCTTAATTTTTAGTACTTAAGTGGTCTCATTGTTTTCAGTGGAACTATTTAGACTTCTGAGGGGTTAAAGAAAATCATGTGCTTAATGCTTTCCAGGGTTAAGACCAGAATGCTAAACACATTTTGGGGTTTAGCACTATGCATTTTACTCTGCCGATGACATGAACTTTAACCAGGGAGTGTGTGTTACATTTGCCAGCTGTTATCCATGCTGTTCTACAGTTTGATCAGAGCTGGCATGTAACTCAAAAAAGACTCTATGGCGGCTGATAGTTAAATGTGTGTGTAAAAAAAATTATATTTTTGGTCTTCAGATAATGGTGAAAAAACTCCAATTCTCTTTCATACTCTTTTCCCCTTTTTCTTATTGTTCAGATTTTTTAGGAAGCAGTAATACAATTTTTGGACTAGTCTTTATTCACTGTATTCACTTTATTCACTTTGAACATAACTTCTGTTCCCTTTTCACATTGTTGATGAAAGTTACAAAATGCTTGAGAAAATTAAATTCTCCAGTACCAGTAACTCCTGATGGCCTTTTCCTTAAAAACCAAACCTTATGTGAAAGAGAATAATAATATATGAAATTGTCAAATTAAAAATGGGTGAAGAGTAGACAGATAGAGTAGTGAGATACATTGCCAGAGACCAACTTTTCCACATGCTTTAATAAGCAAGATAAAATTTATTAATTGGTGCTTGAAAATATATTTCTATCTGTACTCGAAGATTTACAGAGTACAAAGGAAGCAAAAAGCCTTCGGCATCATTAATGGTTCACATACTTGTCAGACTTTTGCCACAGGGAATTAGGATAATAATGTCTTCTGTGAGTTTGACCATTATACGTTGCCATCTCTTGAATCATAAACATAGAAAATCATGGAGGGAACACGTCTTAATAAACATAGGCAAGAAGCATCGTACAGATATTATTTGTGTTACAGGATCACCTACAGGCCCTATTTTATTAGGTATTGCATGTAAGAAAGAAAGCTCGCTGTGCAGACAGATGATGGATGAGGGTGGAAGGGGTCAGAGAAACAGGAAGCGACTTGGTCACGGTCATATAACAAGAATAGAACCGAAGTCTCCTCACTCCCAAACCCAGCGTGTTATCCAGTATTCCTCACTGCCGCTCCATCTGTAGGCTTACTTATTTCTTAAGCTCAACCACTGCTTGAAATCTGAGCCCACCTACCCTCAATGTGACAATAAGCACCACCAAAGTTTTAAGTAGGTGAGTTGAATGTGCAGGTATAGCAAATTACTTAGCAAGCATCCTATCAGGTTTCTAATTTTATCTACAGAGACCATCATTCCAGTTGTAACACATTGGGCAAAATGAATTTAGCATGAATAGTGAGTTTATCATCTTTTTCTTTCCTCTGTACATGTGATAGGTTCAAAGTTGCATTTCTAGTCGCTTTATAGACAAAAGTGCAGTGCGTGGAAAGGACTGTAAACCAGTGGTCTCTGCAGCCAAGCTTTTAGACTTAGGGATGATTGTCAAAGGAAACATCTTTTCAAGTTGTTTTAGCTTCAAGAAGAATAATTAACTTGTAACAGCTTTTAAGCTTAGGTCGTAACCTCTGTGCACTCTTTTCCCTGGTTTGCCACGTTCATCTTACAATAAGCTGTCTTTTTTTGCAAAACGGAGAAAGTCAATCATATTGTTCTGAATCAAATACGCACTTTTATGGCAAGGCTGAATCCCTTCTGTAGTGAGAGGAGGAGGATTGAGACTGCTTCCTTTATGCTGCAGTGGGAGTGCAGCAAAGGATACAGGGAGAGAGATGAAGTATCCCACAGTTACAAGAAATATTGTCCATGTTGTATACATGTACATTACCTCACAACTCCAGTATGGGAATGTTTAGCTTGTTGTACTTCAGTCCTGTGTCACACTAGATACAACTGACGTGTTTTAACATTATAGTCATTACAGTGACTCAGGAATTTCAATTGGGAAACAATTCTTCACTGTGGAATTTACCAAAGAAGAAATAGGGATACCACACCTCCAGATTTTATCCTTTCTGTGAGAAAAAACTTTAGCTTCAAAGATTTTGCCATATTCAAACATTTATCCAGGATTTCTGGTAACACAACCAGCCAACTGGCGCATCAGTGACTGTGTCCCGTGTGGCAGTGGTAGTAAGCTGGTTCTTTCAAGAACTGTTTAAGTGCACACGCACTACACAGTTGCTGTCTGCCTGCGATAGATCTGACACTTTCCGGAAGTTTTGGACAGACCTGCCCTACCACACATGTGCTTTCAATTCAGGCTGCACTCACTCAGTAAGTCAAGTCTTTCAGGAAGCATCTGACCTACTCCACAAGCTCTGTGTACTTTTTCCCTGCACGGACAGAAGATTTGCTCTGTTCCTCATGCGCACAGCAATTATACCCCATACAGTAGGTCTGACATGATGTTTTCAAGGTGTTGAGCTGGCTGCACAGGTGTTGCACAGCATATGTGCAAGTATTTCAATCTGGAATTATTACAGGCACCCAAGAAGGCTATGTCTTATGTTTAGCTGAAACAGATGCAATCACAAAAGTTGCTATGGCAGAACACAGGGCACTGAACTGTTACTGAATGGACAGAACTAGAGATGAGTGAGGGTAGAAACACCCCAAGTCAACTCTGCTCTCAGAGAAAGTGGTTCTGGTACTCCAGCCTTTATGTGCAAGTGCTGTGGAGTAACTCCCAGCATGCATATTAATGCAACATATCTCATCAGACCCAGCAACCCGAACAGGAACAGTCTATGCAGCACATGTGCGCTAGGTGTGATAGCTTGCAGAAGTGTTAGACTAACTGTATGTGTGATACACGGATCATGTTTGCATAGGGCAGCCCTGAGTATAGGCTCCTTCATGGGCTGTAGGAACACAAAACATAACCACGCTCTACAGCCATAGTGGCTGTGAATATTTAGGAGTTGCAACTTCTGCTTTAATTGCAGGTTTACTTAAAAATTGCTTTTCTTCTGAAATACAGAAGAAAATTTGTTCCTGTTATGCAAAAATATGTAATCTATATAATATATAATCTACAGGTATGGTAGATTATTTTAATCATTGATGGAAATAAATTGCATTGTGTAGTCACTCCTATGCATGTTTTATTTATACCGCATGTCCTATCAACATATCAACTGATTAAATTTTCTGTTTACACAAAGAGTATGGCCAGTATGTTCAGATGTGGCTGGATTTTACTTTTTTAAAACTTCATTGTCTGCTCTTCCAAGAATTCATTTGCATTAGAAATTACACTTTTGTGCAAATTGTTAGCAGATAATAATTACCGCTTAAACTGTCAGCCAAAATACACCAAAGCTATAGTTCTCATATTTGCATTCTGTATTCCTTCACTGTCCACTAAAGCAAATTAATTACACTATGTTTCTTTTGCAAATCAGCAGGAGGTAATTTGGTATGGTAGAAATGAAAGGGAAGAGTCTAAAAGAAAATTGTCAACCAATTTGTTAAGTTTTCATTTCTCTTTGCTGCATTGTTTTGCAATATCAAAGCCTGAAAATTAAATGCCTGTCGTTGCTCTGAGCATTGTCCTAGTGCTGCTGGCACGGCAACTGTTAGTGGTAAGTGAAAATGTCAAATGACGTTTTGAATGGCAGCTAAAGAGCAACATGAGGACTTAAAAAATCTGTTTCCTTTAATTTCTAATGGGTTTCATCATCAACTATATTTAAGAGATACTAAATAACACGGCCTTGATTTACTTTTTTGAGGGTTCTGGTATCTTGGCCTTTGCACTTGGGGGGATTTAATTTCTATTTTTTCTTGAAAATAAAATCCTCTCTTTTGCTAAAGTCTGTACTCCATAGAAACAATCTGGGACATCTTCAATTATATTTAATGGACTTTAGACTTGTGTTTATATAAATAAAAAAGCACAATCTTGTAAGTGCATGTATTGTTCCTACTCTTTACACTTGTGCTTAGATAAAAGTTGAAGAAACTCCTTACTGAACGAGGAGGAAGAACAGTACATCTATACGGAGCGTGATCCAGTCCTCTATCCACATCTTCCCCTTGATTCCTTATTTATTACACCTCTCTTGGCTCGCTCAGTTATAGTTACCAGAGTGCACAGGTCTGTGAGAATATGGGTTATCAGTAACACAGTTGCAATCTTGTAGGTTAAATATTCTATCAACGTCCTCCCAATGCCTCTACTTCTAGAAATTCGCCTGGAAATTGAGTTTTGTGCACCACTAACCGGTCTGATTGTGAGTCCTTGTGGATAAAATTCAGGCAACCTAATTTTCTGTATTTTGAATCATATGGTCTCTAGTCCCAGTGAGAAAATAAGAATAGTGACATCTCCTATTATTACATATACAGCAAAAAGAAATAATAGCACTTGCTTCAAAATTCCTGGAGTAACACAAGAAACAGGTCATCTTAAATGATATAAGAATTTTTAGAGGTGAATAACTGCATCTTGTTGTCTAATGTGGGAAATAACCACACTCAAACTGGAAGGTCTTGGAGCATTCAAAAAACACTTTGGTCCAATATTTCTAAATTTGAAAGTAGAGGGATTTTTTTTCCAACCCATTGTGTAACAGGTAAAAAAGTAAATATGAACTCTTTATAAGAACTTTTGCTGAAATTTGGGATTTCAAAGAAAAATAAAATTAAAATCATCAATACAGCTAAAGATTTTTCTATGCTTCTGAGTAGCTTCAAACAATAACACTTAAACCCAACCATTTTCATCTCTATAGTGCTGATTTTCAGTTATATGATTTCAGTTGGCTGAGCAGATGGTGTGCAGTAATAAAGGTGGAGTGACACAAGGGTTGAAAAGAGCTGCAAATACTAGAAAAGCCTTTTTTTTTTTGTATTTTAGTTTGGTTTGGTTTGGTTTTGCTTTGTTTATATTTAAAGGTAAGTCTGGGCAGTTCACAAAAGTCAAGTGTGTTAGTTCCCTTGCATGCAATAATTCTGGTTCCTTCATTGAAGGGGTTAAAGATCTGACTCTGATCTGAACCTCCAGCACAAGTGCAAATTGAAAGATGTAAATCTGATCTCACAAGTCTAGACATAACTGTCAACTACTTTTAGCCATTGTTCTGTACTGATTTTTATGTTCTTAGTTTTATTTAATGAACAGGTTATTTTTCCCTTCCTCTGTAATTCTGACCTCATTCAGTAGAATCGCACTCTGCAACTCCCCTTTAACTTTCAGAAAAATATCTTCCATAACAGGTTCAGAAAGCAGTTTCCTGTGAATTTTTATGAGGATGTTATGAAAATTAGGGTTGCATTTTTGACCCCATTTAATCTCCAAGCATCTGGCTTGCACTGTTCAGTTTGGTGATGTTTCTTTCCCCCAATATGACTTTGATAAATACTTTTGGTAGGCTGCTTACCCTTTGCAATTCAAAGCATTAGAGTTATTTACTACACTCCTGCAAACTTTCCTATTGTTTCCACTGTCCTTTGTATTAAATAAGTTGGAGACCAGCACCAGCTTTGCAGCAGATTGATTATGTGGCTGTTGATGGCTGCTTCTTTTGGTAGTTTTGAATTTCAGTTCAGAGTAAGAAGAACTGTGCAAGTACTATAAAATTATATCTTTCTTGCTTTTATTTTCCCTTTGCACATGATGCTTTTATTAAGATGATATACTATTTTTATTTGCCATGAAATCTTAGTTCTACAAAACTAATTTAGTTCAGATGGCAATACTCGACATATGAATTTTTAAGAACTTTGATGTCCTACAGGACAAAATTCTTTTCATGCACCTTTAGTCGACGAGCTGTATTTTTACTGTCAGTAATATTTACTTTTTTTTTTGTAGCATAGTAGTACCCCACTGTGAGCAGATACCCATTGTAGTAGGCACTAAACCAGCATTTATTAACAGAATTCTTGCCCTGAAGAATTTACATTCTGAACATGAACATATAAAGAAGAGGAAAGGAAGGACTGTTTATTCTTCTTTTACAGAGGAAAAATTTGAATGCAGGGACACAAAAGCTCAGATCCACAAAGACATTTATCTGCTGTTGAAATCAACTAATTGATTCAAGGTCCAGGATCACTCTCTGTATAAGTATCAAGAGGGAAGACATCAAAGTTGGATATACGCTTCCAAATAAAAATACTGGAAAAAAATCAAAATAATATAAACTAGCCACAAATACATATGTTTACATACGGTAAATCAGGATGTTTCCATCTATTGATGGAAAACACTCTTCCAGTACAAGTATTGGCAGGAAGAAACACAGCTATATTAATGGAAATTTATAGTTCAGTGCTCTGATGATCAGAGAAAATTAAGAGGCGTCTCAGGTACCTAGCCAGAGAGATCTTGGAGTTTTGTCTTTGTCCTTGAAAGCAAACAGTAGAGGCTTCAAAGTTCATTGACCCGGACTCATGATTGTGTGGAGGTTTTGTTTGTTCTAGAACAGAGTTATAAATACGTAGTTTATAATGCTTTTGTTTAACACGGGAAATCCCCGTCAGAAGCACAGAAGCTGTATGACATGTACAGTGTTTACTTGCAACAAAAGATCTCGTTCATCTGCTAGAGATCTTGGGCTTTTGATCTCTACTCAGTGGATGCCCCAAAACCAGAAGATAACCTGTAGGACTATAAAAATAACATTCTGAAGTTTATCTAGGGACTTGTATAAAAAGCCCTTTGGACTGACTAATCTTAGAAGAAGACTTAGAGAAGACTCATTGAAATTATGCACTCAAGATGAGAGGAATAATTGGTGACCTGGTAATGTATCTGGTTATGCCAGCCAAAAAACCAGGTCAAATACAATGCTTGAAAACTGAAAATTATATGTAAGCTTTGTTGTTTGCTGTATCACTTACTTATTAACAACCAAATTGATATAAACCATCTCATTCTGCGTAAAACAACACTAAAATTGAAATGGCATCATTTCAATTTAGGTCTCCAAGCAAATTCTGTATTTTTAAGAAACTTAACTTTTATTATCCTCTTGACACAGATCACAACATAAAAATAATTTGGTAATTTGAAGATCTATGGAAAGTCTTAGTGTCTTCCTAATAGCAGTTCACTGAAGACATGTATCTCCATAGTTAGCTTACAGATAGTTCTGTTTCAAAGTTAGGAGAGGAACTGCTTTTACATTATCTCACTGGATAACAGAAAATCTCCAATAATTAATGCCAGATCCTCAGGTCTGATAGTTTCATTGAAACCATTAGGTTTATGCCAGTTTACATCATTTGAAGATCTGACCCAGCAGGTATAAAAATGAAAATGGCAAGGCAAAAAAATATGAGCAATTTGATATCAATAAAAATGTGCATGAGGTCAGTGGGGACAGAGCCTTTTCAAGTTTTCCTTTGACTTTTTTATCCTAAAGAAGAACTTTTTTTTTTTTTTCATCCATTGAGCAAGGTAATGTACAGCAAATGATAAATTACAAAAGAAAATAATCTGTTGTAATAAAACCTGGGCAGCAGCCCAAGTATTTGTTCCTAAAATATTTATTTTTCACCAGCTGTATTTATGCGTGAATACATTGATGTTTCTAAAGCAAGTATTAAAAAAAGTAACATCTTTTGAGTAAGAAACTGGTTTTAGTTGTGCACATTTAAAAAAAAAAAGTTTTTCCTTTTCCAAAATTTGAACTTTGACCTTTCTGAAATCTCACTAGCACAACTGACAAATTACAACTGTTTTTATTTGACAATGTTTGCAGAAAAAGAAATTTCAATTCAAAAGTCTGAATCAAATTTCTGACACAGAAAGTTACTCAGTTGCCCAGAAAAGAAACTGTAATAAATCCGAGGACAAGTTAGTCTCTTGCTTTGAACAGCAAATACTTTCAATAGCTTGTATTGAAATTACTGTCACTATAACTTATGTCCGGAAAAGATATATTAATAATTATTTACCAAAGAAAAATTAAAGCAGAGACAAATATAGAATTTACTGTTAACTCAAAAAGGGGATGTTTTCTTTTTATTTCACTGTAGCACTGGTAGAAAACCTCGATTAAAAATTGTTGTAGGGAAAAATACAGTTTAAATAATGAGCTTAGTGAAAAAAGAAAGCTCAGACCTGAGACCTGAATGTAGAAAATGAAAAGTTTGAATTTTACTGAGCCACAGGGAGAGAATATTGTACTGAGGAGTTGGGTGCATAGCCCCACATGTGATTAATTAGCTGCACCCAGGTGGTGAGATAAAAGAACAACAAGCAGCTTAGCTGAGAGAGAGAGCTGTGGGGAATAGGGGGCTACTGTAGAAGTGCTGGGTCAGGGAAAGGGGCTTGCTCTACCAGCGAGATGAAAGGCCCTGCTGGGTCCACCTGCTGTGTAGACAGCAGCAGAAGCCCTTGGAAACAGAGGTCTTAATAGAGGCCAGACAGCAGGATTTGGTTTATCTGTTTTCTTTATTGATGACCTGTGTTTGAACAGTAAATATGTTCCTTAAAGGAGGATACAGTGATGCTAGAGATGCTTCATTAAGAAGTGTGACTGGCTTATACCAGAGTGGGGAAACTGAGGCAGGAATGTTGGAAGGTGGAGTTGTTGCTTGTATTGCTGTGAAGTACTGTTTGGTTCTGCTCAGGCTGTAACCTCACCGCCCCCTGCAGCTTTGCTTTGCCTTTGGAGTGTGTCATGAGCAGCGGAGCCACCTGGGATGTTCTTCAGATCTCTTACTGATGGTGAACAAGAGTGATAATATATACGTGTAGAGAGCTGCACAGAGGATCTGGGAACAGAGAGTAAAATAAATGGATCCTATGGAGAAGTTCCTTGTCTAGAGTGGTTTGGGTGTGTGCTGGGGCCTAGCCTTGTTATAAGGAATGGAATATATGGAATCAAAGTGAAATTCTATATGGGACAAGAAATGGGGTGGTCTTTATAGCAGGGTGGTCTTAAACTGAGGTTTAATGTATGTACAATATACAAACATTTTTGACAGACCATTAACACCTATAATCTTGTAAATATTTGCAATTTTCTAGATCATAAATATAGCTGCATAAGCAGTTCTTTCAGAACATCATTTATACTCCATTAAAGGTTAATTTACAAGTTAGTACCTTATAGAAAGAAGATATGTGTACTTTTATGTTAACTTTCTGTAAAGGGAGACTGGTGTCTCCAGCAGCAATTTGTAATTCTCCTGTGACACTCCCAGTGGCACTATTCAAAGCACTATTTGAATTCTTTTCATCAGCTCATGTTCACAGCAAACTTAATCTTCTGTTTTGAAGACAGAGAGGGAAAGAAAAAGAGGAGGAAAAAAAAAAAAAAAAAAAGAGCAAGATCTTAGGTCTCCTGTCTGCGTTCCCAAGCATCCAACTGTTTGTTTAAACAGTCTCCCCTGACACACATTCTCATTTGTCACAGTGCTGATGATACCTGCTGCTGTATCTGAGCCCAACTTAACCGGCTTGGCTGTGCTGGCGTCTTGGTCGTGCAGGGGGCAGGGAGGAAAGAGGTAAATAGTAGGGGATTGACTCTGTGGGCTATGACTTTATTCACTGTAATGGCATTTGTGCTTTCTAAAGATCAAAGGCCAGAAAAAGGGTGGGGGCGGGGGGAAGAGAAAGAAAATTGTTCACTGTAGACCTAGTCAGGAGCTTTCAGAAGTGCCTGTGAGAAATTAGGTGCCTCTCTGTGCATTTGATCATCTAACTTTGAAATCCTGATGAGAGAGCTTAGAGAAGGATCTGAAGGGAAGGGAGAATAACCACTCAAGAGTTAGGACTATCGGGGAAGAATGAACAAGCAAGGTGCCAAATTTAACTGATTTTGATTTATTTTATTTTTCGAAATGACAACTTTCCTTCTTGAGCTTGGTAGTTAAACAACTAAGTGGCTTTAAAAATTGCTGTTAGCTGCAGATATACAGGAAAAAAAGAAATCTATTGTAAATGAATATACTTTGTTGTCAATTATTGGATTAAAAGAAAGTTTTCTCAAATGGCATGGCATGAGTTCCTACAACAGTCTCTTTGGATTTATTCACCTTCCTTAGGATCCCATGAAGAGAGTTGAAAGCTTTATGCATGTTGCTCACTATGTAGTGTATCTTTATCTTTGTTGTTCATATCTTAATAGCATAAAGATTTCAGCATTTGTTTTCATGTTTTAAACTACTGTGTACCACGCAGAATGTTCCAATCTTCTGTTTTTCATATACTGGTCTTCTTTCAGCTGGCTTCATACACAAAACAGAGGGTGATCATTATGGTACGTTCACAATACACTAAATAGGAGCTAATTAGGTATTCTTACTGTACTGTTTCCACTGGGAAGCTCTTTATAAAAATTGAAGCTTTTCTCAAAACAGAATGACACCAACGCTTGGGTAATTTTCTAAGGCTCGGGGTTCAATTTCTGACTAAGGGATGCAAGAACTGGAAGCTTTGACTATTGCACGTTAAATTTGTGATCTTCCAATCCATACTTGCATTTCTTCTCTGAAAGAGGCAGATCAAGGAGTAATTAAAAACTTGCAGGCTGCAGACTGGTGTGGAGGGGAGGGAATGAGCTTCCCTCGTACCAGGTTAGTGATCTAATTGCAATGCCGTAGTCAGTCCAATCTGTCAGAACTGCTCCACTTATTTTAAACAATTGCCTGTTGTCTCAGAAGAACTTTCTGCGGTACCACTTGTAACCTCAAACCAGTTTTTCTTAGTATTTTTAAAAACACATCCTTATTAATCCAGTTGTATCTCCAGTGTTGAATGAGGTAACTGCCTTCTTGAGGCCTGAATGAATCGGCACACATTTTAGTATTAAATTCAGCAGAAGGGCTTCTACTATAAATGTAGCTGGAGTTGTACCTGGCTGTAGGAGATGTCTGTTATGCCAGCGATAATGCCTTGAGTCCTAGCATCGTACACATGTTTGGAAATCACTGCATTTTGTATGACCAAGGAGGCATCTTGATGCCGAAGAGCAACTGTGTGGCATGATGTTACTGATCAGTGTCATGTGCTGTGTGGCACAGGGATCCCAACAAGAGGTTGGAGAGGGGCATATTAAAATGGCAAAGCTACATAGGTCAGTCACCAGTCCTTATGAGGCAGAAAACCGGTTGCTCTATTAAGTGGAGTGCTGGGTTTGCATATACATATCAAAAATGTGGTTTTAATTTATCTTGTAATAGTTACCATAAATAGCCTTATTATAGTTGAGGTTGTAAGTGGGTGGGCAACACAAGAGTAATCATAAAGTCTAAAATGTCTCGTTCACTAGGGAACTCATCAAAGAACAGTTGCTTCCTACAATCACTAGTAAAGTGGCTGTGGTGAAGGAACACGAGGTTTAATGGCTGAGTGAGTGCTTCAGTATAATTTAGCCTTAGAAACCAGTTAGCCTCAGTGTGTGCAAATCCCTTCACTAATTTTTTGGTATTTGCTGCTTTAGGCCTATGGCTTGCCACAGCACACCTGAGGCAGCTTAAAGTAACATTTCTTTTCATTAAGAAGTAGCACAAGTATTTCACGAGGGCATTTGCCATTCATCTTGCAATCTGTGAAAGGACTGTATTAATTATCTGTCTGGCCTACTTTTGTACTACCTGAAATAACTCCCCTCATATCCTTCAGAAATAGGAAAATCTTTTGAAGAAATCCTTTCTACTGCCCTTCTCCCTTTTCTTGTTCTAGAGCCTCTTAGCTCTAGAGCTGTGCAGTCCCCACCGTACTAGCTAAGGGCAGGGTTGCAACTCGAAAAGGGTCTTATTTCATCTTACTCCGTCCTGTGCGCAGCTGAGGGATGGCTGTGACCAAGCTCTGCTCATGTGTACGAAGTGAGGCACGTGCTCATGAGCTTGCAGGATCAAGCCCGACATGTTTGCTCTTGGCCTTTCTCTCCCACATTTCACATATAATTTGTACAGTGGAAGCTAAATTTTACAAAAATATTCATGAATAAATATATGATTGTCTCAGTATGTGAAATCTTCCTGAATTCTCTGGGTTGAATCTAGACTTACACAAGTGCAGAGCTCAGGGAGATTGCGGGCCCCACCAGTTATAATGCCTACTTATTTAGCTGCTCAAATGACATTTACCTCTCTACATTCTACAATAATTTGTGGACCCTTTAGGCTCCTCTGTAGAAATCTTAATTTAAATAAAACATTAAGGTAATAAAACCCTGAAAATGTAGATTAAAGCAGGATTCATCCTATTAATTTTGTTTCCTAGAATGGAAGCAAATTCAGCTACGTTAGAAACTTAAACGAGTGTCTGTTAATTGTTAAATTCACAGTTTAAAAGTCTAGGAGACTGGCTTGGAATTGCATGACAACCTGTTTTGTTACATAAATTGGTGCAAAAATATGCTTGGTTGCCTGATCTTGGAAGTAGTGATATGTCACACAGTTACCCAGGAAGTTTTACAGAAGGTTCTTGAGGCCACCATTAATGTGTAACATGTTTCTGCTGATAATTTTATGTATTTTATCATGAATGCAGCTCTTATGTTTATCAGAATAATATCTTTTCCCTTTTCATTTAAAAAGTGATAAATGGATATGAGAGAGCAGTTTTTCTTTTCTGTTGTGAGGGAAGGGAAATGTGCCAATGCTTATGAAATTACGATGTTATGGCCTGTGTATGACATAATTAAGTAAAAAAAAAATAATTAATGTTTTTACCAAGACCATTGATCGAAAAGGGTTTATTCCTGCGGCAGGGAAGTTAATGAGGTATTAACCAGCGCTTTGCAGTTTGGTCAGAGCTGTCATTCCGCAGTACTATTTTACCAGTCCTCCAAATTACTACTTTTATAGTAGAGTGTTAGTGTGAAAGAAGACTTTTTCATGTTTTCCTATTATTTCTAAAAATGCTTTGTTATAATTCCAAATACAAGAAAGCAATTTCATCATTGCAATAAATTTCTGGGTATGAATTGGCATTAAATTGTTTTGCTTTAACTAGCTTGTTGAAAATTGACAGTACAATATTTTTCTGGGTAACAGTCACTTTTGTTTTCTGAATAATAGTTTGCATGAGTTGAAGATACTGCTAAATGCACCGCACTTCTGATCTTTCAATATAGAGCATAAATAAAAGGAAGAGCTACCAGAGCAGTTTATCTCCAATCCCTCTCTGAAGCTGTGTATTTCACAGGATTGTTGTCGTGAAGGTGACCATCAAAGCAGCGAGGAAAACAAGATCCTGATTTTCTAAGAGTGATCCTGATTTTCGAACAGTTATCCAAATATTTGCTTTAGGAAGTCTGATGCAACTTTTAAAAGAGAGTCTTCTATTACCTTAAAACCAGACAGCACAGAGGTAATAACTGGAGCATCTTTAGGCTGTGATAGACAGCTGCTGAAATGCAATGGAAAACTGCAAGTTGAACAGTTGCACAGATCTCTTATTTTATTATTATGTTATTATATCTTTTTATTACTCAAAAGCTACAGGAAGCTTTGTCCATCTCTTCAATAAGCTAGCATTGTTTATATTCCCATGCATAATTCTTCAGCCAAATGACTGAGATTTTGGAGACTTTCCAGAAAGACAAAATGCTTGAGATACATACATCCTCTAGCAGAGATCCTATGTTGCTTGTTTATACTTTCAAAATCCAATAAATTAGAGCATTTCTTCCATTGTTACATGAAGTCTGTGTAACTGTGCTTCATTTAGCTTTAGGAAAAGCAAATTCCTATTTCTTGTCATAGAATATACCTAATGGGGAGGGTGTCCAATTTTTTCAGCTGTTTACGAATTGCTATTGTAATTGAAGAACTGTGATCAGAAGTTGCTCTTAGAAGTCCTGTGTGTGTTTTCCTTTCTCAGACCCTGTCACAAATCCATTCTATAAAGATAAGTATTAACTGGGCCTGGACCATTTCTTCTTTTAAAGTTTTCACGTTGAAGGATTCAGATACACATCTATTGGGACTTTCAAAATGATTTACCAAAATTGTGGCTCGCTTTCTTCTACTGACTGGGATTGTATCAGTTTAAACTGGCGAGAATTATTTATCTAAAAGTATAGCTACTTGTAAACCAAGGGATTATTCCATCACTGAAATTACATTTTCATTTATTTTAGTTTCTTTGTCTATCTTTTGGTACCAAATTAATTTTCAGTGTGTCTTCCTGCCTTGGTCTTTATCTTGGAAGAATGATGGATATGCAATAGTAATTTCATCTATGACTTCTAAGCATCTGCAATTTTTTAAACAAAATGTGTTTCAAGATTTTAAAAAAATCTGTCTCCAGAACGGTAGTAGGTGGATGCTGCACACTTTGATTCCCTGACAGCTGATTATTGTTGCTACAATGATATCACTGGAAGTCAAAGAAGCTTTCGGCTTTGGCGTTCAGATTTCATAAAAGACCATAGACAGATGAGTTGTGGGTAATAGGAACAAGTGGCAGAATGTCCAACTTGTAGTTAAGAAAAGCTTTCCATGTTGACTGTGCTGTCCAGCAAAAGAATTAAACCAATCAAAATATCGTCTTGCAGCAACGGATTGGCTCAAATCCTGTTGTAGTTAATAGTGGTCAGTAGCTTTGGATGGTAATTTCTGATTCACAACTGGGTGTCTTCATTTGTCATTAGTTGAGGTTTTTGAAGATATTATTTTTTGCATCATTCATTCTTACTATAGTATTCTTTTCAAAACAGTGCAGATAATGCAAATGCCATTTTTTTACTTTTTTAATTACGACCTGGCAACTGTAAAGAAAGGTCTTTTTTTTTTTCTTCTTCCATTTTTTTCCTGCATTAGTAACAATGTAAAATCCCGTGTTATTTGAAATAGGTAAAATTGTGTATCAGTGCACTGCCTTGTCGGCTTAGAGACAGAGGTGAAAATGAGTTAATATTTCTTTATAGAGAACTAAGGGAATAAAGTTCCATTGTAATTACTTCCAGACTTCACTGACTTTCATATTTCACTCATAAGCGTAATTTTCTCACCCATCTGTGTATGCTTTTCAGTTGTATTAATTATTCCATATTGAAAGACACTACTTGATAATTAGTTGGTGGTATAATTTGAAGCAAATGCTGTAGTGAAATTTTGCCTTTCTTTTTATTCAGAAATCATCTCCAAGCAGTTTTCTCAAAAGTACTATTTACAGAAAATTATTTACCTGGTAGTTATACTTGAGGAAATACAGTTGCTCTCGAATCATGCCTAAAAAGCTTATTGTGTGTATCTAATATTTTTTTAATGTATTCTAACTCTCTTGATTGCTTTTTATTAGATGGTGACATATCAATATAGTAATTTTCAGTGCAGTAATTTCTTCACCTGAACGAAAGAACAGAATGTCTAGATCTAAAGATCAATTACTTTCTGCATTGCTCTTCAAGGAAAAAGTTCATGAGTTATTTCTGAGAAGTTTTCTAGTTTTATTCTATTGTTTGCTTGGAAATACAGTTCAGATGCTCCTTCAGATAGACAAAATAGATCAAAAGGAATTGACTTTGGAGCATGCATTCTCAGAACCACATCTTGCAGGCAGACAACTTTTACTCCAAATGTGAAGCTTACCACTGCAGTCCTAACTATTTTATTGTCTTGTATACTTGTGATCACTCATTTATTTCCCACTTCACATTTCAAATGTGTTTCTGGTATGCAAGTGGTCTTCAGTTCTTACACTGTCATCTACTGTAAGCACCATGTGCACAACTGGAAATATCTTCTGAACTTAGAAACAGCTTTCTTCTACATTTTGACAACCTAGAACAGTACTGCCAAATTTTGTTAGCATTGGTGTTTCTCTTGCGATTATCTGTTTTTAATAGTTGAATGTAGGTTTGAAGAAAGATATTTCTCATACGCAGTGAGGGTTCATATCTATAACCTATCGAGAGATTGTCCCTACCCAAACCTAAGATCAAAGAGGTAAGAAAGTTTACAAACCATCAGATCCTTAGCAGATATCTGAAAGGCGATAACTTAGAGGGGTGCTTATTACTTCCTAACAAAACAGGAGCCCCCATTATGAAATAAAGATCATTGCATAGAGCTGTGAAACTTCACTTAAAATTTACAGAAGATTAATTTCACTTCAAAGCCTGAGCTCCTTATTTTTCATGAGGGCTGTATAAATGATTCTGTCTAGAAGTAACCAGTTGTATTGTTCTCCTGACTATTCTCATGAACAAGATGCTGCCTACTGAAATCACATTCTGTTCTTCACAGTTAAATCGTTGGAAAAACTCTGACCAAAATTTCTAATTTTAATGTTGTATCACTATGACTGCATATTTCTTTAAACACATATTAGAACTATTT
The DNA here is from genome assembly GCF_964199755.1 of Larus michahellis. Lineage (NCBI taxonomy): Eukaryota > Metazoa > Chordata > Aves > Charadriiformes > Laridae > Larus > Larus michahellis. The sequence continues at coordinate 9,610,828 of NC_133909.1, forward strand.
GGAATTCTATGAATCATATTTTTTTCTATTACTTTCTTATATTAAAAAAGTTAAATTCTGGTATAAACAAAGGAAAATCTAGGCAATCTTTGTGGTGGGCTGGCACTGTTAAGCTTGTAACTGTGTTCCTTCTATTGTTAAAGGACGTAGCTGTTTCGCTTGTCTTTTTGTGTGTCATACGATTTTGTATTCTCCCAACACAGTTTGTATCTGATATATCAGAGCATTCAATTTTTAGACACTTTGACACTATCAGTTTGTATTTTCAGGAGGCTGGTAGTTACAGTCTTGGATTTCTCACCCTTCTAAAGAATTATTCTTTAAGGACTGAACTTGTTTGAACATGCTTTTTTAAGCGTCTGGATGTTTTTCAGAAAATAGAAAGTTAATTTTAAACTGTGAGATTGTGATATAATGGCTTAGTAATCAAACTTTTCTATAAAACTGAAATACTGATACTTTAGCTTGTTGTGGAAGTACAGGTTCACTTAGAATAGAGTGTTTTCAGTTGGAAGGGTCCTCGAATGATCATCTAGTCCAACTGCCTGACCAATGCAGGGCTGACCAAAAGTTAAAGAATGTTATTAAGGGCATTGTCCAAATGTCTCTTCAACACTGACGTGCCTGGGGCATTGACCACCTCTCTAGGAAGCCTGCTCCAGTGTTTGACCACGCTCTCAGTAAAGAAATGCTTCTTACGTACTATTAATTTGGTTCTTAATAGAGCCTCATTTAAAGAAAAAGATGGCATCATTCATTGGCCACTAGCTGTATTCTATTCTAATTTTATGTAATCTAATCTATAGCATACAGCAATTTTAAAATTCAGTTCCATAGTAATTTCTCAAAGTGGGGGGATAAGTCGGATGAGCCAAGCTTGGACAAAATTCCAGCATTTATGTTAAGCGGTATGATGAGGTATAAATAGGCACAGGAGAAATAGTAATGTCCAGTTCTAGCTCTCCCACAGGTTCACTGAGTAACCATTGGGCAAATCACTCTCCCTACTTTCTTTTTCCTGTCCTGTCTATTTGTAATCTGTTGAACTTCTAAGTATTGGTACTTACAACAGTAATTCCAGTACAAAACATACACTTTCACACTGACTTCAGGACAGAAATGTATCTGAGTTTCTGATAGAATATTGTAAAAGGAATTACTGTGTCCTCAAATGCTCCTTTTTTAAAATTTAAAATGGAATTCTTACATTTTTTTTCATGGTTGCCCTTCACCTATGACTGAAGGTTGAAGTAATTCTTATCCACTTGATTTCCCGTCCCCCCCTCTGTAATTCAGTATTTCTCTCAAGAAAATTCACCTTATTTATATTTAACAGTAGGCAACAGAGCCATCTGCACCAGCAATTCTGAGAAAGAATCTTATATGATTCATGTTTAACACTGCTTCTTACAAAGTGCAGCTGGAATAATCAATTTGACCTTCTGTTTTTCAGCACAGTTTTTCCTGTTGGTTTGGGTTTTTTTTCAGAGAAGATAGCAAAGTCATCCTGCATACATAGTGGGTAATTCTCAAGTTCTTTCTAATTGAGGCCTTAATTAAAATACATAGTTTTATTATAAAGTACAGGCAATAGAAAAGTATTGAAGCCCGTGATTTTCTGTTAAAGGACTGTATATAATAAAATATTCTCCATCTGAGAATCTCTTGATGAATATTGGTGATTTAAGCTTCGCAATTACCTATCAGCTGTATATTTAATGGATCAGAAGCTGAGGAAAGGAAATCGTAACATACCTAGGACACAGTGAGGTGTCCGTATTCGTATTAAAACTGGTACTGCTGCCTGGACTGCTTGAACCTTCAACTTGTTCGTTAATCTTCATTACTTCCTTTCCCTTCTTAAAGAAACAGCTTGTTCTACCTAAAAAGCTGTTGCTATCAACATTTAAATTAATATACCAGCATCAGAATAGAAGTTGTTTTGGTTAATAGCATCATAACATGTGATTGTGGTCACAGTTTAGAAACAGATCAACTTATCACCAAAAGACAGGAAAAATAGGTGCTCAGCTTCCGAGCAGGGTATGCGTATTTGGCAATGCTGCTCAACTCACTGCAAAACCAAAAACTGATCACAAAGCAAACTTCTTGTTGCAAATACCTGGCTTTATTGCTAGCCGAGTAGCAACACTGGATGCTGTATGGAATCTGTGCCTATTTGAAAAGTGGATAAAGGCCCAGAGGCAGTAGTTCGCGCAGAATGGTGTCTTCAAAGAGGCAATTATATTCTCAGTTGCAGTCACTCAAAAGATCTGCATTGAGTGAAACAGTGCAGAATATGATCTAAAGCATATTATTTACCAATCAGAAAAAAGTCACAAAAAAAAAATAATTCAAAACTATTCATTGGTGTAATAAACCTGCCTGGTTTTATGTTGGGTTTTTAACATTACAGTCAAGAGGAGCACCTGAATTAAAACTTGTGGACATTTTTTCTGTACTGGGGCTCAGGTGTCATACTGGTCAGTGATATTTGAAGGAAAATTCTCTTGTCCAGCACTTAATATCTATAAGATTTCAGTTGGACTCAGTGTTGCCTATAGGAGAGAACAACTGCATTACCATATAAGACACTTCTGTGCAGGTTTGTAGGTTACTCATATAGAAGTTATCTATGAAATATATGAGTACAGATCATGCCCCTTTTTAAAAAAATAAAAGCACAGAGAAAACATACTCAGTGAGAGTTTTCACATTGTGTGAATTGAGTTAATTTTTCCTTATAGCACCTCATAATTTCTCTGAACAAAGATCATTAATCATTCCAAGTTGTGTACAAGTTTGTGCGATAGCTGTAAGACCACCAAACTCTGACCCTGGAGGAAATGAATTCCTAAAGGCGAAAAGCAAGTGTTTTCTTAATTAAGCCACCTAAGCTGCCTGGTTTTGCAAATATTTATTAACTCAATTCAGATGAAGTCAGATAGCACTTCTAGCTGCAGAGAATGTTGTTTCATTGGGCCTTGGGTCCTTGTTTTCAAATCAATATTCGATCTTTTAACACAACAGCAAATTATTCTCCCCATCTGTCTCCTGTGACAACTCTAACGAATGTATTATCTGGATGGTGATGTACAAATGCTTTCTAAGTATTTAAATTATAAAAATATATGTAGTAATTACTTACACTAGGATGCTGGGGTTTTCGTTTTTTATACTTTTTGAAGTTAATTTTTAATATTCTTTTCGATTTGCTGCATGTAACTGAAACATAAGTGAACACGGAGATAACAGAACATTCTTGAAATAGTAAACTTGTAGACTGTGTGAGCTTGGTATCACAAAGGCTTTCCCAGTCAACGTTTTTGTACTCTAGGACTAAAAAGTGCTATAAGTATGAGCTGAAGAACAAAAGGCTCTTTAAAAGTTAGCCCACCTGGAGACCGAACCAGCTCAGAGTGTGCCTTAGAGCAGGCCATGTACCACCGAGAGTGGAGCCGGGCGCTCATGAGAGTGCTGTTGTCTGTTGTAAGCACCTTCTGCCCCCAGATGAACCAGTACTGTTCTTTCTGATTTAAGGATAAGTGAGAATGAGTAAAACATGTCCCAGATGGCCAAATAACAAGATGGAAGTTCAGAGACTTTTGCCAGTGTATCAGGATATGGCCTATACCACAATCCCTCATGAAGAAGGATTGGGTTTTTTTAGTCCTGAAAGGAATAATAAGTGGCTTGAAGGCTGCGTGCCAAGTACTTTGCAAAGTCAGAATTTGAATGTGGGAAATGAAACCAAGAATCTCATGATCTGAATCAGATTCTCTTTGACCTGCTGGAAAACAGAGTAATGCTTGCAGCAACCGGCGATGAAAACTAGGAATATATTTCAGATTAATTTCTGACCTTTGGTGTTGATGGATGCGTTAGGACATGAGGAAGGCAGAGGAATGGAAAGGGAAGCTGTGAACTAAATCCGTCCAAAATGCATGTGCTCACTAGAGAGCAATGATCACTTTCTGTTCTGTTCTCATTTGTGGTGATGGAGACGGGACTTGTGGCAACAAAGTGAGGACTAGTAATGTTTATTGGTTACCGAGAGGCTGGCGTAACTAATTGAAAGGAAACAGATTCATCAGTTCTAGGGCTTAAGGCAAGTGATGAGAGGATATTTTCGTGAACTGCTATTCTAACTGCTACATATTTTTAAAAGCCTCCACTGCAATAAAAAAGTAATGATTTTTGGCAAAGTATGTTACAGATCTCCTATATTCTACACAGGAAAGATTGAGTTGCATTTCCTGCATTTTAATTTTACTTTTATTGAAATGTTGGACTTCAGGAAAGAATAATGACGTATTTTGAGTTTTACCATTGATTTTGCTGTGCCTTGTATCCCTTCTAAAGTACACGTAATGATATGTCCTTATCTCTATAAATTATAAAAAGGCTTTAAGAAAAACTCTTTTATGTCCACGTACAGTGCCTCTGTAGTAAACCTTGGATCTTCATGATTTGAAAGCTATCATAAATGCTCAGCGAAAATGAATCTTTAAATGTGCTTTTTAGCTCAATGTGAAATAGAATGGCACTGGAAAGCCTGGAGTTACTTCGCAGCAATCACTTCTATTCGGTTTAGGTTTTTGTATTGCTCCTGTGAGATACTGGTTTGGAACTCCTCAGGGTTATTTTCATTTTAACTAAAATGTAAATGAACAGTCACATCAGACCAAATGATTGCAGTATGAATTCCAGCTTGTGTAAAACTCTCATAGCTGGGAAGTGGGATGTTTCTCTCTTACAGAAATGACCCCTGGGGCTATTCACAGAAGCTGGTGTGGTGAGACAGATCTCCTTGTTGTTCTTTCTCTGATAACGCAGACAAATAGGCTCTTGTTCTGGATTGTTGTGATCTAGAATAGTCTGTCTCTATCCAGATCTGTAAAAATTATTCTCCCCAGGTAAAGTTAGCCTTTGAGAATAGTCCCCTTCCTCCTCCTCCTTGTCCTCGGTACCAAAGGTTTTCTGAAATGGTACTTTGTTTTTGTTTTTTTAAAAATGATTTATTTTAATCACTATAAAATATTTGTGAAAGAGAAATCGTTGCCCTTAAACAGATTTCTGCTTTTATCAGGGCAAACAAGCTGCTCTTTAAGGAATATCTGTTTAGTGAAATAAACACTACTTGGGGTTCACAGAATAGTAGGAAGTTGCTCTTCTGTTATCAAAGTCGTTTCTTTACTCAGTATGAAAAATAATGACACTCACGTAGTGCTTTGTAATAGATGCTCTTATACATCAAGTTTTGAAGAAAAAGGAGATTCACCTTCAGAAATAGGCCTTATATTAGTAAGTACGTTGCTAATTACTGTAATCATACAGAAGTTGCAATGACACCTATCTATATATTTATAAATTCATTTTGGTCTTTTTAATGACCATGTCACAACCCTAAGAATTGTTCTGATCTTTGAAGACAGCATCACTTTATAGCTAAAGTTTAAAAAAAAAAAAGAAAAAAAAAGGTTCTTTGGAATTGTGCATGTCTGCCTCTGATCAGCTTTGTTCCATGCTCAATTTCAGTAAATCCTATTTTTTCTTTATTCTTTCCTAATCTAGAAATTGCCAGCTATGAAAAGCTTGTTAATTTCTGTTTGTAAAATGTTCTCCTGTAGCTTGGATTAAATGCAGTGCAGCTGGGAGTAGTCATGGCCAAACAATACATGGCATAAATTATCTGTATATGGAGTGTCTGACTAGATAGCACAATCAACATGAGACCGACAAAACAACACAGTTGCGCTGTTGTTGCTGACAACTTCATTATTTCTATGATGTTCAGCTGGGTAATTTGTTTCTGAGGAACAGCAACATCTTCAGATATGTCTAATGGCCTGTATGTACTTTTTATAAGCTTTATGAAGATGGATGTGTTTGCAAAAGTTTAGGTTTTTTCCTAATATGGAGAACAATTGCAGGAATCATTAGCAAAGAGCACTCTGGTCTGTGTTGTTTTTGCAATAGGGAAGCATTTCCATCAAGCAATGTTGGTGAGCATCTCTTGAGAGGTACGTGGATCACTTTGGGCAACAGCAGCTGCTCTTTGATTCCTTGTTTCAAACAGTAATGGCTTTAAGGATCTGACGAACTTCTTATACTAAGGTATTTGTTTACCTTAACTTACACTCCAAATTACCCTAAATGACTAAGTAGCGTTTTGTGGCTCAAACACTCCAGGCCTGATTCTGTTCCACTACACCCAGGGATTATTATTCTCAGGATTTTTCCAATTAAAAAGATTGGGGGAGGGAGTGGGGGGCGGGGAAGCCACTTTGTCAAAAACAAACTGTTCAAAAAACATGCCATCTTTAAAGAATTCTGACCAAACAGCTCTGGTTTCCTGCTAGTTCATCTAAAACTGTACTCTGAAATACAAGCAACCAGAGTCCAAAGCTCCAAGGCACCTCTGCCATACCAACAAGCTGGAGAACTCCTGGCCTCCGCATCCCTTCCTGTGGAGGTGGGAGTCTGGAAGCCCCAGGCACTGGCGTATCCGCCAGCTTCAGCCCTGCAGCCGAACCTGGGTGTGTTGGAATCCAGGTTGTGCTGGGAGGGCTGTAGTTCAGGAACCACGGCTAAGGCAGAAAGCCTGGAGGAACTGGGACTGCCAAGCTCAGTTTCTTTTAGTCACTTACATCACGGGTGTCTCAAATATTTCAAAACACTTGGGAAAGTTATTTCATTGGGAAAATTTTCTAAACTTAGTCCAAACACAATTATTTTTTCTTCACTCACAATTTCAGAATTTCTTGAGTTTGGTCACATCTATGACTGATGAACTGGGAAATACTTGTCTTTTTATGAATATACTGAATACTTCTGTGTCTCTGTGGATAATAGGTTATTTGCTATGGATTTGGATCAAGAACACTGTCTAAAGGAGCTAGTGAAACAGTAAGACTCAGATCAATGTCCTTGAGGAAACACAAGAAACCAGGGAATAGGACAGAGAATTAACAAACTGGCAAAAGGGTATGTGTGAAAGATGATAGGTAAACAAGGAGCCAGGGGGGCAGAAATTGCCAAAACCAGAGTTGGAATTTACTACAGTAGCTTATACATATAAAAGTTTGCAAGAAAGAATAAGTGTGAGGACAAAGAAAGATACACTTTTATAGGCTTGCTTGGTTTTTTCTGGTTTTGTTTTTTTTACCTTTCCCACTGTATGCCTTTGGCTGTATGAAAAAAAAAAAAAAAACAATATCTTGTTTCAAGGAGCAGAGTGAGTTTAACCACCTTTCTAGTCATGGATTTCCAAAATGAGAGGGCGTACAGTTGCCAGGCAGAGTTGGTCCACCCATCCTACTTTGGAAGGGAGGCTGGAGACCCCATTCCCAGGTATCTGACCTGCCTGGCTACATTGCCCAACTCCAGCCGCAACAGCGTACAGGACATCACATCTGATGTTTGAGCAGTATTTGCTCTTTTAGGGGGAATATGGACAATCTAAGATACAGTTTTGTCTCTAATTCTGATGACAGCTTTGCCATTGACTGGTTAGGAAGTCAGGTTTCATGTGAAGTTTCCACATTCCAAATGTTTGAGTGAGTTTCTTTGCTCCAAACTTCCCACCTGGTTTCCAGACTACAGGTCCACGGAGTGTTTTTTCACAAACTCAGTGTACACATAGCGCTGTACACAAGGCAATATAAAACGTAGGAATGTTCGTTTCTGTATATGGAGGAAAATACCATCTGCAATTAAGCGTTGGACATTGGGTACTTGGGACAGTGTAGTACGTGTGTGTGGCTGCTGCTCCATGGACCATAGCAGGGTTTTGAAGAACTGGGTGAACACTGCCACCTATTGATTGACGACATGAAAATGACTCTCCCAGCTACCCTGAGACTTAATACAGAACAGCCGTGTGAGCTTCACAGCCTCCCTCATCCCAGAAATGTTATCCGTGTCCAGAAGAAAAACAAACAAACAAACAAACAAACAGAATTTGCTAAATGGAATTAAAGGCCAATCCAATGTGCTTCCTGGCTGCTAAAAATGTCTGTGATGTATAAAGCTGAGAACAATACAGGGTAAACATTTTGGTAGCCGTCAGTTACCAACTTGGGTAGCCTCTTTAAAAGAAATGTACTACTAAACATACATATTGATAAAAGTGTGCAGCTTTAGCAATAGTAGTAATAGTGGCAGCTTGTGGAATCAGCTCATGATATGTACTGCAGGTAGGTAAACTTTTAGAGTGATCAAACATGGAATGAAAATCTGTTGCAATAGGCTAAGTAGTAGAAGTACAGCAAACAAAACATTCTGTTCAACTAATAGGTATGAAATATAGGCAAGTGAAATAATAAATGGCTGACATCTTTGAGCCATCTAATGGAATCATCAAAGGCTAAGAATGTGCAGGGGTTTGTATAAGATCAGACTAATGGGCCTGCTTGCATTTGTTTTATCATAAACCCAAGTTTTTGTTTTCTGTAGGTCTTTTAAGTCTTTTCCATTTCCAGAACTATAGGTAGGTGGCTCTCGCACTTATTTACACACATTCATTCATAATTTTTAGTAATTAATTTCATGGTTTTATTATTTAGTAAATTTATGATTACTTATCGTACTGAGTGTTGGTTTATGTCTTCTGGCTTTTGAACAGCTTAATAATGAACTTAAATTCATACAAGAGGAAGATTAGAAATTTGTTTACTTTATATAAACAAACTAATTGTCTTTCATAGAACCAGCTTGGGCAAGAAAACATCTTGTCTTTTACTATTCCACTAAATAATGTTTGGGTAGCAATAGAGAAGTACTAAGCATTACGGAAGTTGAAATAGCAACAGCAAAAGGTCCACTTTCCACCAAGCTGAAGGGAGAAAGCAAAGGAGAGAAGGGGGGGTATTGATCCGCCATGAGAAATTGCTAGAAAATGTTCAAGAGTAGATTCGTTTCAGTAAACTTGCTTTAGCTTTTTCCCCTGAAAATAGCTGGAAATTGAGAATTCCCGCTCAAGTGAGTTCCATAGATGGGATCTATACAGTAAAAAAAAACTTAATCAGGGATTTTGACTCAGAAGAATCATCCCTATTCAGCACCGCACTGAAAATGGAATTTTTATGCTTGCGTTTAACTAATTTAGACATTTCAGATTTTCAGCATGCTTTTTTTTGCAGATAGCATCCCAGTGTTAGAGAGGTATTCCATGGTTTTTGAAAGATTTGCAATCTTCCTGCTGTTGGCATGGAGCAGTGACCTCAGCCAGCTGTCCTGCAGCCTTCCAACTAATGAGCCTCAGAAGCAGCAGAACAAAAGAGGGAATCCTATACACATACAGCCTGTGATTTTCATGGTATAGCAGGAATGTTGTGCATAGCGTACTGTCATAGCACTTTGTCATTCTCTGCTGCAGCAAAACATACAAGTAGTTGCGTTTGATGTTCTTGTTTTGTCTTTGAAATATGTAGATAGGCATGTTTACATACACAACACATACATATATATATATGCATGTATATGTGCATATAGAAAATCTCTCAAGAAATGGTTTGGTCTGTATCCAGATTGATTTAAAAAGTATAGAATAAGTTCAAGTCCCATGACAATCAAATGTCAGGCCCAGGATGAGATTTAACTTTGGCAGAAGGACAGTATTTGGTATGAGGTCCAGTACCCTTAACTGGGTTTTGAAGGGTGGCAGAATCAGACTGGGCACCAGCTTTTGGGAGGTTTCCAACATTTTCAAAAAATCAAGCATCATGTCTGAATAAAGCCAGTGAATTTTTTTCAGCAGATCGTATCAGTAGTGCTGGTATCCCTTTATAAACAGTAAAAACTACCTTTTCTGTAGATGTTAACGATCATTGGCTATGAAGGACCCAGGAATTAGTGTATTTTAATTTTTTTTCCATACCAGATATTACACAGGAGCGTTCTGGTTATGTAAATTTAACCCAGTGGACTGTCCAGGAAAGATAAGGATTTTTGTAGATTGTTGTCTATTGCCTACACTATTTTTAAAAGTCTAAGGCTGTGCATGGTTATTCCATATTCTGACTTTATATCATCTTTGTGGGTTTCTGTGGGATCCAGCATTTGTGGTTTTTGCCCTGTAGAAAAAAAATAATTATATTTTCAAATATCACCGTTCTACTATTTCAGAAGCTCTCAATGCAGACATTACAGGATCTGTTTTAGCTGAAACATAGGCATCAATAAAATATGTTTTTCTTATTCATTTGATAATCTTTTTTTAAGTGTAACCTGTTCAGGCTGGGAGCTTTCAAATGATCTTGCAGATGTCCCATAGCTGTGGATATGGTTGCTGCTTTTGTTGCTATGATTGCAGACAGCTGTAGTGATAGCTTGCTTGAAGAAAGAAGAAACAATACATCACACGCAACATGCATTACTGGACTGAGTGTAGGACTGTGATTCTTCCCCCCCCCCCCTTTTTATTGGTTTAATATAAAATTAACTAACTGCTTTAAGATGGCTGCATGAATGTCTTTTTGCTCATACTTCATGGCAAATTAATTACAATCGCAGTTTTGTTTACTCTGGCAGTAATTATTTTTTCTACTTGCATGCTGTGCTGCTGATCAATTTTAAGGGATACAACAAGCTAAAAGCATACAGAAGTCATGGCATCTTTGACTACGAAGGCAAGAGCTTTATATATTAGTCATTCCTATAGCTGCACCGGGAACTACTATAGAGTTAGGGCATCAAATATTTCACCTGTGATACAACACTATTTGCTTTAAATACTGTTTTGCTCTGAGATCTTATCAGTCATCTTGGACTTCAGTAATTGCTAGTAATAAGCTTTTTCATATCTGATCATTCATGCAGTATAAGGAAGAGGTTAACTCGTTCTGCCCAGAGGCTGAACCAGCAGAGACAGCAAAGCCAATGTGATTCCTTGAATGAAGGCAGCGGACAATTGCCAGCAACTTGTTCACATTTTGCCTTGGATAGCCTAAGCTGGTAAGTCTAATTTAACTCTTTAATGCATATATTCTTAATTATTAGTTTAAAGTATACAATTGTTTCATAAAGATTTAAGAACAAGTATAGTGTTGAGTGGTTTCTTGACTGTTGTGTTTTCCTAAAATCTGAAATTAATGTTTTTACAGCTATGCTGTGTCCTGCTAGCACACCTGTCTGTACAGTGCAGCATGTATGTGCCACATACAACAGACTGATCTATAATTTAGATTTTTTTCTCTCTATCTGCAATACATTTTTAAAAGGACATGAATATTAGGTCAGTATTTGACAATCAAAAAAAAAAGCTTTTATAAGGGTGACTAACTTAGATTCATTCGAATTTGAATTTTAAAGCACTGTGCTGTTGGGGAATAGAACAGTTACTTCAGCAATTAGAAATGCAACTAGAAATTCAGTCACAAAGATTAAGCTACAGTATGTGCAACATGAAATGTGTGTTGGAAGACTTCGATCGCTGGTTTGGTACATGCTATAGCAGGGTGACAGTCACACAAACAAGCCTGGTCTGGTGGTTATTTCCAGGGCAGCGCAGTAACTGTTTCCCCAGAGATTCAGGTTATTTGTTATTGGAACTACTGTCATAAGACTTTCACTTTGTGTTTTTTAATTCTCGGAACTGCAAACTACTGTTAATTATGACTAGTTATAGGGAAAGCTGCTGTTGTTATTCTGTCTAGTTCTGCGTCTTAATGAGAAACCTTTAACATGCTGCTTGTTGTAGTTCGTGACTTGCTGTGAGAATGCCAGTTTGTCAGATCATAGAGGGTTACTCTGAACCATATTTAGATGTCCTTATTTCATTCTGACCTGTGCTAGGTGTGTACAGAGGCTTCCACAGGTGAAAATCTCAAACGGGTCAGTTCTGGACATCACCTGTTTCTAAACTGTTAGACTTTGATACACTAACAATTTTAGTTGTGACAATGAGATATCCTCAGGTTAAGTGCATTTAAGTTGGGGGACTTGGTATTTCAATCAAGACAATGCACGTTTCAGGGTTTCACCTGACTGGTGAGGTGAGGACATGGTTGTAAAAAAACCACGATTGAATGTCTTAAAAAAGGAGCCTAAAACTGCTCTTACAAAATAGTTCATGTCTGAAAAAATAAAATACCAGCATCCAATAAAACCCAACAAGTTTTCAATCATGTGAATTGAGCTGTCTTTGTTTTTCTTACTTATTATACATTTTACCCATGGTTTTGCCCAATCTCATTGCTCTCCTAGGAGTCATTTCTACAGCCTAATAAGATCACACTTCCACAAAGTTTTCTGGAATATGCAGCTTACCTTTATCTTTACCTTTTTTCATTTCATACCTTTTATGTGACTAGAAAACATGTTAAGGATGATAATCTTTGATAGCATTTTGCATCTTACTGTTTCAGCACACTGGTAAAAAATGCAGTTCATTTACACTATATTATTTCAGCTATTGCTTTATTGTTCTGCATTTATTCCATGCACTATTTCAGGATATCGATGGTTATTATACAGGAAATGTTTATATATTTCAAGTCATTTGTGAGGCATTTGTGATTCTGTGTGGATAGAAAAGATGTCATCTCTTTTATTGTTGAATAGCCGCAATTTTTACAGTGTTTACTTACCTTCTCTATAGACTCACTTGCTCTTGACTTAAGAGAAACTTTCATGAGATTATAAAAGATTCTGTCCTCTTCTTACATTAATATTAGTCTTGGGGATCTGCTCTGCTGGTGTACTAAAAAAGCTTCCATGCATAATATGGACGCCCCGTTGTTACTGTCCTCAGAAGCCATTGTTTAGGCACTTAGTAACACACTATTGTTTCTTCTGAATGTATAAATCTTGTTTCATTGACCAGATCAAGGTGGGAAGGACTCCCGCAACCCCTAAGACTTGTAATAGCTGGAGTCAAACTATGCTTAATATGAACAGGAACCCATACCATGGCTATTTCTTAAGCTTACTTTTAATAAATAGCTGAAAATAAACTGAACTATTGAAGCTATGCTAGACAGACAGATGTGAATGAAATCTTTTGACCATCTTAAAGAATTTTATTTCATGTTTATACTCCCAAATGGTTCCACCTATGCATCTGTAAAACAAAAGCTGTCTTCTAAGTTTGTCCAATATTAAAACTCAACACTTACTAACAGCTTCCATACAGTAAAGCCTAACCTACACTGATTCCAGCACATGGTTCCAAATAATTCTGGCATGTTTGGAACATTTGTGAGCTGGCAGTGGTGGTCATAATTTCAGTGTTATACTCTAGTCTGACATTAATAAACTTCTCATGACAGAGACTTTGATTAAACATAATTTTGCTATGTTCCTTGGTTTCCACTCAGCCTTTCTATCTATTCTATGCAAGCTTGCCATTTGGGGGGCAGAGAACAAAATGCTTCATTTGAAGAAACAGTGATTTTCGTTAGTCCTTGTAGGCACTGCTGAAATGCATGTAATAATTAAAAGGCATGATGAATTGCTTGTGTGAGCCTCACTTTACCTTTATTCCATAAGCTCAGAGAAAAGCAGTCCAAAATCATTGTAGTATTTTTACTCCCTGAGTCGCAGAGAGCTCATCTCTTATCATATCCTCTCTTGCACATTAGTTTCAGGGATGCAGCTCACATAATTCCCTTCTTCTGATTGCACACACTGTTGTTCTCATTTAACAAAGTCTTCTCATCACATATGACAATTACGTTGACTCGGTCTCTCTTCATTCAGAGTCTTGGTCTCTCTTCAATACCCCATGAGCTTGGAGAATATGTGAGATTACTCATGACCAGATACTTTTGTACTCAGGGTGTCTGCTTCACCATAACTTAAAAATGAGCAAGGAAGATGTAGACAGTGTATCAGATCTGGATGGTCCTTTTAATCTTAGGTACCAATTCATGACAATAAGCAGCCTCAATAGCAGGGCAAGTGTTTCGTAAATAATGCTTCTATGATTGTAAATAGTTATTGGCCTGCTCCTGCAGTCGGATTTGCTTAGATGCAGCCAGAGACCACAAGTACAGAAAGTTACGGGATTTGTATCATAGTACAAAGAGTCTAAAGCTTATTTCCAGGAAAAGATAGTCTGAAAGATAGTCTGAAAGTGGAGCCAGAATTACTATTACAACTGCAAGGTCTTATAGAGGGACATTCTATCTTATAAATGTGTATGCACTGTTGGGAGGGAAAAAGGAAATGTGAAGAAATTGTGCATTTTTGTCACCTTTTCACTTACAAAGATCGCTGGGGGTGGTTTCCTGTTGCAGTTGAGTCAAATCTGATTCTTAGTTTCCCTTCAGAAAAGCAAAACTATTCCCACAAGAAGTATTTCCAGAGAGTTAAATGTTAATTCAATTTTTCCTAATATGGAAAAATTACTGTAATCCTAGAGCATAAAAAATATTAATTATGAGATAATATGGAAATCTTATTAGACTAGGCACTCTTAGGGAGAGGAGGCAGTCCCTCCTGGAAGAGTTTGTAGTCTAAATGGACAGGGCAAACACAGAGCAGGATAAAGTTATACAACATATAGACAAAACCAGTGCCTGCCCACTATCTGAGGGAAGAAACTACTCCGTATGAAACTAAACAGCAACAGTTAGAATCACACATTATTTTAACTGTAAAGCATAGAGTATAAGGTCTTCGTTTGCAATAACCTGGACACTAGTTGGCCATAGGTAGTTTAAACTAAAAATGCACATATGCCTTATTATGCCTATAACAGAGCCTAAACAGGTTTTCTGTGTTTCGGCTGTTATTTGCTAAAACTTAGTGCCTTAGGAGTCTTGGTCACAGAGCAGGTTCCCTCCCTGCCAAATGCTCCTCAAAACTCTAACAAAAGAACATTATCTGTAGCGATGGGCTTTCACTTGGATGATAACATGTCAGCATGTGATGCAAATTACAGGTAAGTTCAAGCATTATTTCTGTAGTAGCTTGTGATGGGTTCAGAGATGGAGAAGTATCTTGAATCCCGCCATACTTCCTGAGTGAGAAATGCTGCTTTGGGTCTCTAGAGAAAGAGAATCCACCCACCCAACTGAAAATGTCACGTGCTTTTGGAGCACACAGTTTGCTAACAGACAATAATGTGGGAAATAAAGCACCTGTCTTGCCACTGTTGTGCTTGTATCACCCTTAAGTGACTTGACCAATTAAATTCAGTCTTGAATTGTGTTCTGTAATCAGTTAGATTTTTTCCTCTCAATTGCTTCAGTTCTATTTTGAGAAACCATTGTACTGACAAAAAGCAGATGATGTTATCCAGATTGTATAGTGACACTTACATTTGTGTGTCATTTTTTCTGATACCTGTATTACTAGAATTCACTTTGTCAAAAGGCCATTTCCTTCATTAAATGAAACCCCTTCTTATACAAATTAGCAAATGGTTCTGAAGTGGTCTGGTTTATTTTTCCATCCTTAATTCTCCCTCCCCATAGATATCCATGGGACTAATTCCATAAAGAGCAATTTGCCTTTGAAAAAGCCCAAAAACGTGCTTCTGAGTGTGCAAAAACTGTCTGTGTGAAAGTGATTTTTGCCATAGAAATCTGGCATTTCAATGATACGGTTCTGATCAATGCTGTTAGTGTAGCAAAACCTTGTTCAACAGCTGTTGTTTTTCTTCTAGAAACTCCTAGCTGAAAATGACACAGCAAATGCATAACTTAAGTCTCCTCCAGACTAAAAAGAACAGCATGCCATCCTCTCCAAATGCTGCAAAGCGGTTATATCGGAACCTGTCAGAGAAGCTTAAGGGGAGTCATACATCCTTTGACGAAGCGTATTTCAGAGCTCGATCTGACCGGCTCAGTCTCCGTAAGACCTCAATGGTAATTACTTGATATTTATCAAATTGCTAATGTACTGTCCTATTAATCTCTATAATTGGTTTGCTTTTAATCTGTACAATTTTCATCATCTCACTTTGTCTGTTCCCAGACCAATGCTATATGTTCTTCCCAGGCTTACCATTTATGATCCGGTGTTGAATTAAAGTGTGACCTTCTTGAAGGCTAGAGAAAATCTACCTTTCTTGAGTGATGATGCTTTATTTTAGGAGTAAGGTCTTAACTTGGCATTAATGTGACAAAATGTGGATTAAATATATGCACACAAATGTTTCTCTTACAAGAAAAGAAGAAAAAGTATTTTGAGAAAACTGAAGATAACTTTAACAGAAGTTCCTGTTTTCCCAAACAACAGAGCAAGTGGAACTTATATGCTGTGACAGGTAAATGCAAAGTTTTTCAGACTCTGGTGATGGTCACTAGATAAGGCTGTGGAAACAGGAGACCACACATGAAGCAGTCTGGCCTGGGTACCCTACCCTAGTCGCAGAACGCAGCCGAGCACTCTGGTGCCAGTGCAGGAAAGCATATGAGCACTTAACACTCACAAGTGCTCCTATTTATACCAGGGCTGGTGAAGTTACACAACCTCCAGCACATACATTTTGAAGAACAGGCTGTGTCCCTGAAATAACAGCACACTGTAAGTTCAGTGCCCAACAAAATCTTTTGTATTTGCTGGAGGAAGATGAACCTGCTGTTGATATTGCCAAAACAAAGTAAATTCCCCTTTTTCATAAGTAGGAAGAACAGACACATCCTTCAACTCCTCTGAATTATTTTGAGGAAAAGAGTTCTTGTCTACTTCTGAAGAGCAATGACTTATGGCAGTGTCTGTGAATGCACTGAGAGACACCTCTTGGAACCTGATGCTTAGGGCAGTGCAGGACTAAACTTCGAATATGGTTGGGGCAGATAATAAAAATATTACATTTTGTAAGAAGAAAAAGCATGCTCTAGGATCCTTTAACACTCACAAATCTTTGTTATGTATGAGACAAATTACATGAATTAATGCAAGAATTAAAAATAATTTTAAAATCAATTCAATGATGCTATCCCCTTGGATCATTCCTTTCTCGAAGTCAGAGGCCCCATGGAAGAGCTAAGCTGAAATGCAGCTCTAGTGCACTGGAAAGTCAAGAGACTGTTGTCTCTCTCCTGTGAAGAAACACTGACCTGAGGGCAGCAGGGGATCATGGCTCCTTCCTCTCTGCCCTGCCAGAGCCAAGAGATTTTGTTTTACAGAAGGAGAAGCCTGAAACTCCAACAGGGCTTGATAGCTGGAGACCAGCCTTTCTATAGTAGCCAACAGCTGTGCTTTTGAAGCAGTGGGTTTCCGAATGCTTTCAGTTTGTAGGGATCACTTGAATTTGGGCCTGTAAGTATGAACTGTGGGAAAATATTCTTTAGATGATTTTTTTAGCTACTATCTTCTCTTGCCTTTTTCTTCTCAAGTGCAAGCTCCTGTGTGACTAAGCGAGTGAAAGACAGGAGGATAAAGTAGTGCTGGGGACCATGCCAGAGCAGACTGACAGGCAGACTGAACGAATGCCACTCTGTTAGCCTATCTTCTGACCAGTGTTTATCCAAATATATGCTTCATATTTACATATTCCTTCAAATATGGGGTCTTCTGTCACACTTAACTTACGAGAAAAAAATGGCAAATGAGCATAGCCCAAGACTGAGGCGCAGTGTGCTGCTTCTGAGGCTCAAGTCCTCTGCTGTCCACAGAGCTGGATACTCACAGTCTCACTTCTCTCCCTTTTCAGTTCAGACCTGTCAGGTGGTGGGAGTGCCTACTCAATCAGTAATCATAATTAGGAGAATCAATTTTACGTTGTGATGTGGATCGTGGTTTAATGGGATATAGACTTACTTGCGTTAACCCACCACGCTGTCATGGG
The DNA here is from genome assembly GCF_964199755.1 of Larus michahellis. Taxonomy (NCBI): domain Eukaryota; kingdom Metazoa; phylum Chordata; class Aves; order Charadriiformes; family Laridae; genus Larus; species Larus michahellis. The sequence continues at coordinate 9,628,571 of NC_133909.1, forward strand.
AGTGACATAGCTTTTTGTGCGCCCACAATAGTCAGTGAAGAGGCTCCCACTGAACACAAAAGGCTTCAGATCCCATTCTATCCATTCTGCCCATTGTTTTCCCTAGAAATAAATAGTGAAGAAAGCATCAGTGAAGGGGTGGAAATATTGCAGGTCAAGCTGCTAGCTGGTGTATTTTCTACTCATGGAGTTTCTGTGCTACAGAGCTAAGTCAATGATTAAAATCACGTCTCCAGACAAGTGAACAACATTTGTTAGAATTTGTTTTCTTTCAGCTTTGGCTAGTGAAGAGTTTTCTTTCCATTCTCTCTCGCTGTGCAACACTTTCCATTCAGTAAATTGTTGTCTTGCTGCAGACATAGCTATGTCCCAAAATAGCTTTATTCTTGAACTCATGTTTATCAAAACAAGTCTTTGCAGAAACTACTTTAACATTTTTTCCAACTCCAGTAGCACATAGTGGACTTTTTCAGTCAAACCTAGAGCAAATATCTTGAAAGGGGCACTTCATTTTAATTAAGCTACATAAGATTGCGTTTCTAAACACTCCAGCACTGAATCACTTACTGGAACATGGTTATTACTTACTGCAAAGCAATACTGTAGTCCTTTTCACTATATACATTTGTGCATCAGAGTAACACCTAAATAAATTAATCACATAGCACAGCTGTCTAGCTAATGATGAGAGGCTACAGGACTGAGTCAAGGAAAAAGCAATGTAAAAACTGCCCCTAAACTTTACCTGATCGCTTGTGAATGTGATTCAGTTTCTCTTTGAATTCTATGGGTTTGTCTTTCCAGAGCCGAAGAAAGTTATCTAGTAAATGTAAATGAAGGCAGAAATCAGAGGGCTTTTGTTAGTATTTGTGACGATACCAGCTGGACTAAAATTGAGCACATGGGTCTAAAGATACTATTTGAATTTCTTACCCCTGGGCTGCAGACATCTAAATAACGCTGCGATACTAGAGTGTCTTTTACATAGAATACGATCAGCTTTTTGCAGAAAACTATATAATCTTCAAATATATTTCTGTTTTCTGTGCGAAAGCAAATAGTTGAGGAAAAGTTGCTCAGGTGTGTAGAATGTTTTTCTGGCCTTGGAGAGCTGGGCTCAATGCAGACTTCCAAACAGGGCAATTGACAGCTGTGGCCGAAAATGGGGTAGATATTTTGCTGTCTCACCGGGATATTTTTTGACTGGAATGGATATAGCATGGTTAGATGCGCACTGCTAGGTGAATGAGGGATGCATACGTGCCCAATTAGAAAGGCCATATCACAGTTCCCATGTTTTTGCGCTCTTTGAAGTTACGAGACCTGCCAACATATTTCAGCCCATTGCTTGTGTCTGAATTGTTCATTTGGAAAACCTGATATTTGCAATTTGGTCTCATAATTGTTTGGATTGGATGAAGTAGCTTATAAAATTCGTGCTCTGTTTCTCGTTTAAATCAGTGCAGCTTTTTCAATCAGATTTCTAATGAAATGAAGAAATAGAAATTTGCTTTTATTTTTTTCCTTTTGGCGAAACATTTTTGCCAACAGATTAGCTGGCAAGAGTGTTTATGAGGAATTAACTTAAGCATGTGCTTAGATTCTGTTCAGCAGCTTACTTAAGGCCAAAATTTCACAAATACTTTAGGTATTTCATTTGGCAAGCAAAAATCTAAAGATGCATTTTCAAAGGCGTCTGGGCAGGTCTAAATCTTGATAACTGAATCCAAAAATAACAACTCAATCAAAGTTTTAAAAATAATTCTACAATAATCATTCAGGTAGGTAAAATCTGTTCTAAAAGTGTGTCTATATATATTTGAAAATGCTTTTGTCAGCCACGTCATTGGGTTACTTTCAGCTGTAATACTGAGGTTAGCCATCATTTTTTTTTATTATGTAACAGGGATTTTTTTTGTTTTATGTAACACAAGAAACTCCTGAGACGTGGTACAAGATTTATTGAGTTTCACATGAAACTGGAATTAAAGCCAAATAACGGTATTGAGCACTTAGGGAAGCACTCTACAAATGCTAACTCGTTTAACTTTTATGCACATACATAAAGTTAATTAAAAGATAATGACTATTCTGATTTCAAAAAAGGAGAAAACCATATATGTACCCAGTGCCACAAATGTGAACAGAGAAATACCTACGTTCCTGTCCTAAGTGAGCACCACAAGTAATATCATCAGCCGCACCTGTTTGTTCTGCTCTCAGAGTGTTAGCCAGTGTCTCCTAAAATGAACTTAACTAAAAGAAATGGAAACTAATGTAGTCATTCAGTTTACTTCAACCAATTCCCTTTGTAGTAAGCTCTTTATGAATTTACTGTTAAATAAGTACATTTTCCTAGCTGTGATCAGTTACAATAGTAATATGATCTTGCTTGTTTTCTGACTGGATCAAATTGCAGATGGTTCTAAGCATAATTAGCCTTTATTTCCGTAAACAACAGCATAGAGGAAGTTCCAAAATCAGTAGAAAAAGAATTTGAAAAGGGTGTAAATTGTGATGAAATTAATGCTTTTTGGAGTGTTGATATATATGTATTTGGAGAATTGATGAATGTATTTTGCATTTCTAATTTCTAATAATTTATATGAAAAACCAGTCTGTCGGTTCACAGTTCTATATTCACAAATAAGTTTCAAAGAGTGAAGGGGCGCAGCTTTTTTTTTTCCTCTAGGTGGAACTTCCCTGGTGTATTTGTGTTACTTTTGAGTACACAGTACAGTGACACACAGCTGTCAAATGCATATCATTGACTTTAGTGGGCGTTGATAACATATAGCATGTATCAGAATCATACCATTAATTAAAATATTTTGTAATTATAATTAAAATTCCTTTAATTTCTAGCCAGAGCACTTCATCCCTTCAGGGTAGGGGCAAAACACCAGAATAAGAGTAAGATCTCTGATTTCAGGATGGTAAGGTGTTATATAAGCAAGACAGCAGATGTGTGGAGCTACTGGAATGAAAAGAAATATTGCTGCATTGCAGTAAAAATTTCTGTCATTTTTAAGTTTTACCTTATAGCAAGAGAAATATGTGCTGGCCTCTTTTCTAAAATTTTCTGGAGACGTGCCCTCTCTAATGACAGTATATGTCCTTATAGACAATTTTTTGCCTTGAACAGAGGGGTGGATAAAGAATGATAAATCTAGCTGCTTACCACTCAGCTCTTTCTTTTTCTGAGATTTTTCTCTTACACCTAGCACTGAACCATGATCTAAGTATTTGATAATGAAATTAAATCTGAATCTTACAATCTAGAGAAGAATCTGAAAAAAAGAATTTGAGAGAGACCCATTTTGATGATGCACTTCTTTAGGTAGCATATTTTATTCTGTGTGGAAATCTACAGAAGAAATATTTCTCTCTTTTGTACTTAAGTGTCTGAAAGGTAGATGCCCAAGTCAGCACTACTCTCCCAGATTTGCTTCATTGCTGCATAGGTCATCTCATCCTTAGATAGTCATCTAAGATAAGTATCTCATTTCTCTACATTGACAATTTTGGGTAAAGATCTTATGAACATCTCTCTTCTTATTCTGCTGATCTCTAATATTCAGCATAGGTAAGGTCCAAATTAAAACTTTAAGATAACATTATCTTTGCAAGTTCTTAGTGTGGTACCAATTCTTCACGTGCAAAACAATAGACCAGAAGATCTCTGTCAGGCCTGAGAATTTCTGGAGACACTATTAACTACAAGCACAACTGAAAAAAACCTGTAGAACTGATCAGATTCCAAGTTGGAGGTGTGGACTTGTTTTCAGAACTGCTTGCAAACCATTAGTGTATGCATTTTAGGAGGAGACAAAAGATGTTGCAGCAGATCAGCGCTCTTTCTGAAACTGTTTCACTGAAAGCAAAACTCGGGCAGGGATATGCCAAATAAAACTACATCAATTTAAAAAAGAAAATTAAGTTTTGATGTGGCTGAAATATTAATTTTTAATCATCACAGTAGAAGAGGGTTTCAATTCAATATTTATTTCATGTCATAAAGAATACATTCTTATATAAGAATTTCCTCTGTGTTTCCTCCATGTGGATTCCAGGCCACAGGGAGCTTGTTTACATCCTGTATCTGGATGGCTTGCTCTCTTATGTATGCGTTTCTTTAGTATGCCCATTGGCACGATACGTCTACGTAGATTTCAGTTCTGTTATGTGACCACATGCTGAGCCCTCCTTGCTTAGCTGGGACTCTTGCTTCTGCTAATTCATTCTTAAGAGGGAAAAAAACCTATTGGGTAATTACGGCAATGGGACACTGGGAGGGAATTTAAAGAGTCTTGGCAAATAACGTGTCATTACTGTAGGCTCCAGAAGGATGTTTTCATAAGAGAAACCTGCAGGCGATGCTACTCTCCAGCACCTGCTTCTCCCCAGCTCAATTAAGAAACAATAGGTTTTGTTGTATTGTACCATCCTTTTTTCTCATTGACACTGGGAAGGAAAAGGCTCGGTGGTTCTCCCTGCTTGAGAGTTGGTGCCGTGTATGTTCTTGGGTTTGGCTGCTCGTGTTCTCTGCTGTTCAGACACATGACTTCCTTGGACATACACACTGGACAGTCAGTTTTCTCAGTCTCATTTCTACTTCTTTATTTAAGGACTATACATTTCAAAGCTGTTTCTAATTACAAGTTAAATGCAAAAATATAAGCACCTAGAAATGACTGAAGTGTTTGAATGAACAGTACCTGTTACTAGCTCCCACTGGAGCTGTGAAGGTTTTTCTGCAGAATAGCTTGTTTGATTTGGATTTTGATCACCTGAGTTTGTAGATTTTCACTTTAACTTTTGAGTTTGAAAAACAGTAGTCTAAGACTCTGCCAAAGTCATAGTCTTTCATCCAGTTTCACACTGAAAACACACAATATTGCTCATATAGCTTGATTACAGAACAGATGTCTAAATAAGTATAGGTTTGGTTTGTATGGGTTTGAATCTCACTTGAATCTTCCCACTGACCTGAAGTTCAAGCACACAAGTGCAGAGGTAGACCAAGCTCAATTTTGCTGCAAACAATTTCTAACTGCTGCAAAGAGTTTCTAACTGAACATAAGCTGGGGCTGAAGGATCAATATTTTCTAGCAATCTCACAAAAGAAAAGTTTTCTGAATTTATTTTCAAAACACTGACATTTGAAGAGTTTTACTGAATTTCTGTTTTTCTTGATACACAGAATTTCCAGTGCAATGAAGCTATGTTTGAGGCTGTAGAACAGCAAGATCTGGATGCTGTTCAGATTCTTCTTTATCAGTACACACTGGAGGAACTGGACCTGAACACACCAAACAGTGAGGGACTAACTCCTTTGGATATTGCTGTTCTGACAAACAACATCCCTATTGCTAGGACCCTTCTACACGTTGGGGCAAAGGAAAGCCCACACTGTAAGTAAAGAACACAAATTAAATTGACTTAGAGAATTGTCTGTAGGAGATTAGGTTTGCTGCTGTTTTGGGAAATTAATTACATTACACACAAAAATCAACTGGTTTTATCATAAAGATGATTATACCAGCAATAGTACCACAGTGCTGGAGGACATTTGCAGCATTATCTGCTTGTTGAATGTGTCCTCAGTAGATCTTTTTAGTTCTCTATGTCAGATACACACCTGACAAATCAGGTTGAGCTTCTAATGGGATTAACACTGGGGCAGCTGAGTTAATATCAATACTGAGAAAAAATCTTAAAAAACATGGAAACAGGAACTGAGTGAGTGATTCAAAGATCACGGTCTGAAATACGGTGTTTGTCATCAAAAATGAAAGGACGATGGGTTGTCTAGACATTGGTTTATTTTGATTATCCTTTTGATTTTGGCTATGCTGCCTTCAGGAGACAGGTTGTGTTGAAATCTATCATTTCCATTACCACAGACTCCTCACACCTAGTCTTCAAATGGCCTAAAATCCCACTTAAAAGAGAATTTCAAAGTTCTACAGAACCGAAGAAAATCTAAGCACAAAACAGACCTTCTCACTTTACTGGAATACTAATATTGCTTATAACTACATATTGTAGTTATAAAACTATTCTTTGTATTCCTTCATGGGCATTTTTATGCACAATTTGTGGGTTAGAGGGTGACTTACCAACCCAATTAATCAACCATATACCGTGACACAAACTCTGACGCCTTACTTGTGTCTAAAAATACACCAATGTATGTGAATTTGTTTTAAACTGTCAATGCCTATATTTAGGACATTCCCAGCAAGGCTATAATGAGACTGTGTTTGAGGGGTCCGGCCACTGCAGACTCTGCCATTAATTTGAAGTTAGTTAAATTAACAACATTTAGTGCTGGCATGTCAATCTCAGTGCTCCAGGAAATTGCACCTTGAGGCTACTAACATTGCCAGTTTTTTCACTGGAGAGTGTGTGTGCATGTGCGTGTGTGTGTTGAGTTTTTTTGCCAGACCCTCAGTGTTGGTACACCTTTATTGCTTTTCTATGTCCACAGCACTTATATTATCATTTATTCTGGCCTCCTTTAACCTTCCCTGGAGATTTTTTCATAGTGTAGCTGCTCAGTGAAAAGAGTTTTTTAGTTTTATATTTATTTGTTTATTTTTCTGTCATGGTTCATGACTGAGGCTTTAAAAAAAAGTGTGACAGCATTTAGAGTACATGATTGACTGCTGAAGCAACATTCATTAACCATGACAAATCTAGAGGAAAACACAGTCTTGAGTGTTCTAAACAGCAGTAAAAAAGACTAAACTAATTTTTCATTGACCTCATCTGTAAATAAATGCAGTCTGATGGCGAGCAGGGGCAATCATAAATTAGTATTCATTTCCTGTAATTAATGCAAACATGCCTATGAACACAGAGAATATGAATATATAACCACCTCATTTCCATTTCAAAATATACCCACCAAATTTCCACTTCACTTATCTTGATTTTTAGTTTTTCGGATTGAAATAATGGATGAAGCATTCTCAATAAAAAGCAAATGATTGTTTGTTTTGGGGTTTTTTACCTTAAGGGTTTACAGTTGCTACTTGAGCGCAAAATGCAAAAAGTTATTTTCAGCACTCAAAACAAAGGTTCACAGCATCTTTGTACGTGGCTTCATTCTTGTGGAACTGATAGCAGTCACTTTCTATTTTCTCTAGTCCTTCTGCTTTGCTTTCTGTACTTGACCAACCCTGTCAGAATGAAATCCATTCTGTTTCTATGATCTCAGGGCTCCGAGAACATGATCCAGAACCCAGCGGGAGCATTTTCATTTCTCTCTGGTGGGCAGTTGAGCAAGACTTCCCCAGGCTGAGTGGGAGGGGAGGGGATTTCAAGGTAAAATTCTGACTCACCCCAATTTTGGGACAGGGCACAAGCATCTCTTAATCTCACTGGAAGTGCATAGGACAGATGCACAGATCTGGAAGATTGCAAGGTAGACGAATTCCCCATTCCAAGTGCACACAGAAAGCTTCCTACAGAGAAAACTCTTGCTCTTCCACTATGTTAGCCCTAGTGATCCAGCTGAAATCTCATTATAGTCCCTAACCTGATGCTGTAAAAAAGAGGTTCTGGAGAACAGATAGCTTCCATCTGTATCTCCTGGATTTCTGCCTGGAATAGGAAGAACGGCAGATAAAGCAATAGAAAGTAAAACTATGATCTTCATTTCCACATGGAGCTCAGACTGTAAAAATCTTAACAGGAACCCAACATCTCTTAAACACAAAGTAAGTAAGATCAGAGAGTAGTACAGCATTTAAAATATTAATTTAAGGCAAGGTCCACTGTGTTGTTTTCTCAGTAACACCTATTCATTACATACTCATGGTTTGGCTTGACTTGTTCATGTGAACTCAAATGAAAATAAGATTAAAATTTCCAGTGGTTGATTCGACACATTTCCAAGACCTGACAACTGTGCATCAAAATCTTGATTAAACAGATAGAGCCAGCTCCTTAGTGAGAACTTGAACTAATGCCAGTTCTCAATCACCTGAAGTTCTGGCACATAAAGTCTCCTTTCTCAGTCCTGTTGTGCTGTCAATCAGATGTGTTGCATGCTTATTGTAGGCATGGATCCAGGAAACTGTATCACCTCTGGCCTCCCAGTAAACAGGCAGTTTGAGGATACCAGCAGATTCCAGTAAGCTTGGCCATATGTCTCTGATGTCCATATGAAGAATGATCAAACTTCAAGAAGGATGGCTTAAAGCCAGCTTCTGAAAGCAAAGTCTTAGAGACAAACATTCTCCAAAACCAACCTTTTGGATGTCAGAAGCGTTGGGTAATTCTTTGCTCTCTTCCTGTGGCTTTAAAGATCCCATGGCACTTTTCACAGTAGTATGTAGGGTTATTCTTAAACTCTGCTAAACTTTGATTGCGATATTGTCATGACAGAGGGCAAAAGTTAAGAGGTTCACACTGGATAAAACAAACATCTTTTTCACCATAAGGACAGTAAAGCAGTGGAACAGGTTGCACAGAGTAGTTGTAAAGCCTCCATCCTGGGAAGTTTTCAAACCCAGGCTGGGTAATGCCCTCAGTAACTTGGTCTGACCTCATAGCTGACCCTGTTTTGAACAAGAAGGTTGGACTAGAGAAGGTCCTTCCCAATCTGATTTGTCCCATAATCCTATGATTCCAGTTTAGGAATAACACATTCATTTGCACAGGTATCTTCACTCATGTGGTGTTTTGATGTCAAAAACATGTCAGTCTTGGTCCTTTATATGGTACAGTTCGATGTTTTCAGAAATGTCATTTACTCCTGGCTTATTCAAGTGAGTGACCAGTGCATCCTGTGCAAGGTTCATGCTGTTCTTGTAAAAACCTTAGGGAAACCAAGACCCTGGTTATGCCCATACAGCAACTCCCCATCATTGCTAAGAGCCGCTGGTTGTGCTAGAGCAGTGTTTTCAGTAAACAGGGGCCTTTTAAATTAAGATTATCTCAGAGCTCTTCTGAAAAAATACCTGACACCAGAGAAAAGTTATTTTCTATGATTTCAGAATTCCTTCTCTTGTACACTGTTCCCTGCATATTGAATTCTAGATCAGTGGTTGCATTTCTTTTCAGATTAAACACCTTTACAAATTCTATTTTCTAAACTGCAAATAGTTAGAACAATTTCAGGCTAAGAGCAATCCTGAAAATAGGGTTTGATTCACCACATTTCACTGTATAATCAAGGGGCTGATTTAGGGTAGTCTTGTGCTAAAGACTCGGGCTAAAATCAAACCTGTTTTAGTTTGTAAGCTATGGGATCTTCATTTTCACCTTTATGTAGCACACAGAAGTTCATACAGGCAATATGAACTGATAAACGTCAAATTAAAATTATTCTGGGCACTGAAGAAAACCAAAATCTCCATGTGTAAACTGCTCGCTATCTGCCCAGTCTGGCAGAGGACTAATCAGACCTTACACGGGCAAAACTGAGGCACAAAGAAAACCTGGAAAGAGATCCTTTCTATACCAGCCATGGCCCTTAAGCACAAAACTCTCATTCTTCAGTTTGCCAATTCGATCTCTCCCTGCTTGTAGAGATTTATATATTGTATGTATTTATAACCAGTGCAACCTTCTTTTTTTGTATGAAATCTTATGGTATTATGGCAAAGTAGGGGTTGGATAGAAACCATATGCTTTATTATTTTAGTTTGCTTTTAATATTCCACCAACTTAAAACATATAGGCAATTTCAGTCTAATTAAGATACTTTTAAGTATATGAGATACACTGGAAGATAAAATTTACTCAATTTATTAATTCATAAGTGGCCACATCCTTAAGTGGTATAAATTGGCATGCCCTAATCCACTTGATGACAAGGTAACTGCTGGAAGGTGGAGTGTTCAAGGACTTGACTTTACACGTGTTATACCAGAATGAGTAAGGCCAGAATTTTGTCACAGAAGTCCACTAAGCAATTACTTACTTTTCCCTTTTCTTGGTAGTTGTTAACATGGAAAGCAGGTCAGTGCATCTGAGTACATTGGTCCAGGAAGCACAGCAGCGAGTTACTGAATTGTCTGCACAATTGATGAATGATGGCCACGGTACAGACAACACAGAAAAAGAGAAGCAACTAAAAGCATGGGAATGGAGATACAGGCTATACAAGCGCATGAAGGCAGGCTACGAGCATGCCAGTAAGTAGAAGAAAGTAGTTGCAAAATTCAAGACAAGAACTCTTCAACTGAGAACACTCTGCCTTTGTTGAGCAAAGATGCTGTCACTAATTGATCCTCACCGCACTGCTGTGAAGCAGACGAATGTTAGGGTGGGGAAACCGAGGCATAGGACTAAATGGCTTTCCCAGGAATAAGAAGGAAATTGATGTTAGAACAATAGAGGACCAACTATCTGCGAGCAAGAAGCACACAGCTCCTTTAGGAATGGGCTGCATAAAACTGATGAGACCTCCAAATGCTTGGTTCAGGATCTAATGATTATCCTGCTTATTTCTCTTCACATTTACTCCTGGATATCATTTAATGTGCTCAGAGTTTAAAATAGGATGATTAGAAAAGAGTATATGAATAGGGAGGAAAAGGGATGGGGACACCAGCCTTTTTTCAGTTGTAATTTGATTTAAAAAAAAAAATAAATCTGTTTTAAAAGACTGGGGTTTTTCTAAGCATTTGATCAAACAATGGAATTTAATTTTACACATAAAAATTCTGAAAACTTAATCTTAATTTTGGCATCCACATTTAACATTTCATCAGCACAGTCACAGATTGGGTCACTTTAAAAAATTGTACAAGTGAGTCTGTACCCAAGTAAACGTGAATTTGGTCCGATGCAAAGAAGTAAACAGGGCTGAACTGTTTTGCATGTAGATCTTTTATCTGCTTCCTACTCAATGAAATACAGTCACTGCCATTAACATTTTTACAACCATATTTATATAAATGTACTTACAAGTAATTTTCTCAAATTTATTGTATTCTAAGATTACTTCTTCAAGACAGATGTAGTGCTCCTTGTATTAGATACTAAATACAGGAAACACAGCAGTAGTGTCAGTTAATATAATGATATTTTAAATCAATCCCAGCAGTAAGTCATAACTTTTTGTGTTAGATTTCTGAATTGAGTCTGATTGATATTCGGTGAATTAAGCTTTTTTATTTTTATTTAAAAAAAAAGAAGATGTTAGATCTCAACTGACAAGTGTATTTTGGAATTACTACACTAAAACATTTGTGGAATTTGCAATTTCTGAATCACAATAATGTGAAAATGTTTTCTGTTATTGGATAAATTTGAGTTAGTGAAACCATAAAGGTTTAATTAGCTCTTTGTGGGTTTATCCTTTCTCTCTCCTCCTACCCACCCCAAGAGATTTATAGGGGCTTTTCATTGACATAATTAGCATGAATCTGTTTTATTGGGTTACGTATATGCAGGAAGATATTTTTAACCAAAAGGAGCCAAAAACCATGATAGAAACAAATGGTGTCTGCAGGATATTGTTAGCAGGGGCACTAATTAAAATGCTCAAAAGGCAGAGAACACAAACACCTACAACCCAAAGCTCACAATTGCAGGGTGATTTTCAGTGGGTTCTTTGAAGACTCAGAAACATTGTTTGAATAGGATTTGTTGTGCTGAAGAGCTGATGTTTTCTCTTCTCTCCCAGGAGCCCCTGAGGCGCCAACCAATGTCTGTCTCATGGTAACAAGCAGTACATCACTCACTGTCACCTTCCAAGAACCTCTGAGTGTCAACTCAGCTGTGGTGACCAAGTATAAAGGTACTGGATTTAGACATCTTTCATTTACCTTAACAACGTACAGAAATTTGAGGGCTAAGTGACAAAGGTATTTATCTACGAGACATTATATTACGTTGCTAGTAATGTTTGAATTTAATTATTCCCCAGTTAATAGCTGTAGAAGTGGAATTTTCTTAAAAGATTCCCCAAAGACAAAATTTTTATTAAAAAAAGAAAAATAAATTAACCAAAAGCTTTCTCCCTGAGTGCTTTGAAGAAGTTTGCTTGACTTACTGTGGTTAGGACATCGGCTCAATGACTGGGTTGAGATGAGTTATAAAACACAAGCTAACTTTTGGTGCCTGTGGTCTTCTGAAACCATGTGTATCCTTGTAAATGCCAAACCCACACCACCATTCCTTAAAGGAATGCCTCTGGAAGCTGAAACTTTTGGCAGAGGCTTCATACAGGCCAACTAATTAGCTATTCCAGGGCTGCCACATCATTCTTGGAAGAGCAATACATTTGGGGTGGTACCAGTTAGTTGCAAAGTGGAATGAATAGGAAAACGCTTCCATCTGAATAGCGCTGTTGAATAGAAATGGATTCAAAACAGAATTTCTGTTCCACAGGAAATTCCAACATTTAAAAAAAAAAAAAACTTTTATTGCAGATTAGAACAAAAATGAGAAATTTTAAAATTTCATATTTAAAGGAACTTCCAGGTTTTCTAAAATGCTTGGAACAGTAAGTTCTTCAGTGTGAAGTGCAGCAATCCACAGCCTCTTTCTTCCAGTGGGAGCTTGAGTCCTTCCACAGGTCAAAGGACTGAAAAGCACTGTTCTGAAGATCTGAGGCCCTCTTTGCCCAAGCCAGGGGAGTCAAGAAGTGGGGAGTCTGAAAGTCTTAAAGTCTTTTCCCACTCTGTCTCTCTTAATGTTTCCTATTGTGTTTGTTTCTTTGTATTAATAATTAAAAACTCATTTGAGAGGTACCTGAGCCCTGGCTTTCCATATACATAGCAAGAACCATGATGGCTGTGTTGTGGGGCAGTCTATTTCATGTTTCATGAGTGGGTGTCACAGGGATTGCTTCAACAGGACAGATTCGGAAAGCCCAAGGCCATCACAGGTGCAATAGCTCATGAAGCTCTTCTGAAGGTGGGACATGCCGGTGCACAGGCTCCACTGGCATCAGGCACAAGCACCCAGAGGACTGCATCAGTTTATTTTGGAAAAGGCAGATTCTCTCTTTCTTTCTTCTCCCTGCTTCTGGTTAGAGATTCCAGTCATCACTGGCTATGCCCAGTACGAATTTTTTTTACAGTGTAAGAAAAAAACCCAACCTCCTAGACATCACAAAGCCATCAAAGTGATTCCATTCCTGATAGCCTCAGTAGAAGGGTAAATTACTGTATTACACCTAGTCAGCTGTACAGTGCTGCAGGAAGTGTGATTTTCAAAAACATCAAAGACCTTTAGAAGCCTAAATCTAATTTTCAGCAATGGGTTGGGTTGCCAGGAAACTAAATTTCATTTAAGGGCTTCCTACTGCCTGATTTACTTGTGAAAACAATACTGGGCCTCCTAAAACACTTAAGTTCACCTGAAAATTTCAGCCTGCTCTCTGTAATACACATATTTTAAACAACCCTGAAATATTGTCCACACTCTAATTATAACGATTGTTGATATTTTCACACTAAAGAGAATTCCAAATAGAATTGAGTTTTAAAAATAATGTTCTAAAGGTTGTCGTATTTTTGTCTTGTGCGTTCATTTGGGATGAGTCTGTTTAGCACCGTGTCAATTCTGTCCTCTTTTTGGGAAGCACAACGTTCAGAGAAATTTAATCCAACCTGACCTAACGTTCTAATCAGCCTAGGTAGCATTGCCGTCGTATTTTGAATTACCCTCACTGGTGATCATTTTATGCTTTATCAAGTTGACAGTTAGTTTTGCCCGAATGTTCTTTTTAAATCCTTTATCCCAGGAGACTTGCATATTTATGGTTAGATAAAAAGAAAGATCATTAATAGCTCCTTTTGGTGACTTTCGGGAATTAATTAAGCACTGGTTGTAGAATTGTTTATTACATTATGGAGTGAGATTCTTTGTGCCGGTTTGAGGGGTCATAAAATGAACCTTTCAAATGATCACTTGCAAGAATGATTAGAACCAGCTAGCAATTACTAGCCCTGAAAGAGAGCTTGATAACATTGTCTGAGGATCTTTTTAGTCAGACATAAAAACCTCCTATCCAGAAAAACATCTAAGCATTTTGCTAATTCAGGGACAAAAATAAGCTGTTAGGTTGGGTTTTTTTCCCCTCAGTACTTTACCATTTCTTTTTCTAAGCAAATTAAAATTCAGGAGCATTTGCAGCAGTGTTTAGGGAATACCTGCTCATTAACAGAAGCTAATAATGTTCTTGTCTCTGGACCTGAATTATAGGGGATAAAAACTGACATCACTTCTGTTCAGTTTAGTTTAGTTCCCTAAAAACATTGAGAAACTGCCAATTTCTTTTTTCTGTCTCATCTTTTTTTTTTTTTTAATACATATTTTTCCAAGGCTTTATTTGCCCAAATGTCATTTAGAAACAGGGCTTGGAACATTATCTAACTGTCTGCTATTTTCCTGTGTGTGATCTTTTCCCTTGTTAGCTGTATAACTTACAAATAATAATACAGGAGAATAATACTTTGCACTCACTCTCTAACCACTAAAGCCATCTCACTTCATTAGGAGATTTAATTTTAACCACACACGGTGAATGGGTATTGACGTTGGTGTCCCAGCTGGATGGCAGTTCAGTGACTGCATTCTGTTGAGCCATTGCTTTAAGGAGCCAGAGTATTCTTTACTTCCTCTCCTGGATTGTTGTTTAATGTTGCAGGCACCATCCTAATGGCTCCCTTCAGCTTCCCTCCAGAGAAGGCTACAGCGCGGTGGTGGCTGACGTGAAACGATTCCTATGTATAGTGTAACCTAGTAAAGTGTTTTGAGGCTGGAAGCAGACAGGCATGACATAAATCAATAATAACAGTAATAATCTGCTCCATGTTAGAGAAAGATTCAAAGCCAGAGACACCTCACCCCAGCCAGTTTCAGGAAGGATGTGAAGCATCACTGTAATATTGAGAAGAAAAACCCCTGCCCTTGGCTAATTGTGCCCTAAAGCTAAACTTCACATCCCATCCTGGATGTACTTAAGACCTGCTTTAGTTTTACATCTTTGAAGACACAATCAAAATGTTCCACACGAATATACAAAATAACTTGCCACAGTTTGAAGCTAAGGTGGACCTTCTCCTTACACTGTCATATTGTTGGTTCATGATGTATTTTTATCCTAGAGCTACACTACTGTGACTATCTTGATGCAAAAAACCCCAGCAGCAACAGAATCCAGACAGGCAGCACTTGGCTCCTAGGAACAGTCCCAATAGAGACAAGTATTAAGTGCTTGTAGGGCTTTTAAGAACTGTTGCCTTTCACTAATTAGCCTTTCCAGGATTCACGTGTTCCACACAACACATACAAAAAGCAAGTTTTTTTAAAGAACAAAATTATAAGTAATGGGAAGTAATTTTCTTGCACTTATTTTCTGTGCATTTTAAACCTGATTATTATTTTGCTTTTACGGTGAATAAGTACCGGGAAACCTCCTCTTATTGCATTTTTTTTTCCCCATCCATTTCCCATGAGAAGTAGTCATCATAATGCTGTGATCCCCAAGTATAGGATAAGGAAGGGAAATGGACACAGTGCTGATCATTACCTACTGGAAAGGATCACTGTGCAATGGAAAATCTCCATTTATATTTTATTTACAATTTTTAAACAAACATCTATATCCTCTTTTGGAGAAAAAATGAAAAAGCTCGTATAACCGAAGTTGAGCTAATTTATTTAAGAGCCTGGAACTATTTATGTCTGAAGAGAGAGGAAGAAAGAAAAAATTCTGGGCCATGTAGCAAACGGAGCTGGTCTTCTCTCTGTTCGGATATAGCTGTGAATTTGGATGCCAAGTTTTTTTCCAGATAGTGATGCTAAGTTGTCTAAGCCACTTTAGCCCTCGTTACCTTTTTGTTTAGTTTCTTATTTTAGCAGAATATTTCATGTTTGTCAGGACTGCCCGGCTGGATTTCTGTTGGGTGGAGAGAACATTTCTTATTTCCAATGTCAGTGTAGGTCTTTAAAAAAACCAACACATCATCTTAGATTAAGAAAGGAGTTACGTCTTGCTTGAATTTTGACAAAAAGTCACTCCCTGCTTCCCTTCTTTCAAGGCAATTTGTGGTTCATTTCAGCATTTTTTGCATGAGAATAATTTAAATTGTCTTTAAATTGCTGGTTCAGTCCTAGCTAGATATGCAGTAGCCAGAGCATGTTGCTATCACACGGATGCACGAAATGGGTTGGTTATAGACAAGTACCTTTGTCCAGGAGAGGCTGGTGCAATTGGGTGTTAACACTGGAAGTCCCAACTAAAGGATGAACGGAGCCGCCTTTTTGTTAGGGGTCAGGACCTGAGATCGTGGGATGAGGAAGCCGCCAGGTTGGGCCTGTATGATATATGTTCTGTAGCTCGAAAAATATCTGTATTTGAGATTCTCAGTTGGCATCTCACTGTGTCAATGGAAATTTTTCATTGAAAATTTCAATGTGAAAAAAGATTTTACAAAAACTATCTACAAATTTTGTGTGATTCTGCATGTTTTATTCTCAGGGATAATCCTTTCCCAACCAAATAATCTTATCATTTTGCATCGGCTTCTGCTTGTTCCTATGAGCACGTACAAACAGCATATACCATATGTTTTGTAGTATGTGTTTGATTTGTCTATCAGTAGTTGACTTGCCATGTTTGATCAAGTTTGGATTTGTTCCGTAGCAGGTTTCCTGCAGTGATCCTCGTAGTACGTATGGTGGGTTTGACTCCAGACAAATTTGGCTAGTCTAATACGCAGAGCTTACACAAAGACCTAAATACATACATATATATGACATCTCCAGCTTTTTTCTCCACTTTAGTGGCAACTAACTGTTCACATAGCAGTGTCAGGGGAGAAAACAGCAAGCCTGTGCTTTCTTTGATTTCTAGAAGAACCCTGGTTATAGAAATGAATACTTGTAGAAGTGAATATTAGGCATGAAAATACAGTGCTTTAATATTAATACCTGTGCATCTTCTAAAGTAGATGCTGTGTCACTGCTTGATCCTGTTCCAGTCTATATTGGAATTAAGTTGCATTCTGCATTCAACTTGATCTTCAAACCGTTTTCACTTATTATCCGAAGTTTCTTTGTATATTTTGAAACTCATTCTTTCTTTCCTCAAAACAGTTCTTATTCCATAAAAAGGAAAGAGAATACATTTCTTTGTAAGACATTTGAATTCATCCTGCTGAATAGGTGTGGTCTGATATTTTTTACAGTAGTTCATTTATGGCATTTTATTAGGTCTCCTGGGCACTTTATTTGCACATTACATTTTGGTAGCTAACGGGACTGTGCAATTTGACTTCTATTTTTATGCCTAGCAAGTACAGAAATGCATAAATGTTAAAACAAACCTTTCTATTTCTAGCTCCTCTCAATGTCTGTAGTATGTGTCAGACAACATAAAATTTAAGAACTTCTATTTTTTAGGTTTGCTGTGCATTTAAAAACACCTTTGAACATGGATCACATATTAAATGATGGTGTAATTAACTAATGTAGTTGATCAGACACCGGTTACTCAATTCAATCATTCTTTCCTCCTGCTTTGTGTTTTATACGGATTTTGAACAGCAGCTCAGGATGAATGGCTCTGAGAAAGCCCAGACGTATAGGCTCTGGTTTTGTCTGCTTTTGCTGTCTAAGAAAAAAGGTTCCTATCATGATGTTGCTGAATTTTAGACATTGCTTTACCTTTTTCATTTGCTTTGACTTACCAAAATTAATAAGTACTTTTAAAAACCATTTGTATGTGGCTAAGTGTTAATGCTTCCAGTTCATAGGTATGACATAGAAGACGTGATTTTTTTTATAGTCAATGGCAGGACTGGAACTGACTTCAGTTCCTTCAGCTTCTGCCTCGAAGGAGGTTCCTGATTTAGCAAATCTTTGATTCCTGGGTTTAGGAATGCTTCCTCTCCAGAGATTTAAACAAAACCAGAATGTCTTCAGAGGGATTGTGGCAAAGTTTTCCTGCTCAGTGCTTTGTCTGAAGTCTTCTCTGGTCCATCATGGACTTTTCTGGACCATTTACAAGCATAAAGAGTCTAAAACATAGTTAGTTTTCCTCTCCAACCAGACCATGGTACTGTTCTAGTAATTAGATATGACCCACAGAACTGATAAATTAATGTAAATTTGGAATCCGGCCTTTGGATCTGCTTCAAGCTCTTACATCACATATCGAGCATAAATTGCAGGGTTTGCTGTTTTCATGCATGAGTGCCCCATTAGTTCACGCATGAACACCCGATCTATTTATGCATGAGCACCCAATCAGTTCATGCATGAGCACCCATTTAATTTACTAATGAACACCCAGCTGGTTCACACGAGTGCCCTATTAACTCATGTCTGAGCACCCAATGACTTCACGCATGAGCCCCCTCTTAGCTCCCACCTCAGTACTGTGTTGGGCACATGTGTCAGGTTTCAGTAGCCAGGGGCCACAGATGTGGGGGGAGGTCAGGAGATGCCAGGTGCTGGCCACAACTGGCCTGGCTAGCCCTAAATGCGATGGAAAACCCCATCACTGAGTGGAACCCCATGGTGGAGACAAGGGAAGTTGGGAGGAAGAAAGGGGGAGGATAGGTGTTTGACTTAAGTTGAGTGGAAAGGTGTTCACTTAAATGTTTGTTTAATTGCTTATGCTTTCTTTTTCTCACTTTGAATGAGTGATTAGAAGTTTGTATTAATTGACAATAAATTAAATTAAGTAAAAATTCCCCAAGTCAAGAATCTTTTGCCTGCAACACCTGGCTGCAATGCTAAGGAGAGATGAAAGCTCTTCAAGTTACTGGAGGGATTAGTTTATAAAGAAATAAAAGCTTTAAATATAACTAATTAACATCTATGCGGCTAAATCCCTCTTTAAAAACATATTACAGGAGAACGAGAGGAAAAGCAGTGGAATCCCATGAAACAGATTACTTGAATTAGGGTTTGTGTATTTACTCTCTTTGTCAACAGTGCTAAGCAGTGCTCTGGTTTGTCTCATACGTTGTGATAGATTACTTTTTCATTTCCATTTTCCCAACTGCTCCTTATTAATTAGATTGTAATGTATTATGTTTTGGGAAAAAGCTGTGCCTAACCCATGCATGCTTCACACAGATGCGTAGTCCTTACACTCATAAGGTTCCCCACCGGCTTTGGTTACACAGATTACATGAGTAAAACAGACCCACTGGGAGCGGAAATTCGCAGATCGGAGCCAAGCCCGTTACACCTTGCTAGGATGTGAAGCCTTTGCATAAGAACCCCATTTATTCTCCAATCCCTTTTCATGGTTCTAACATGTATTTTCTCTGACTTCTTTCCACAGCCAGAGTGGGATATGTTTGTCATTGCAGGGCTGAGACACAAACCTTGGCTGTTATTATAATCCGCTGTGGCTTTTTAACCACTGGCCCATGTTGGAAGGCACTGTGCACCCACATGGCACATTTTCTTCGTTATTATAAAATCATTTTCTTAGTTATTTATAAAATGTTAGTAAGAAATGACATTTTCACTCACAGAAAGCAAAAAAGTTCCTTCGTGTACTGAAATACTAACCTTATTACAAATGGATAAAGAATTGTTAGTACTTAGGAAACACTAATTAAATACTTGAAAGAAAGCAGTCAATATTTTTTTTTTATTTTATCTTCGTGAGAATTTTATTGCAATGCAATAAAAATAATATCTTATAAATCATTTATATAACGTAGATTGGCTCTAAGATGAACTAGTGAAACCATGATCAAACAAAGATGTGTCTCTGGCACCCAGCCTGCTGTCATAATGCTTCCCACAAACATCAGGACATAAAATAGAGTATTCTGCCCTGGGTCAGAGGAACATACAGAAACAGGGCCACAAGAAAGCTTATTTAACATCATCAGTTATTATTAGCAGGCGCAAAAGGTAAAGGAGCCCACAGCTGTTTGGGAGGAAGCTTTACTGCAAATAAAGTATTTGATTATTAAAAAAATTCTCTGAAACAAGTATCATGAAGCTTTACAGCCATGGAGCTTCAAATGAAGACGTGCTCTCCAGGAATAGTCTAGGAATGCTCTTCTTGGTACTGTTCCGGCTGTTGCTCTGATGAGAGGCCCTTAAACCTGCCCATAGCTCTTTCGCACCAAAACACAGCGGTGCTTTATTTACTTCAGGTGGACACGGTGCTGTGTGGTTTTGCATCTTTTTCATTCCTCTTCAGCCTTACTGATATTTCTACTGACCCAGTACAAAGAGCCTTGAATAAGTTTACTGAAATAACTGGAATAATAGGTAAAATCCAAAATAATGAACGCTGGTATTTGGAGCAATTAGGAGGTCAGGTTTGAATTTCAGTGGTAGCTAGAAATCCTAGTGCCGGGCCACGACTACACTGTTTTAACTTCTGTGTTTGCACAGCAGTATGCCTAAGTCACTTAGGCAGTGTAGTAAATCCCAGTTTGCCCCTAAGTAAATAAAAAAATTAAAAGTTCACTTGTTCCTTTTGTAAACACTGTGGCTTGTATCATATTGTCCTTGTCTACGCTCTTATTGAGCAGAATGCAACCAACTCCAGACATTCTAAGATAGTGTGCATTTATGGATGGATAAATGCATGCAAAAAAGCAAATCAACGGGAACAAATACAGATTCCTCGGTGCCAAGCATTCGATTTTCCTAATGGAAGCACTATGCTGGGATCTCCGTCAGTTCTCCCTACAGCTGGTATGACTTGTCTTTCTCCTATCGTTCTGTGGAGAATTTCCAAACATGAGAGAGGCACAAATAAAGCCTGAATCCAAATCCGCAAAAACTGGGTTCCTTTCTTAATTCAGGCTGGAAAGAACAGTCCAAGGCAGCGGGTGGAGCTGGCCAAATACTGCCGTGTTCTCCGTCGGAGCTGGTGATACTGTCTGCACCAACAAACTGATTCCTGCTTGTCACTAGTGTTCTACTCTCTTCATTTGTGTTATACTTCTAAATATTTGTTTAGGTACTTTCACCCTGATTTCACTCGCATGAATGGCAGCGTTCAATATCCTTAAATCAAGCTGCTAAGACATTGTAAATTATTGTAAATAATTGTAAATCTCTTTTAGTTTTACATTTCAAGGGAAGCTTGCAATTACTTGTTTGGAGGCCCCTGGAAACAGAAGCTAAGATCACAGCGTCCTTCAGCCTAGGCCCTGGACCTGGGGAGGAAGGGAAGGAGAGAGAATCCTTGCTGCTTAAGTGTGGGTTAAAAGCCATAGTGGCACAATGCTTTGCCCAAGGTCACGCAGCAAGTCAGTAGCGAATGCAAGAATAAAACTCAGAATCCCAGCTCAGTACAGTACTCTGTAGACTCCATCAAGTTAGCAACAGAACTCGTGTCCCTCAGTCTAATTAATCTACTCAGCAATTCAGTGAGTAACTTAAGTGCAAGCAAAAACAAATGCCAAGAGAAGTGACAAATTCTACTGTGGCTCAGGCTATTTACTTGACTCGGGAGAAGGTGCTTTCCTGAATGAATCTACAATAGGGTCAGGAGGTGTTTTGTGCCTTCACTTTGTTTCCTGTCTGTTTGTCAATCTCTCTGATAAGCTGTTTAAGGCTTGCTCCATATAACAGAAAGATGGTGAGTGGAAAAGAAACAGGTGAAAATAAACCTCTCCCTTTATTTTAAGGTGCATGAATTGAGTATTAAAAAAAAAAAACAACTTGGCCACAAGTCGGTTACATAACTTAAGCCAGTCTAAAATTATGTGCCAGCAATTTACATGAGTTTTATGTAACTGTTTATACTGCTGTTTATTTAAAAATTACTACTTATCTTGGCGACCGCAGCAACACATCGTGCATTTGCTAGCTCTGGAATACAGGGCACCTTCATTAAAACACATAGTGACCAATATATTAAACACACAAAAAAACCCCTGCTCTGACATAACGTGAAGTGTCAGATGGAAAGCCGCAACAGCGAAGACATTCAGCGTTCACCACAAAGCAGGCCTTTGGGGTGTTCAGAACAGGACTGGAACATGCTCCATCCTTAATTCACCCAACAGCTTTCAGGTCCTTTACAGCACAGTTGGTACAGTCTACAGTCTACAAGACCAGCTCTTGTTCCTGGGCTCTTATAAAGGACCCTCTTCATCTTCAGGTTTTTATACTTGAGCATTTTTATATTCAATTTTTAAAGTCCTGAGGTTAGCTAGCCTTTTGTCCTTTCTTAAAGTCCCAAGTACTTCAGAGTTACCCAAATGGTTGATATTCTTTGTTTACTACCAGAGCAGTCTCTCCCAGCGCGCGCTCTCAGAAAGTAGGCAAAGATTTAGCAAAATCTTCATGATGAGTTGCTCATGCAAAAAGAAGTTAAGCAATTTTATATCCAGGTTAATCACACGGGTGAGACTGTGGATGTGTACCTTTGTATTGGTACCAGAAAGAGCTACATATATCCCACAGAGCCAGAAGGTGTGAGCAACACTGTCCTCATACATGTAATATAGGGCATAGGAGTTTGTCCCTTGTTGTTTTGGGGCCTGCTGAGAGAACAAGATGCTCTGCCTCTTTCTCCTTGCATTCATCTTCCCACCTGTAAAATAGGGACACCGGTATTCACATCCTCCTAACAGGTTTAAAACCTAATGAATGAGTACAGTAGAGTATTAAGTATTAATTTTAGACAACCATTTAGACAACGGTTTTAGACAACCATTACGGTAGATAGTTGAAATCAGGTAATGTATAACAGGAGATATAAACTTAAGTGATAATTTACTTAAGTTGATTTGCATTTGTTTAAAAATGTATCGTGGCATGCTATTCTCACTTGAATCAGTAAAATCATGGGGAAAAAATTTTGTTGAAATCAAAAGTAAGCAAAAAATTCCAAAATTTGTTATGGGTTTCTGTATGACAGATATAATGAGTCAGAGAATGACATTCTGTCAAAAATAGCAATGCTTCAGTGCATCCTGTTGATATATTTTCAGTAGTATTTTGAAACAAGGGGAAAAAGAAGGCACTATTCCAATGCAGCTGCTCAAAAAATATTTATTTTTCAGTTATGGAATTTTTTATTGAAACTGAGGGGCAGGGTTTTTTCCAAATGTGAGGTTTTTAAATATATATATTTGAAAATTGAATTTTGAGTAACTTTGTATACACCATCTTTTTAGGTAAATATCCTTTAAAAGAGGGGTTCTCAATCATAATGATAACCATAACCTGATGCACAAGCTAATCTCAAATTCCTGTGTTCTAAATGTCGTGGGGCTCAGCCACCGCAGGGTAAGCTAAAAAAATAAATGCAAAATGCTGGCATTGCTTGGCTGTATAATGAGAAGCACAGCTGAGCCTCAGCCCAGCAGGCAGTGAAGACCCCCGAAGACAGGGGGGTACACAGCTCTCCTCAGGACCTCATGAAGGGTGTAGCAGACTCGGTCGCCCTTCCTTGCGAGTAGTCGTGCTTCAAGGGACTGGGAGACCACGGCATCACCCAGTAAGAGGATGAAGGTGTTTGCCCTGAACATGGGGTTTCACTAACACCATGAGTTGGGGCAACAGTTTGCCCTAGAACATCACAGCCAAGTTGTGATGTATTATTTCATATAAATCAGTTGTGATTTATTACTTCAAAATCCAATTCCTCACCTGCTCCTGAGATGGCTTTATAGGCAACGTCAGCCTTTCCTCCCCTTGGTAACTCAGCTTCTTTCTCTGAACTCGGTGGTCCTCAATTATTCCTGATAACAAACTGCCATGCTGTTGCTAGTCATACTACTATTATCGTGGTGTTTCTGCTGTACACACGCTTGCAAAGGTTTAGGATTACAATCCTGTCTAGATTAAGGCAATTAATTCTTCTACGGGCAGTGATAAGGAGCACTCTTCTAAATGCCAGAATACAAGTGGAAGGGTTGAGGAGGGGACCCACATCAAGAATAGGGCTGCAATGTTAATTTCTGTAAGCTACCCAAATTTAAATACACCGCTTGAACGACCAGTTTATGTTTGGGCACTCTCCAGACCACAGAACAGCTAAAAACTTGGGAAGCTCAAAAGCAGTTTAAAGCTGCTTATTTCACCCCTGGCTTTTGTTTAGTGCTGCCTCAAGCTCAGCCTTAGCACTGCCCCTCGTGCTGAGAAGCACAGTCAGTCGTGCCTGGGAATTTCAATGAAGACAGGATTTGTTGGCAGAATCTGTCTTGAGTGACAGTATCTTGCTTTACATGAAACTTTGAAAAGAAAAATGGTATCTGAAGTGGCTGCAAGACCGTTGATAACATGTTCAGCAGTTTGAACAGGATTTCTCCAATTTATCCTTCTGGAAAACAGATAACATGTCTAAGTGTGCAGCATGTATACAGTGTCCTCAATGATTTAATACAGTGGAGTTATAAACTCTGAAAATCAGGGTTTACAATGGAAACTCTGACAGGCCATCAAGTTCAATGGTACATATAAGCATTCCCGTAATTAAATTGTCAACAACCTACAACACGATACCTTAGCAGTCTCTACGTTTTCATATTAATGTACAGAGATTGCTTCCACTACAGGTAGCAGTAATCTGGTATTTAAAACCTCATGGAAAACTACAAAAATATACACTGAAAAAGTTCAAAGACAATAGACAAAACCAATACCCTTTTCACTGCGGCAAATACAAAAATGTTGCAGAGCATGCTGTGCATTCACAAACTGCAATCACAGAAAATGAGCAATTAGGAGAGAAAGGAAAAATGAGTTGTGCTATTGATACTTGGCTATTTTAGAAAATGTGTTGGCAGTTGTGTTGTATATGCTGAGCGAAAAATTCTGAGAAGCTTTTTTCTTTTAACATGAAAATGCCAGTGTGACACAGCCAGAAGATCAAAATTCCAAATTTCCAAATTTCCAAAGAATTCCAAAATTCCATGCTGAAATTAAAATACCTATACCCTCTGATCTATTCCAAGTTATTGACTCAACAATAATAAATATGCAAATAAAGTATCAGTTCCCCACTTGCATATATTCTTTTACAAAAATCATCTAGTAGTTTTTCATGGTCTGTTTGATGCTATTTTACGTGCACATTCATTTTTGCAAGTACTGAGGAAGAGTACTGACAGAAGGACTACTTGTTCCATGACCATTTAAGCAGGAATATGAGTCACCTGTACAAGTTGATGAGAGCCCTTTGGTGAAGGTGCCCGTAGTAATTTAGGCTGCAGGACAGGTTGGTAGGGATGTGTCAGCCCAGCGCCACTTAATTCGCTTCAAAAGTGGATACAACTTAAGAGGTCCTTGTGGAGCTCTGTAATTTCAGCGACCACAGCAGAATCAAGCTTGGACGAGAGAGCCAGAACCCACTGACCCCAATGAAGAGACTCCAGTGAGTGTCAAATCTAGTCCAAGCAGGGTATTTCTATACAAATTAGCCAAGGCTGGTGATGAGAGGTTTGTGGACCTGTGGAGCCCAAAGGACTCTCTGCCCATGCCCTACCTATGCACATCCAAGTGCAAAACAGCACTTTTTGTTGGTTTGAATGAATAAACTGCCACATGGCATTAGCAGGTCCAAATCCTCTACCTAATCTTTTCCACTACTTCTCTTTCTTTAAAAGGAAATTGTTTAAATGAGGGCAAATGTTGACTGAACGTAATTTGTATGGCAGTGTATTTTTAAGCATTCTTTCCTGAAAAGCTTTTGAGCGGTATTTTGTTTTTCTCTCTCATACACAGAGATATAATTTAATTATTGTGTGAAGTTTTGCTAAACATTATTGTTAAGTATGACCTTTAGTATCCACATGGAATGGAAAACAGCTAGGAGAAAAGTTAACCTGTGAGTGATTCAGGTACTTTGATTTCTTTGCCTGGACTGGTATCTGATTTGATTTTCTCCTGCTATTTATTTCCTAGTGGAATGGAGCTCTTCAGAAGACTTTTCTCCTTTGGGTGGTGAAAAAATTATGGATAATCTTCAGTCTTTGAGGTGCACCATCACAGGTCTCAGAACGGTAAGTGCCAAATGACTCACTTACTTAGATCTCGATGGCCCCTGCCGCCCCGGTGATACAAAGACACAGATAATTTGCGCCCATGCCTGTTGGTAATAACTGTAGAGCGCCTTTCTTCTAGCAACACATTCCAGTCATTGAGCATAATATGTCTGGTATCCATAATCCTAAAGTCACAAAGGAATAGACAGACAGCATGAACTGCTTTAGAAGTTGTCATGCTTAGGGGAGATCAGAAAAGACCGGAGTGAAAGCTGCTGTTTTCTGGATCACAGGATAATCTTAGTGCAGATCAAAGGCTCGTAAAAGATCTAGTCCCAACTCTGATGACCAATAGCTAAAATAACACTTCTTTCTCTTCTACTTCTTCCAGGGACACACATGTTGATGGCAATAATTTTCAATTCTGTTATTTATTTTTGTATAAATGTTTTACACTGATAAGAACTGGGTCAGCGATGGAGAAAACTGATAAGCATTCATATGGATTCTTAAGCAGAATGATTTTGACCATGTGTCTGAAAGTCTTTTTCCTATAGGCTGTTCAGGATCATTTGTGCAAAAAAAAAATTAATTCACAAAATACTTGATGAAAATAAAGCTTGTTCAAAATACAACTGTTTCCACTGGAAACAACAATCCGGCATCCTCTGAGCTGAAGCCTTTCCACTGAATTCACTGCACACTGAATCAGGCTACAAACTTACAGTAGGGGGGGGATGCACGTGACCCTTGGCCAGTGCCCCAAAACACGGGCTCTCAAAATGAGAAAATTAACTTTAAAGAGTAAGCAATGGGCACAATATAAAATTATCTACATAGAATAGAAACAATATTCGTTATTTCTAGCCTTTTATATGAAGAAATCCTTGATTTGAAGCACACTGTCTTCCAGGGAGCTGAGACACAATATGCATTTACTGTTTCTCATTTTCTAACAACAAAACAAAGTAACTGTTCTTAAGTTAAAATCAAGCAAGCTTGTACAGTCACTTCCACAGGCAGAGAGCTTACTATGTGTTTGACTGTACTATCCAAAGTATATAACATATTTAAATTAGAAGTTAGACTTTCAGAAGTGCTCTCCATTGATCTAGATTTATGCATCAAAATCAGTGATAAAGATCTGACTGATTTCAGTGGTTGCCAAGCGAAGCTTCTTGCATTGCTGTGCTGGTAGAGAGACTCTCTTAAATACAACAGGAAAAAGGGGGGACCCTATTCCTGAAGTCTGATTGTAAGAGTTCCCAGGGTTTGGCCTTGGTAGAAGGGATTACGGTTTGCCGGTTGGAATTGGTGTGTTCTGTTAACCCTCAGCAGATCAGCTGTCCTGAAATCTTTGTACTATGTTTCAATCTGTCATGGTGCATCAGTTGATGCTGCTGAAAGCTACTTAAGTTTTTCAAAGAAAGCATCTTTGGGAGAGACTGCTCTCCAGTTATTACAGCCAAGATTTTGAGTCAAGTGATAGTTTTGACTCCAGTTGTTTCCATTTGCAGGGCCAGAGGTATTATGTCCATGTTTCAGCATACAACATGAGAGGATGGGGACCTCCACGCAAATCTACTCCTGCATATGCTTCTCCTTCAAGTAAGTTGAGTTTGTCTACCCTCCTAATTTGATTAGTGATGCTGTTTTGTCAGAATTTCTACCTCTTCAAAGAACCGAAAAATATTCTGGAGTTCATGATTTAATTGCCAGTCATCTAGGAGTGAAATAAACAAATAAATAAAACTCAACGCCTTCTACCACCACCCCCAAAATAAGCAAAGTAATTATTTATGTATATTTATTTGTCTAATTTTTTATTCCTCTCCAGTCCTTTGACAGAACATTGTCATCTAGTCACTAAGACTTAAGAAAAATTAGAAATATTTTAATCTTTATTTCCCTTAATAGGGTTCTGCTATGTGGAACCTCATTAGTCAGTACATGAATGGATCAAAACCTGAATCTGAACTGCTAGAACCAAAACACTTACATGTATCGTACCTAATTTTGTATGTTCTGCCTTGTAGTATTATAGATCCCATTCACTGGACCATTCTCATAGCATCCTGTATGTAAAATACTCCAGTGTGGACACGTATGTTGATAGGATTTAGCTCATAAGCACTAAAATGTTCCAGACATGTCCAAAAGCCTTTCTTCCTTTTCAAACCAATGACAGGTTTTCTCAGACTCCATTAGGACTATGATTTTTTTATGTGTAATTTTTAGTCTTCTATAATCAAATTGTATTGTTAGTTGCTTTTCCAGAGTTGGTGTTCACTGTCAAACTGGCTCAGCATGTTACAGCTTCCCTTGCATTGATTAATGCAGTAAAGTGGGACTTCTAATTTTATTGCATTAGCACTTGTTTTTATTAGGCTAATGTAATAATTTAATAACCTTGCATGCTAATGTGAGAAAATAAAGAAAGATGTATCTAATCTCAGTAGTTGTACTGGAGAGGATTGGATACATGAGGCTCTTGCAGTACCATTGTCCCATTTTCCTTCAATTTTGCTCTTGTTTACCCCAGAATAAAATCAGAACTAGGCTAAAAAAATATTCTCTTTGAGAACAAAAATATGCTACACTCGTGGGACAAAATTCTGCTCTTGGCTATGTGGATAACTCACTACGATAGGGTTGTTTTGAGTAACTTAGTGACATGCAATTACCTTGACTATACCCAGGTGTAACTACACAGGATTTGGCCCCACAAACCAAAAATTTACATCAACTGAGAAACACACTCTTTTATAGTAGCTGCTAGTTATTCAGCTAAATATTCCCAAAGAACAGGACACTCCTGGCAAGACAGGTGGCACTTAAAAATGCAGCTTTGTATGATACGAATTTTAGCTTTTGGCATATGGCATTGTCTTCCCTGTCTATTTCTTGTCCACTGTTACTAACCTTCTGAAATCTGACAATATGTGCCAGTTCCAAAGCTTTTGGATGTGAGGGAAGTTCTCCTGCAGATTTCAGTGGATCAACACAAAAACTATGCAGAGAATTAAGTCCATTTCCCATGCCTAGTGTCTCGAGGATTCTGGGCTTTAGAGTAGCAGAAAGTCCTAGACTTGCTGGCATTAGGGCCACGTTGTCACGTGCTGCTGCTCAGAACTCAGCCAAGTCCTTGCTTCCACCAGGGAGAGCAGTACCATCCATGGGAGTACTACTGAAGTGCCTGGGACAATCATTGTGGGGGTGTTTCTCTGAAAGGCAGACAAGGTAGCAAAAGGAGTCTTTTGGATTTCTCTCTAGGAGAGCAGGAGCATCACTTGATATATATGGGATTTTTTGTGAGTTTATGGCAAAGAGAAATATTTCTTCAGGGCTCCATATCTATGTTTTCTTTGTTGGTGAACACAGAAGCGTTAGGCAGACTCGGCTTACTGTATACAGATACCGGGCAAGAACGTGGTATTTTCATTGAGTATCCTTAGCGACACATGCTTAAGTTTTACAGCAAGTGAGACCATCGGAGCCTAAATGTAAATTCTTTCATTAAGTAATACTAAGATCAGAATTTTAGCTCGAGAGTCAAGATGCTATTTACTGCTGCAGTTACTGGGGGCAGAGCTTCTTTATCCACACGATTGCCTTCACCACTGGTTTTGAAAACTAGCAGATTTGTGCTTGGCAAGGCGGCAGCAACCTGAAATTACACTAGTGTTGCATAACAAAATATGGCCCTAAGCTAAAAATTTAATGTGAATACATTAATACTCTACAAGTTGTCTGTAACGGCAGCCAGAAGAATATGCAAGGGAAATGAAAGCTTCAGGGCTTAATCCTGATCCATTCCAATCCCAGAGCATCAAAGGTTAGTGACATCCTTGGAGATGCACCCATGCAGCATGACAGTGAATGCTTGCCACTGCCCTCCTGTTTCCCCACAGACACAGTGGCAGCCTGGAATGTTGTGTCCAGCGTTGCACAGCTGGTCTGTGAAATCATAGTAGATAGTAACATTTCTAGGCTTACTCATTAGTATGTGAGAAGCTGGTCTGATTTTGATGTCATTTTTAAGGTAGTCAGCAATCTGAAGGCTCAGAAAGTTTGGAAGCCACTGGGACAGAGAAATCATGAGGTTGTTCAAAACTCTACCAGTTTGATGACACCAAAGCACTTTGAGATTGGTGAGTTCCAGTTGGTTCCTCTTGGCTGCTCACAAGAGATCTAAGAACTGGCCTCCCCACACAGAGCTATAAATGCAGCTGGCCCTTGATCTCCGCAAAAGCATAGAACATGCAGGACAGCCACTCCGCAGCTGTTACCATTGCCCACAGGCTACCAGCAGAGCAAATGTCTTCTCTTTCCATCCTTTCATAGGGCTTACTCTAGGTGCTATACTAAATGGCAGCAAATATTTATTTATATCCTTGGAATAGTAAGCCTGTTGGAAGGAATGCTTGACGCCAAACTTGCACTAGAAACTAGATCTGTATATTTAGTGAGTGAGCAAACTGTTGGTGTCTGTGAATATGTACATGGCCTCTATGCCAGCAAGATGGAAGCAAGTCCCCCTTGCAGACAGATCTCTTAATAACTTGATCCACTTTGAGTCATGAAACTGCTGCAATACTTTTTTCTCATTATAATGAAAGTATGAAAGTAGTCAAGTCAGGAATTAAAAAGCTCCTCTCTGATACACACAGCTTCATCTCCTATTTGTGAGAAGATTGCCTGTTTTTTAAAATCAAGACTGAGATTGTAGCTAGCAGCAAATGGGTGAAAACAACGTCTTTTGTAGGTGGAAGGTATGTGTGACAGAAGCCGCAGCTTCTTGCCTCACGAGTGCAGTGCTGAGCAGACCATAGACTCTAGGGCAGGAATTGCCGGCGTTTGTTCAGGCCTCTGCTGGGAGCAGATTTTCAGAAGCGATTTTACTCAGAGCATGTTTCTGTGGCTACAGAGCTAGCTCTGGGTGTAGGAAGATGTTCATTCTCTGCTTTGCAATGGGTTTCCTATATAACTGTAGGAGAGGCGTTTATCCTCCTGGTGTCTCAACAAAATGCAGAGGGAGCAGCAGTGTGACCTCAGCGAGGTGCTGTACCGTCGGGACGGTACAGGCTGAGAGCAGCCCTGACACTGCAGTAACAGAGGCCACTTACGTACCAAGGAGAAATAGCCATTGTCTACTCAGTCGCTACAGGAGCTTCTAGGAGCTGATTGTGAACTCTTTGATAATAATCGTTACGATTAATTACCTCGCAGGCACAAGGCAAAGGAAACTTATTGTACAAGTAATAACAGCAGACTTAGAAACAACTGCCATTTTTTCCTGCATGCCCAGATGTAAAACTCCTCTAAAGCCAAGAAATATCAGAGGCAAGAAAATATTTTAAAACCTTCTCCTGCTCCTTTGTGTTTCATTTCTGTTTATTTCCTTTGTTCAATAGACTGGAAAGACTGCAGTGGAAGAGAACCTCGGCACAGGGGACACACTGAGGCCCTGGAACGTCTCCTTCAGCAGGTTCGAGCAGCTCATCAGCATTATAATTGCAGAGGTAAGTATAAATATCTATGTGGTAGGGCACCAGCTGAAGCCTCTGTGGCGCCTGTAATTTTAGCAGTTTTCTAACTAGGTCATACCTTCTCATTCATCAGGAAAAGAAAGATATTAATATTGGCCCATCTGGAATCACTTTAGCGCACTATCTTGCTCTTAACCCTTGAAATTAGTTGGATGGAAACATCTGAAAGCTAGAATGCACACAAGCGCAGACACACCCTTTCTCCCTCTGTACCCTACACACCTATTGATTTGTTTTTTCCCACAAATTAGTTTCACACAGCATTCCACTAAAATGTTTCAAGGATCTCTCTTTTATTTTTTCATATAAAGAAATACTTTAGAGAGTTAACAACTGTTTTGGATCAAAAGAGGGGACGTGGCTGCCTCCAAATGGAAGACACTAAGTACTCTAGTGGATGTGATGCCAATCTATAATGAAAAATACTTGCACAATGCAGTGGGAAGATAAGATTGCTACATTTTCAAATAGACTGGATCAAAACTAGGAGAGAGTTCGAATCTCAGCCAGCTCTTTGCTCCTCATTCATGAGAAACAGACTGTGACTTTAATAGCTCAAGAGCCAAGGCAACAGCTTGGCATTCTTTTTAAAGCATATATAAAAACTCCTGTTCTATACGGGTTGTTGAAAAGTACTATTTATTTTCTTAAAATAAACTTCTAACTGGAATAATGCTTCATTGCAAAGGAACTTATTTTAAACTGAAAAGTTGAACTACCATGAAGTTTTCATTTTTCTTCACCTAGTATGACTGTTATGTCAAGCTGCATCAATTGATTTAAAATCATAGAAATACTTCGGGCTAAAATCATCTGGCTGAAATGGAAAGATGCGGCCTTTGTTCTTTACGTGCAAATATGTCACTGTCATGATGATCCACAGCCTGCCACAACCCATTGTAACCATAGCAACTTAAACTATTCAGCTATGTTGCTTGGAAAGGGAAAGGAGATAATGCAAGAAAATGTTGTTTCTCTAATTAAAATTCATACAAGCATTATCACTTGCAGGTGGTCTTGGTACTGAAAATACAGATGATGTAGTCTATCTCTTACATAGCTTTTTCATGCTATTAAATAAGTCTTTTTTCCTTTCTGAAGTTAGTGCACATCGCAGGTCTTTCAGGGCACCTTCCTAGTCAACAGGGAACAAGTGATGGAATATCTGAGAATATTCTCTGTATAAATTGTTTTACTGACATACCAGCCCAGAACAGAAGCAGTTATAAACAACATGCAGAAAATCCCTCCTTTTGAGAATCTGACACCAGTGCCTGGTTCTTATAAAATTCCACTGCTCCAGAAATTAACCCCAGTCTCAAAGTAAAGCACAGACAACTCTGTTGTTGATTTCCTAACTCCTTGTCCTTAAATAATAAATAACAGCAATATAGAAAATCTGTTTAGCTCAGACCATTTTCTTGCGTGTCTGAGAGAGGATGTGGGAGCTTACATGTGGCTATACTACACTGGGGAGTCAGCTTGAGCAACACCCTTGCCTCCAACCAAATAAAAATCTCATAATTGCTTGTAATGCTAGCATTACACAGTCGTATATTTTGGATAAATCAGGATTGTAACATAATAGAAGAGCCTGCGGAATTTGCCTTAAATATATGACTGATGTCAGTCCCTTGTATTTCAGTAATTTGGTAGAGAGTCAAGACAAAGAGTTTGCAGAAAAAGTAAGAATTATGACATCACTGACTCTGAAATTTCATTCTGGTATTGATCAACCTTGGTGAAAACTAAGGATTTTGATCACGGATCTGAGATAAACTACTGTATGTGACCGAAAAGCCCAAATAATGGCTTTCACTTCATATAATACAGAGGCCTGAGCTAGATTCTTAATTAATGCAAATTAGCATGATTCGACTGACATGGATAGAAGTCAGCATGGATATGCTGTTATACATAAGCTGAGGACCTGCCCAGGCATTTATCCATTCTTTACCATGCTTCTCTTTACCACACTCTTCTTTGATTATACGTTAATATTGCAACTTTTCTTTTCCTCATTTGTGTTAGAGATGTAGTAAATAGCTGCACATTGTTTGTAGAGTATCCTTACATCTGCTTATAACCACTGATTTGCTGTGGTTTATAAATGAGAGCAGAACCAAGCTCTGCATGAATTAAAGCTAGGTGAAGACAAGAGACAGGACTCAAACCTGGGGTCTCCCCACCTTGGCTTTTCACTGATTCCTCTGCGGCACATGCCAGTCGTGCTGCTCAGGCTGCCTGAAGGAGAGTGGACGAGGAGTGCAAGGGAGGTGAAAAAACTGAGGGTAATCAATCTAAAAGGCCTGAGATTACTTGGATAACATAGGCAAAAGCCTCAGAATACAGAGGAGCAAGAAGAGCAAGGCTGTGTGCTACCGCTCCAGCGTGACCTGGGAGGGTTAAATTGCCCAGATTCCATGCAGATCTCTTGCCCAAGTCTGTTCATTCAGGCTTCGCACTGCAGCCTGCCTTTTGCCCTGTGCTTTGCATTTCAGAGGCTGAAGGAAACAAGCTTACAAAAATACCAGGAAGAATACATTGGAATGTACAGTGAGTTTAAGAGCTTTTGGAATTAGATCAGCTGTTGCTTTTGAACCTGCTCTGTGATATGATGAAATCTCCTAGGGAATTACTTAGGAAGCTTTGCTTTCATATGTTTAATCTTCTGGAAAACCCTGATGATTACAAACAACAGTCATCCATTTGTCTTCATAATACCATGCTACAGACTATCATAACTGAGTTACTACAATTGTATGTCCTGGCAACACTTCAAATGTATTTTTTAAGTATTTTTTCCTTGTAGATCATTCTTTCTAAACAATTCTGAGTGGATTAAGTAATTGTGGAATGCTTCATTAAGAAAGGAACCCAACTCTTCAGTAAAATGCTTACCAGATATTTTCTTTCTGAAATCTGGTTGAAATGTATTTCACTAGACAAGTCAGAGGTGAAATAAAAATGTTCTAATTGTAATTTGATTCACAAGCAGAGCACATGGTTTTATTGCGTTTAACAAAGAGAAGGATCTCTGATTCCACAGGGTGTTTTAAATGTTTAGATTATAATTGTTTGTAAGAATATATAAAAGCAGGCTTCAGAACCAAGCCATAGCCTGAGAAGTTCAGGTAGGGAATTTAAGAAGTTACGGTTTCAGCTGTAGAGCCTGCCTTTGTAATCCAAAATATACTACCCAGTAATATGACTGTCATGCCAATAGCTTCTTCATGAGATACGGAATTTTCTTTTGAAAGACATCCCACCTGGAGGTGAGGCAATACAGAATCTATCACTGTCTCAAGCTATTGAGGTGTCTGGCCACTATTTATGCCTGTAACTGCTGCGTGGAATTATGTCTCTGTGCTCATTATCCCAGTGTCAGTTGTCTGCACTGCTAAAAATGTGCAGCTTTCAACTGAGTTCGAATTTGTTTCCAGCTATCTGATGTATTTTCAAAACTCTAAACCTCATGTTATGCTCTCCACCAGGATCTCAGTATGATCTAGCTCACCTTCTGCTAATTTGTTTCCTTATTCAGGGTCACCCTAAATGATATTTAGCTGTTCCACAGGCTGGCTGATTTGTGGGGCTAAGATCTCAGATAATTTTGCACTGAGGTAATTCCATTTACCTCACATCTGCCCCACTTGAGTAGAGGCACCCGCTTGTCTAGTGATAGGACAAAGAATTCCAGATGATCTTCCTCCTCAGCGAAATGGCACGGCATAACAGACATTCCTCTAGAGCAGAGACCCCAGATGCATACTGGCAGCCTGAGTATGCAACTTTGTTCTCGTTCTTCCACAACCAACTTATGTTGCTTGTAAGTATCTGCTCTATTTAAGTGAACTGCAAAAAAAAAAAACATTTATACATCTTCACTGAGACGAGAAAAACTGCTAATGTTGTAAATATACCTTTGTAGTTAATTGCCTACTTTGCCCCAGGTTTGAATGCTTCTGACATAAAAATAATCACTGTAAGTTCTCTAATTTTGGCCACTATTTGTTTGCTCCTGAGCTTCTATTAAAAGAGCTCACAGCTCTATTGCTGTATCATTTACTAATATAAGCTTATTTTGTTGTAACTGGTGCTTTTCTATAAAGGTTACTCTATGTTATTTATTAGTTAATTAAATAAGAGAGACAGTTCAATTTCCCGTAGATCCAAATTATCCTCTGATCTCAGCTCCATGTTTTTTGGCTTCTAGACACACTACACTGTAAACCAAAAGCAAATAGCAATGTAGGAGAGTTTACAGTCTCCTTCTAGTTTTACATCATTTCTTTTGCTGTTGGCTTCTGCAAAGCTGTGGACTAAACCCAAACCACTGAATAGCCCAATAACATATATTGCACTTGTAATGTGCCCTCTTATTTTAATGCTGCAGTCTCTGGGTGTTTTATACAGAATTATGTTGCTTTGCCTTCAGCAATTTCCTCCTCCATTCCTTCCATCCTGAATATAAAAGAGAAAAAAAATGCATAATTAGAATGAAATTTATATTCCTAAATTGGTCTTAACCTTGGAAGAAGGAAACAGTAAGACAGGAGTTTTCATGTAGCATTTGGTTTACATTACTGTGATATACTGAAAAGAAGTTCACAGTAAAATAAAAATTACCAGAGGAGATATGGATAGAAAAACAAAGGAAAAGAAAACAAAGATCAGTTGCATCAAAGGAGCAGTCATGGATTTGGATGAGTGTTAAAACTAAACTGAACAGCGCGTTGGAGAACATGCCATGGGGAACAAGTTTGCACTGGAAAGACAATGGATTTGATGACCTAATAAGTCTCATACATCTGAATTGTATGATTTCACCCCCAATAGAACCTTGTTCTCTTTGTACTTGCTGTTCAGCAGAGTGGTAATTATTGCTAACAATGTGTCTTCTTTCTGTGGTTTTCAATGTGCAAATTATGGTGCAAATTTATTCATCATTTAAAAATATGTTGAGCACTTCCCCAGATGGGGTTTTGACAAGAGCAAATTTAGATGTTCTTTAAATGTTCAAACTTAGAACTCACTAAGGAGATACAGTCAGACACCTCCTATTCTGCTCTGGAGGTAAGTGGGAAATATGTTCCTCTGCAAACACCTAAGCAGACGGATTAGCAGCTTTCAACAAATAGTTCTTCATGAGTCATATTTTTCCCCCACTGGGGAAGGGTGTCCCACAAAGCGTTTCACGCCTCAGTCTGGATGGGTATCCAGGCTTCATCCAAATAAACAGTCAGATTGTGGAAAACTGAGATCTAGTTTCACAGTTACGTTTTTCTTTTTGTCGTTCTTTCCAGATCACAGTAAATATCTGAAGAATTAATTCTTTTTTAAAATTAAATGTTTCTGCTGTTTCTTGTACAACAGCATTAAACAGGAAGGATATTGCAAAAGGCAATGCAAAAAAAAACCCCAACCCAAACAGTTTTAAACTCATGTTCCTTTTAAATGCCATACGTGGACAACAACTGACAACACATTACACAATCCTGCATGTCCCTCACCGCCATCTATTGGCATTCCCTCTAAAATCCACTTACAGGTACACAGCTGGACACAGCTGTTTCACACTGTGTCACAGAGCTCACGAGTTTTTTCTTTGGCTTACAAGGAAACTCAGGCCATGCATGGAAGAAGGAAAGACATAAAGTCAAATTCACAAAAGTGGAAAATAATACAATGTATCAACATTTAGCCACATTTTTTAGAATACTGGGCAAATATTGGAAGTTATAAAATTCTTCTATTGAAAGAGCCGGTCCAGAGATCCTTGCAGGCACACAGCAGGTCTCAGCTTTGACATGAAGTGAGCAAATGAGTTAAACACCTCTTCCTTGGATTCCAGATTACTAGGGAGCACATGTAACTGTGAAAGCTCTGAAGCAATACAGGTGAGTAGAAATTGCTGTGATGGGGAAAAAAAAAATCCAAACAAAAGCACATGCATGTAATGGGATACAGAGAAAGATGAGGGTCCGTCTAGTTGTTTCCTTAAAGCTTTTACTTAGGTTAGACTGGCGATGCTGTGATGTTAGTGATTGCCACAGCACCAAATATTCAGTTCTTAGAAGCTTAAGCTATATATGGACAGAAACTGAGGAAGTACAACACCCTAAAATGTTGACGGATGGTTCAAATCTCTTCTTGGGTTTCTGAGACCACTTGCAAATTTCACATCCATTCTGAATGAAGAGTACAAAGTACTGGTTCAAGCTACACTTTGCTTAGAGCAAAACATTTTTTACCAAGTCTGAGTGCTGCAAGTCAGAAAATTGTTTGCTGTTGCATATTACTAAGACAATGGAAATATGAGCAAAAAGTTGTATTTGAGCATGTTTCTAAATGTTGTCTTTTGAAAGGAATATAGTGGGCACTGGCTGAAATTTAGTATTGTGGTTTGAGAGACAAAGGTTCCGAAATTTAAGTGTTGGGTTTGGTTTGCTTTTTATTTTCCATTTTAGAAAGTTCTAAATTACAGAATGCTGGTCGCAAGCAATCCGTTTCCAGAAGCCTGAAGCACCTTTTCCATTCGTCAAACAAGTTTGTGAAGACTCTGAAACGGTTTGTCATTCATCTTATCTCCCAACCATTCTGAGCTTTAGCTAGCAGTTCTTGCTCTTTTGTAATAGTGAAAAGCACCCGATTCCACCCCTAATGAAACAGGAATCAATCGGAATGAACCTGGTAAGACCGCATACATGTAAGACTGGTGCAGCCGATGGGAAAATAATGCTCCAGTTCCTACTGAAATCAATAGAACCTTTTAATTGTTACTGTTGGAAATGGATTTGAATTGGAACAGAGTGAAATATTTTGTGCAAACACAAAGTGCAGTTACTGAGGTATTTTGGAAGTACTGCCTCTATTGTTACTTAGTAATGAAACTATGGTATTTATTTCATTCATAATATAAAATGCAGAGCTCGGATAACGTTTTAATAGCCCATTGGCAACACGCAACTCATCTAGAATTCCCTAACATCTTTAGCTAGGTTTGCAACCCAGTGTGACCCAAACAACCCTCAGCCTTGACAATTTGTTTTAGCAAATGGAAGTTGCTTATGCTGGATTATTTCTTCTTGCATTGCCAGGAGTGTTCGGTTTGCTTTTTCTTCTTTGTATTTTGATAAAAATTTGGTTCTTTCAGAAGAGCTCTCTAGAGTCTTTAAATTCCCTAGAGCAACTACTTAACGTGTGTAACTAATTGCAAGGGTAAATATTGAAAGGAATGATCTCTATAAACAGTTTTGCAGATATGCTGGCCAAATTACACTCAATTACACTAATGTAAATCCATAACAACCCACCTGATTTCAATTGAGTTACTTCAGATTTACTCTGAACTAAACGAGGGCAGAACTAAGTCCATTAATGATAAAAAGTTTTAGTAAAATTTCTGATTTCTAAGGGGCACAAAGCCTCCATTGTCTACTGTTTACTCTGGAAAAATTCTTATTTAAAACTGATGTCAGTGGCTTGCACAGATTCGTAATTTCTTAGATTCCTGTAGTCTCACATCATCTAAAGTGATAAGCTTCCCAAATATTTTTCAGAATTCACTGGCTGAAGTTGCATGATCTATATAACACAGGAGTTAAGACCACATGATCCAATTTGTCTCCTCAGAATTTAACATCTATGATTCTTTGACTAAAATTTGGCATGGATGTGAATAAAAATGAAAGGTGTGTGACGATGTTTCCTTCTTTGTTTAGGGGACTCTACTTATCTGTTATATTTTTTTACAAAGACAATTTACTAGTAACCAATGAAGATCATATCCCAATTGTGGAAATTGATGACTCTCACAGTAGTTCAGTTATGCAGGATTTCCTGTGGTTCACAAAGGTAATGGGAGCCTAATTTAATATCTTGCTTCTAGAAATTTGTTGCTAGCAATGCACAGGCCTTAGCTCATCATTCTGAGTATATGAAATGATGTCATTAAAAAGCTAAATGCTGAAGTGCTTTACCTTCCACTCAGGTTAAAATGCAATTTTCACAAACCATTTATGTGGGTTAAATTCTGACCGGGTCACTGACAGGGGCACAATTAACTCTTTTAAATGCATGATCCTATATAAGTGATTGCTGCTTGGCTACATAAAGGTTTTATGAAAAATTAGAGGAAGACCCTAAAGAAATAACAGAAGTTTAAAAGTTGGTATTACGTTTATGCCATCATTCAAGATATCTTCACATTATTTTTATACCCCAAAGAACAGTAAATCAATTTTACACCCCAAAGAACAGTAAATCAATTTTACACAATAGTCCAAAAAGCAATTTAAATAGTTGCATGATGTTTACAGAACAACTCCTGTGTCTGATTCAGTGTGTTTCGTGTTTATCTAGGCAACTCATTGCCATCCGCAGAAGCTCAAAATGAGCAATATCGCCTGATTTTTCCAAGTTCCAAAATGCTTTTAGTTTCATTTCTGCTTTTGTAAGTGCTGAGAATAAAAACTGATTGAACTGGATATATTTTTGCAGTTGTCTTGCATGTGGGATGATATCAGATGGCTAAGGCAGAATATGTCTATATCCGTGTCCTCATCAACAGCACTTCAAGCCAGGCAAAAGATGCTTTCAGCAGCAGCACAGCTACAGGTTGGTTGGATTGCATGTTTCTTGCTATTAACTTAGTGACTTTGGGATCTCTAAGGGATAGTACTGCCAGCTGTCCTATGGTTCACCACTCCCCACTGGCCTGTTCTTTGGAGCAGCATTATCATCGACAATGAAATGTGCCATGGAGCCTCTCTTGCCAGCTGGAAGGAAGGAGTTACATTAAAAGTAGAGTGGGAGAAAGAAAGGAAAGAAATAATAGTGGCAGATGAAGAAACAAACAGATATGAACCAGCAAATAATGACCACAGCTAAGCCTGTAGGTTTGCAGATTGGGAATTCAAGAGTTATAATCCTAGTATTTGCTGCTCAAAAGCCTCTTAGAAGGCCTAGTCATTATTAATTATTAATATATTAACGAAGCATTTAAACTCTGGGCAAGATGTAGCACTCCCTTGTGCTATATGGGACCCTGCGGCAGTAGGTAGCTTCTGTCCCTGTCAGGAAGGACAAGTCGAGTGCTGAAGTTGCCAAAATAGTAGTCTTGATTCACCCATGGCTTACAAACTGCTCAAGTGCAGCTTCTAGGGCAGAACTACCCTGTTTAACAAACAGGATGGCTAGGGTGCTGTGGATTGTCAGCGGGGAAATAAAAATGAATCTTTCATTAAGTTCTTAATTAAGCTGCCAAAATTTTTAAGGTGAAATATACCTTTGTGCAGAGAACCAGTCAGAGACCTATTTAGACCCTTAAAAACAGAGACTAAGAGAGATTAAGTGGTGCACAGATCTTGTGCTGACCCCTCAGCACAGTGGTTGAGCACAGCAGCACTAGAGGCACTATTCATACCATGTTAAGGCATCGCAGGGATGCTCAGGATGGTTCCATTCCAACCTGAGCTACAGATACAACCTGAGCGGTACCGAACAGGTTGCTCAATCCTTCTGTGTCTCGACCCACTATTTGTTATGCAGCTAGTAATCCCACATTCTTCACAGAACATCTTGACATTTATCGTAAAGCTTTTGAAGAATGGCTCTCGTGTTAACATCAAATCTCTGGCTGGAAAGCAGACACTTTCATGAAATATTTATTTTTGCAGGAAAATACATTTTCAAACAAATTTGTGCATGATTCTTACAGAAAAAGTATATCCAGGCCTCACTTTCTCCTGCCTTTTGTTTGAATGAAGTCACCAAAGCTTCCCAGAAAAATGTATGGTAAAGTCATGGAATTAATGAAGATCTTCATATTGCTTGGCTCATGTATTAGCCATTCGGCCATCCCTCTTATTGCCAGTCAATGCAATAAGCCAGGTTTTATAGCAGCTATGAGAGCCAGACACTTTGTGGCCATTATTAAGAATATCCATGTGGGGTTTGTTTTACATCTTTTGGCAAAGCATGCTGTACAGGAGAGTAGCCTTCCTGGGCAACCACCTGTCTTGACTGATTTCCCCAAAGTATCCCGAAACATATGGAATGCCAGCCTGCTGTACCTTTATTGGAGGACCACCTGTGCTAAGCAGCAGCTGCTTGTCAGTCCTTTGAGCTGTCACTAGAGAAAGTTTTAACTATATCTGCTGAATGTTCCCTCTGGTGTGGTTAGCTCAGCTTAAGTAGCACGTATTCCTTTGGTTAGCTCAGTTCCATTCCCTCCCTGTGCAGATTGCCTTTAACAGAGCATTGCTAGTATGCACGGATTGCGCTTCGAGATAACCAAGATTCCTAGTACTTTGTGGTATTATTTGCTACCAAAGATGTTAAGAGCAGAGCTCGAAGCACAGAGATACAGCAAATGTGTCCATGTGGTATATCGCTCTGTTGAATTTCTGGCAAATTTATTGGCCTTAACGTTTGTTCTGTTAGCTTGGTCCCCTGATGAACACCAGGATTGTCACAGATCTGCCAACCTCTAACGGTGTGTGGCCTAATGGGATCCACCAATGGAAGGATCTCAATAAAGTTTATATGGCTGAATACATTTTATTGAGGCAGTTAATAGACTGACTCCACAGGAATTTAGGACAGAATGGAAAAGATCAGTGACAACACAGCTGCTAAGGCACTAGATCAGTAGATTCAGAGACAACAGGGACTGTAATTTTGCCTGTTGTTACCACCAGACAACTAAAGCAAACAAAACACGAGTGACGGGGTGCCAAGCAAAGCAGGCACAAAACTTCTTTAGTATATGAATGAGCCAGATATGCATATTAGTAGGCACCCTACTCTCTGTGCCGGAATGCCACTCGGAATATATGGTCTGTGACAGTAAAGAACTATTTGTCTTCATCTAGTCATATTCAGATGTTGCAGTGATTAACATGACAACTAGATGGCTAACATCTACCTGCAATGATTTGTCCCACCTGTGGACACATGGATTAATACAAAATGTATCCTCAAGAAACCCAGTGTTAATCAGCTACGGAGGCAGAACGGTTAAAAACAGAAGAGGGAAGGTGCTATACAGACATCAGCAGTATGCACTGGGGAGGGATGCATAAAGCTAAAGTAGCTGAATTCTGACACACAAAGGGCAGTCACTGTACTCACTACCTAAAGTTTATAAACAAATTAATAATACAGTTTATAAGTAAATATTGCCTGCTAAGTACAGATAAATAAATTCAGGATAGTCTATCCATTTACAGTGTCATTAATTTCATGTACAGCACTTCTTTAAACACACAATGTGCTACATTGTGAACTCAAGTTTTCATTTTAAACTACCCCCATCTCTATCCAGCTTACTGTAGATCTCTTGAAAAGTCGCAAAGTAATGAGCATATTTTAAATGTTAGGCATTTTTCTTTAAGACATCTGGGAATCTCTTCAGTGGCTGGTCACTGGATTGAGTGTGTTTGCACCTATAAGCAGATGCCTTACTGTGTGAGGAAAGGGATTTTGACCAAAATATGTATTTTATGTGGAGTCTTTTAAAATTACTTTTCTTTAATCCTCACATATTTTCCTGGAGAGCTTTGCCCTGGTAGTTTGTTAGTTTCTGCCGGTTTTGTCTAGCACATTCTTGGTATCTGAAGTAAAAGGAAAAGGGTCCGCGTCTCTTCAAATTCCTCTGTGTTCTTTCACAAACACACCCCGCAGTTTAGCTCCAGAATTATTTACATTCAACACAGATACGAGGGCCTCTTGCTTTTGTTGCTGAAAATAATCTGAATCATTTTAAAACAGAGACCAGAAAATGGAGATTATATTTAATGACCCTACCAGAAAACATTTGAAGTGTCCGATATAAATTATTTGGGGATAGAGAAAGAATTTTTTATCATCTCTGATATTTGGTTATGGGGAGTTGAAGATAAGTACCTAGCTCTTCAGTAAATTCATATCAGCAGGGCTTCATTGATACCAAAGGAATCACCGCTAGACTAACACTGAGTGCTTTTGAAAACTGCATCCTTTATATTTACATGACAGGGCAAAAATAGGAAGCTCTGTCAAATAAGTGAATTACCTTGCAGTGTTTCCTTTTACGAAGGCATTGGGTCCTAATAGCCTTTCTGATGTTCTCCATTAAATGTTGGACTAAACGCTGATGGACCAAATACATCAGAGGATCCACAATTCAATCCAGAAACACAACGTAGGGAAGAACTTTTCCTGTTGCCACTGAGTGATATGACTGTAGGGCACGCGTTTGAGAAACACCGTGTGTCTATAGTGTTTATTGAAGTTAACAGGACCGAGGTCAGTGAGCACAAAGTTAAATTTCAAAAAATACCACTCTCCTGATATGAGATAAATAACTTTCATTTTATAATTTGCTTGTTTTCTAGAATTTGCTGGGAACTCACAACTTAGGCAGAGTTTTTTATGAGCCAATCAAGGATCGACATGGCAATATGCTGATAGTTACTATAAGAGAAGTGGAGAGTCTTTATTCATTTTTTAATGGCAAATGGATGCAGGTATCCAAACTACAAAGCCAGAGGAAATCCCTTTCAACTCCAGAGGAGCCAACAGCATTAGACATCTTGCTTATAACTATCCAGGTAGTGCTTTGCTTCTCTTACTGTATGTTATTTGCTTTTGTAAAGCCTGTGCCAGAGCCCTGATTTTTGGAAGAGTCTTGTAGAATTTTAGGCCTTAATCCAGTGCCCAATAAAATTAATGGCAAGGCTCCCATTGAAAGCAAAGACTTGTATTACTTCCAGTGGGTCTGGGATCAGATCCTTAATATGTAAAATATCCATGAGATTCTAAAGAAATTACTTCAAAGTCCTAGCAGAGAATAGTAGAGTTTCTATCAGTTTCGGGAAACCATGCTATAGAATTCTGTAGCAAGGGATATAAAAACCTTTAAAATTCTCTGGGATGTTCTTAAGCACCTATACAGACACTTACAATTTCTACACTCCATAAGATTTTTCCATCCAGCCTTGAACACTAAATCTAGATTTAAAACTTTACTGTTCTACTTAATAAACTTGTTCTGTGGGGTTCCTTGGAGCCTGGTATAGTTGCTAAAGAATTCTTTACTGACCATAACCCTCCTTTAATTTCTGCTGAAGAAGAACCTAGACTTCACAATTAGAAAAATACCAAGGTAAGGACTGCCCTTCGAAGTTGCTTCGCATAGTCAGTTCAGTTAGCACGGAGTGCCATGGGTTTTCAGCCCTTCAAGAATCCGGGTATCTGTAAAGTCGTGTTAAACATAGATAGTTCACGTAAAGTTTAAGACATGTTTTCTGTCGGTAACAGCAGCCTATTTCTCACAAAATGTCAGTAGCCGATCTCTCTAAAACTCAGTTGCGTAGTTACCCAAGACACTACAAGACAAATCATTGTCTTAGTCCCTTCTTTAGTAGCCTCAACTAGACGATGACTGCTGTGGTTCAATTTTGAATCAGAGGCACTTTCTTGGGCAGAGACTGTGCTTTTCGTACCGGAAACTGACAGGCAATCAAAA
Source organism: Larus michahellis (assembly GCF_964199755.1). NCBI lineage: Eukaryota > Metazoa > Chordata > Aves > Charadriiformes > Laridae > Larus > Larus michahellis. Next base: position 9,673,537 of record NC_133909.1, read on the forward strand.
TATACATTACCAGGTCTAAGAAACATTAAAAAATTTCCAAAAGACAATAAAACTCACCTGATCTATGTTAGATTTAATGTATTAAAATGTGTTAAAGGTGTAGAAAAATGTCAATCTGGGCAAAAGTTTTATATTAGGAAACCCAAAATGCAGGCCTGATCGGATTTCCACAGAGATCCTAGTGGAAAAAATGTTCCCCTAATGGTTTACACATTCCTATCTAATGCCCACCCTTTCTTGTATTACTTGTTTAATCATCGAATGGGTATTTTGTTCATGAAGTGCTTGTGAAAATGAGGGTCTAATTGCATTGGTCAGAGCCAAGCATAGCACTGGCAGATAATTTGATGGTTCCAAGAGGAAAGGCATAAGGCCAGGCGTCTTAATCCTCACCCATTGCAGAAGCACACGTTTCTCAGGATGGCAGCAGACATCATTTTTAGGGCAGTTTTGGGGGACTGCTATACATAGCCTTAAAAATGTCTCCTGGCTTCAGCAAATGCGCCATCATTAATTCCTTCAAAGCTCTATCTGTTGATAAAGTCATTTGTTCAGAAAACACAGCCATTAATTAAACTTTGCAAACCCCCAGCCCCCCCGCTCACAGAGATCTTCCTGTTGACAGCAGGTGATACAGAACAGGTTTTCGAGCGATGTCAGCTGTGACTCCACATGCATTTCTTTGGTGACAGCACTGGCTTATGCAGCACAGGTCATAGTTTTTTCCCAATGCTGCTCTGCTCCAAACGTGACCCAGGGAACTGCTCTGGCTGAAAAATGACTGCTCCTTCTCCTGAGTTGCGTTTCAGCTGAATCAGTTCCCTGACCCAGCTCGCTGCTGAAATGATCAGACAGGAGTGCGGAGCTGGGTGTTATTTAAGCTAGTCTAAATACTACAGTTGTAGAAGATCAAAACCGCTGTTTTTTTAGAGCCAGTTCCTGTATGACGTGGAGAGCTTAGAGAACCTGTGTATGGCTTTAAGTAAAAAGTTATCCAAGTGCATCCAAACTACCAGAGATTATTTATATGCTTAAGCATGTGCTTAAATGCTTTGTGAATTGGGAACACTGTTGAAACAAAAAGACGGCTGTAAAAACATTTGTTGCTTTTTGATCCCAAACTCTTCCGCTTATGTGGAAAAAAAAAAAGAGATTTTTATGTCTTAAAACAGGACATACTTTCCTATCACAAACGAAGTCAGCAACGCCTCCCTCCCGGCTTGTATCTGGGTTACCTTAAACTCTGCAGTTCTGTGGATCAAATCAAAGTGCTTGTGTTGCAGAAGTTGCCTAATGTCCTGTGTCACGTTAAAATCCGAGACAACAGCAATGTCTCCAAGTAAGTGAATATATACACATTTACACACATGCATGTAGAGAGAGAACATTTGATTTAAGTTTGAAACAACTGAAAAAATTAAATGCTAAGGCAATTTTGCCTTTGCAAAATTGTAGCTGCCAGCAAAGTTTGGCTCAGGTGTGTGCCATCACAGAGAGCAGCGCAGAACAAAACAGGTGTCCCTGCGTCTTTCCAGCAATCTGAAGGCCTATCCGGAACACATACACGTGAGCCCGTTGACTTCTAAGGACAGTAGTCTCTGGTCGCTCAAATTCTGCACAGTGGTAATGATCTTCCATATATCCGTCAGGAAGATCATAGCCTGCAGCCCTGATTCAGCCTCCAGTGAATTCAATGTCAACCTTTCCATTGATTTTCACAGCCCATGGGGTGTTGGAGCTGGTGATTTTTCTGTTTATTCTCTTGTGTAATATCTGGTTTCTTGCTCTAATCCACAGCAAACATACAGCAATTGAAAACACCTATTCAGACAAATGCTATCAGCCACTCAGCGGCTCTGCTCTGGCAAAGCCATTTTCCCCTTTGTCCATTGCTTCCCTTATCTATTGGGCAAGTGCACTTCTCTGGACTGCCTGGTCCCTGCCTAGCGGGCAACACATTTTATTGGCTTTTTTCTGGAGCTTTTTAATCCCATATCGTTTCAGAAGCCAGCTGACAATTTTGCATGAGGAAAAAGGAACTGGATCAATATGGATAACAAGGATACCCAGAATGTAATAGTTAATACTAACAAAAATTTTGGAACCACTATAAAGCCTAGTGCTTCAGAGTTTATAACACTCTCTGACTCTTGAAGTTTAAGATCAGCTCTTTATTTAGGAGCAAATTGTACCACATCTATTACTTGTCTTGTAGTGGGGTTTCCTGTCCTTTTTTTCTTGAACGTTTGGTGCTGGCTGCTTTTCAAGCCTGAATACTGGGCAGGGTGAATTAAGGATTTGATCCAGAAAGATGATTCCCATGTTTATCAGGTCTAGAATGGATATATGTTGAACAAATCAGGAAGTTCTTTGGCTCCAGTGAGTACAATGGAGTCTGTCACAGAAATTAACCTTCCTGCTAATTGCCGCTGTTGTCATTTCCCAACCATGCTTTTTAAAATATTGTGGTAGATAGGGAATTAAGTATGTGAAAAATAAAACCTGGAGTGAGAAGCCTTAGTGAAATATTTCAAAGGCAGTTGGACTTTCAGAGGTTTGCAAGGAATGTTCAGCCTCACGTACATGTGCTAGAAAAATTAAACTTTTCAAAGTTAGATTTTTAACCACAAACAATCAAGATTGCGCAAGTTTAGAATGTTTTGCTATATGAGAATGAAACTATCAACAGATCCCAAATGCACATACACTGAATTCCTGCTTGTGCACTGAACTTTTGTTATATTTCTAATTTTAACTTGACTCAACATACAGAGATGAGTGGGAATGGATCCAAACACTTTCTGGCTCAGAATCTGTGGAAAGTATGGATCATACTTCAGACTGCCCTACTCAATTGTTCTTGTATGAGCTCCAGATGGCAGTGAAAGCTCTCCTTAAACAGATCAATCTACCTCTGCATCAGGTATTTTCCTTTGTGGTATTTATCACCTTTTAAAAAACTGATTCTGAAGAACACAATTAAAAGCTACAAACTGTGTAACTTGCAAGTAGGGATTAAATGTTACGGTTGCAAGAAAAGAAAAGCAGAGAAGTTTTATATTCCATTATTCTAAGTGTGCGTGGGGGGGGAACATCTTCAATAAAAGTTATTTTCCTGGATATTTGAACATATAAGGATTAAGAGACAAATTTTCAATAAGCTTCTATTTTTGCTTCTGTTAGCATATTTGTGCAACTTCAGGCAGGTGCAAATAAGCATTTTTGCAAGAAACTAGTAGCTATGAGCACCTTTACCCAGCTGGTAAAGAAACAGGTATTTTTCCAGGCAAGCAGGGCAATTGACTGTTCTTTTGGAGGTAATAGTGAGGGTGTATGAAAAGCCTGCTGAAGACACAGCGTTTTGCTATTCTTTTACACACAGATAAACATAGCACTTCTAAAACGCATAGTTCCAGACCTCCAGATTGCTGTGGGTGAGGAGAGGTATCTGGCTTCTGGCTTTACATTCAGGTACAAGAAATGCATATGTGAATAAATAAAGAAGTCAGGGAGGATAATCTACGATGTGAAAGATCCATGAAAAAATAAGCTAAGGAGTTTGTTTCTTGTTTACATGAATTCGATTTTATTTTGGTCTATAAGGGTAAAGAGGGCTTAAAGTAGAAGTAAATCATCTTTATACTCACTTCAAGGTCTGTTTGTGCAGCTAGAAAGATGTGGCCTTAAAATAAATTAATCTGGTTCTCCATTTCTTGATTTTGAAAGGTTTAGGCTTTGCTTTTACAAAGGAATCCATCAGTGCAGCACCTTCTAGCCTGGGAAGAGCCAAGTAAGACTCAAGTAAATCCAAAATTAAGACAGATGGTGTGCTGCCTTGTGGTCAGTCACTCTAATTCAATAGGGCTCTGTACAGGTCTCGAAGCTAGTGTATTTTCTTGGACGTTACAGCTTTTGTGCATCTTTTCCTTTTTTTTTTTTTTTAGAGCTAGGGACTAAAATATGTAAATCACTGTGCAATATGTTCCTTAGGCTGCACTTCAGCCAAGCATTTAAACTCAACTATTGTGCATGAGAAATAGACATAAACATGACCTTGCAGTTAAACACAGTTGTAAATGTTTTGATGACTCGGGACCAAACTTCTATGTGAGTGAATTGAATTTTTAATTCAACAGATTTCTTTATGTATTTTCATTATTTTTTGTGGTAAACAGAATCATGGACCGTGCATACCCAGGGTAAAACGCAGTGCTGCACACAGCAGCCCTACAGCAGCCCCAGGCCAACTCCTGTGTGTGCCATTTTCTCTTGCTGCAGCACTTGTTAAACCTTTTCAGTGCTGTGCTGAGGGAGAGCTGCATATTTCTCTTAACCAACCCTAAATTGAATCTTAAAGGTTTTTAATTGAATCCATTTTCATGTTTTCACATAATTATGCAATCATAATCTTGAAAAGCACATGGCATGTGATCATTTTCTGCCTAATAAGAAACATAAATGTTGTTTTCAGGGGGGCTGTGCCTGTGTGTGTTGTTTTAATGTGGAACATTGCAGCTTTAAATCTTTATTTTATGTAGTGACATGAACCCACATTTAGGGCTCCCCCCCCAAATATTTATGTTTTATAAAAATTCCGAGCTTGATGTTGTGCAAATTTTCTTTAATGTTTTATATCATTTGGGGTGTTGTTTATATAAGTGCCATGTTGTAATTCTCTCCTATTTCTTCCCCCGCGCGTGTCCCTCTACAGGCTAAGCACTTCCGTCTGTATACACAGGAGGTGTTGGAACTGGGTCACAATGTCTCCTTTCTTCTCCTGCTCCCCGCCTCAGACGACGTCTGCACTGCCCCAGGACAGAATAATCCTTACACCCCACACTCAGGATTTCTTAACCTCCCTCTTCAGATGTTTGAACTCGGTATAGTAGCTTGCTTCACCTAGAAATATTAACCCAGTCTCCTTATAATAAAATCACAAAGTTGTATCTGTTTTCCTCCTTGTCCCAGTGGAGAGTCAATAAATCACATGATGGCTTTGGCAACAACACTACCTATAACTGTGTACAAGTTATAGAGGGAGCAGAGCGGTTAAAGCATATACTGTAGCAATCGTTATTGAAATGCAAAGCATAGAGCAAAGCCCACAGTTATCCAGTATGTGTCTATAAGCTTATTTGGAAGATGATGTTCTTTAAAAAAACAGAACGAAAAAAGTTACACGCAACATAGCAAGGTTGGAGCGTGAAAGGAGACGCAAAAAAACATCCCTCTAAATTGTTACAAGAATAATCACCTGTTTTGTAGAGGAGAATTTTTGCAGTCCCTGATCGCAGATAGTCCTACTCAAGGTCTGACCCCCTCACAACCTTACGGACAGTCTGAGTGGAGTTTCTCGCGTGAGGGTCATCTTTTTCCTTCTGATTCCTCGACAAATGCAGGAGACTCGGCCCTATTGCTGTGGTGCAGGAAAAGCCTGTTATTGTGAAAAATGCTGAAGCACTGGACTTGAATCTATTTCTTTAGGGAGCACATCCTGTGCTGTAGCAGATTCTGCCCTCTTGTTCCACTGCACTGGACTGGGTAAGAATTCCCCAAAACAGAGTTTTCCAGCTGTCTCACAGAAGGCATAAGATGTTTTAGCTTCAAGGTCCTCTATTTCTCATTTCTTCTTTGGTTCCACATAAAAGCAGCTCATAAAGACTTAATAGTTCTTTTTAGAAATAATATTATAAGTATGGGGGCTGCTGAGCCTTACACATTAGTCTCCTCTGTTTCCTTCTGGCCTGTGAAACTGGATATCTTTCTTTCCTCTGCCTTGGAGAAGAAAGATATGAGCCAAAACTGACGGAGTCAGTACACAAGGAGCCACTACAGAATAGGTCTCCAGTAGCAACTGTGTCCTCAGTGACATCTCTCTCAGGTGTTTATGTGACACCATTGCCAACACTATCCTGTTTCCTATATTGCCTTGCTAGGTGCTGTTAGAGTCACTAATGGAGAACAAGAGAGCATCTGTCGTTCCTTTAGTGGCCAGCCCAGCCTAAACTGCAACAAGATGTTAATGGAGGCTCTTAGCAAGACTGTGATTCTGCAGTCACGGTAGATCCATGACCTACCATCATCCAGCAACACAAGCTTCATTTGGGACAGGCAGGAATATACAATTGCATTTATGCCACATCAGCCAGAGCAAAGTGGTGCCTGTGACAGCTTTGGGTTTTATGCTTGTTGTGGGAGGACAGATGACAGCTGAGCTGCCATAAAATTATGAGTGGTACAGACAGACAATACATGAGCTGCTGTAGCCTGCCAAGGAAAAGTTACCCCTTTAAAAGAAAACTAACTTAATTGAGCTAGAAGAGTTAGGTCAGTGCTTTGGTGTAGTGCCCTAAAGCCAGACTTACTATCTTCTTGACAAACAACCCTGCAGTCTACAGCTAGACTCTGTGTTTTGAGTGTTTCACTTCTCTATATGAGAGGTGGCTGCTGCATTCACTGTGCAAATTAATGCATGAAGTGTATTCATCTCTGATGAAATTAATCTCCGCACTAGCGGTTTTGCAGACTATTTAACTCTCATTATGCGGTGCAACAGGCAGAAGACATTCTTATTCCTGCAATATAGTTTGCATCGGGCTGACAAAGCAATAGGCGCTGAATGGGATGACATGGTGCAGATAAACATGCAACAGAGCTCTCTCTCAAACGGCATTCTGGGTGCAGACCTCTCTGTTTAGCAGTGTTGCTGCAGTGGGAAAACAGTTCGTGGAAAGCACAGTATGGAAAGCTGAATTTTACTTTTGAGTATTTTTTTAAGTAAGCAATCATCTGGCCAAAGGCAGATGACATTTCTATATGACTTATTATATATGTATCCCTGATGTTCTATAAAGTGACCGTGATTCACATCTCAAATATTAGAAGCTTCCATTCCCCATTAGCTGGTGGCTACCAACTATATAATTGCATAACCACAAAAGACTACGTTGAAGTAACATTTGTTAAAGTAACATTAAAGGGTCTGACTTAAAACCACAAAGGCTAGAAACTTCAGCACTGAAGCTGAAACCGCGGCTGTAATTCACTCAAGAGTCCACCACATATGGCATATATACTGTAAGACCACACACTATTCAGACTAGATCCCTGCAATATCTAGGCATCATTGGGAAACCAGAAGGTAAAATTCTTTCTTTCACTCTTTTTTTGTGGGATTTTTATGTTCAGATTAGGCCTTTATTGTTATGCTAATGATGTTTGTGTTACTGGATTTCTTGGTTTGATAAATTCTTCTCAATTATTCTTATCATGTCGTTTGCAAGGGATAAATCGACATGCAACACTGTTTTTATTTCTTTTTTCATATTTATGATAAGAAGAACAGATGCAATTTACACTTGAAATACCCTGAAAAATATCATGCCACAATCCAGAAAAGTAGCAGTAGTAAGCCAACTGGCATTCGCTGCTCTAACAAGATCAGGCTGTATGCTTGCATTTACTGAAGCACCAATGAATGGGGAAGTATTTCTGAAAACTTGTTCTCCTCGGCAAGTACTCAGTCTGCACTGCCGCTTGCAGAGATGACTGGCAAGTTTTGCTGCAGCGTTTGCAGGTTCTGGAAGAATGTAGCTTTAAGAGGCCAGGTAAATTGACAGTGGTGAAGCTCCACGGTGCTGTAGCTGCTCGCTCTCTTATCTAGTTACCTCTTTTAGACGTAGCTCAGAGAGCTCTGTGCTACGCCAAAGTCAAATTACACAAAGCAAGAGGTCATTCCTGAACTTTCTGGCTTACTCTTCCGCATGAGAGTTCAGAGGATAATGTATAACACCTAAAAGAGTTTTAATTGTTTCACTCAAACTGTGATATCACTTAAACGCTTTTACTGATGAGTCATTTACATTTAAGTTACTGATTTAAGCTAGCCTAGCCCATGAGGAAGTTATCATCCTCCAAAATGATACTTTCTTTCTGAAACAGTTAAAAAAAATAAAAGAGGAGTTCCATTTTCCAGTCATGTACTACTTCCTTGATAAAAGGAATGATGAGCTATAAAAGCCACAGAAACAGCCTTTCTGATTAAAGCTATCAAGGGCAAAATAGCCTCTGGAGTTGCATACTGAGGACCTGATTATCTCTTCACTTAGATGTAAATTAGAGATGACTCTTTTGAAATGGGTGAAGTTGCAGAGTAAATCCAGTGTAAATGAAAGGAGAATCAGAGCCTGTATTATTTATTTCTAGCTTAAAGTAACCCATCCAGAGAGTTAATAATTATATTTAATAAAATTTGTGTTCTGAAATTGAAGGATTTCATATTTCATAACCAGAATATAACAGTGTTTCCTTTGCACTTGGTCTTTTCACAGTTCATTTTTGCTGTTACAAGGAAAAATTTATAAGCCTGTATTGCCGCCTTTCTGCTGTCATAGAGCTGGACTCTCTGAAAACCCAGCAATCCCTAAGGGAAGCAATTTCAGACAGTGAAGTCGCTGCAGCCAAACAAAGACACCAGCAAGTTATAGACTACATACAGGTAATAGTCTGTTTCTGACTATTCCAAGGAGATTTTAAGGTGGCTTTCTTAAAAATTGCATAGGGCTGTAATTTGAAATCTAAATGGAGAATTATTCACAGACATCATAAAAAGAGCAGTTGTATCAAAAGTGCAATTCTGTTTTTATGAAATTCAAACCCAGAACATGATTTCCTTAGTTGTTGCTTTTATACAAGCATTTTTATGGGTAAAATCAAATGACAGTTATACTAGACTGTTATAAAGAAATGTGTCAGTCTGCTTGTAAAACTCACTCCCATCTAATGTGAGGTAAGCTAGTACCATGCTTGGGCGTTCATTTGTGTAAGAGTTTTTCTCTGTCTTTGTGAATTGAAGACATTTTTCACCATGATAAATTGCCGATTGAAAAAAATTAAAATGACAATTCAGACTAGGTCGTGGAGACAACCTTCATCAACAATAGCACCGTGAAGAAGGCAGCTCTGCGTTTAAGATGGCAAGCCCACCCCAAAAGCATCAGTAAGTCTGTCCAGCACCGCGCAGTGATACCGCCTCAGTCCCCCAATGCAGAAGGATCACAAATGTTATCACACTTGTCTAATTTGCATATTCTCTGTCTCTCACACTGATTTTCCTGTACTGTTCCCAGATCAGGACTTACCTACTCAACCCAGGGATCTTCAAACTGCACCCCGTTGTGCAGCGTAGCACGGCCTGTCCTTTTGCAAACCATTTTGGCAATTGGTTATTTATAGATAAAACTCATGACCTTTGCAGAGTGCATCTATGGGTATGGCTGATCTGTCTACAAGTGAGGTGCAGATAAGTTTATAGCTCTGTATTCTTAATATTCAAGTGATCTTCTGTTGGAATAGGGGCCAAGACAACCACTCACCCATTGATAGTATATTTGCACCTCAAACCAGGACACCCTCCGTAATTATGAACAAGATGATAATATTTCTGTTCCCCTCTGCTCTGAATTCAGATCCCCTTTGCCTTGTCCACTTTGGAGCTTTTGGCAACCTGCAGGGGGGCGGAGAGGAATGTTCCATTGTACTTTCACCGCTCAATCATCTCCTTCCTTCTCATCTTCCCATTCTCACACTCACAAAATCTAACTTTTTCCCAGCATGCAGGAGAATTTGGAAAATTTTTATCCTTTGCATCAAAAATAAGTATATATATATTAATATACATGCACTGTATAGACAGTTCTGTGTTCCTCTTCTCCAAAGTGTTTGAGTCACATATATATGCTGGGAAAACAGGGGAGAACATTTTAAACTTCAGTGTTTTGTGCTGAATTATTGTGACAGTGTATTAGCCTTGTCAGGTTTCCTCTCAAATGAAAACCAGCTGTATTCCACCTATTTGCAAAAATATCTCAGCCCACCACATACCGCAATCTTCAGTGGTGACCACAAAACCGCAAGAGCATTTGTGTGATCCGAGATCTAAGACAGTGTTGAAGTCACTACACAAACCAAACATTGTAAAGAGCAAGGGAGTCTATATAAATGCAGTTCTGAAAAGAAGTCAGAGGGCAACTGAAAGGTAAAAATAAATAAAAAATAATAAAAATCCAGCAGATAAGGTACTTGGAGTCTTTACCAGAATGTTACACAGCCAGAAAAAAAATCTAGAGACACTGAAACTAAAACCGAAGTTAAGCTGTAATTTATATAGCATAATGCTTCAAACTGTAAAGGAACCACAGTTCATTAAAATGACTGGTCCATTATCCCAGGAGACACTGCAGAACGGCATCAGGGAGAAAAACCGACAGGATTTGCATTTTATTAAACAGCACGCAGTATGATTTTTGTTTAGGGTTGAAAGAGGATCACAGAAAGGAAATATAAAATCTCCGATATCAAATAGGTAAGACATTTGCTAACTGGCATTCTCTTCATGGAGCTACACTGAAGTCTTGAAATGATGTAGGATTATGAATTAATCTCTGAACCATTTGCTATTCGTATCAGTGTATATTCTTAGCTCAAATTAACTCAGTGGCAAGGCTTGCACTGACATCATTGGAGTTGGGATTTCACCTTTACATAAAAATGGGCATACTAGGTCAAAACAAAGATCCATCTATCCAGCTATCCTGTCTCCAGCACAGCTCATCAAGAACCACCCTAGCTAATCTGGCATCTACAGTATCCTTTGGCAATAAATTTCACACTTTGAATGTGCGTTTTGTGAAGAAGCATCTCCAGCTAAGCGTATGTGCTGGAGAACTCGTCTTACAATATATCAGCCTGCAGTCTCCTCTTCACTGATCCCTCTGTTACTTCCCTATTTGATAATACTGCACAAAGTTCCCCTCCCTTTTGCCTGTCCAGTTCCTGACCCAGGGCTCTCATTCTGCACCTTGCAGAATGTAGCTCCTGTAACTGCAAAGCAGTTTCCCTTAAACACTGCAATATTAATATGAAGGCTCACTTCTTTAAATGCAGGATCTTCTGTAGGAAGTGTAGTACAAGGGAAGTTCTAGAAAGGATACTGCAGCAGCAGGATATTATACGCACGGCTACTGTCATTTGCTGGTTGCAGCAATATTTGCTCAGTCATCAAAGATCTTGAATTGCTTGAAGATGTTAAAAGTGATCCATTATCAAAAGATTCTCAAGACCCACATTAAGCAGCATCTTTCCTCTCCGCACAGATACTTAAAGCTATATCCTGCGGTTGATTTAGGCACTTGTCTCTTATTGCCATCAACAGGCATGTATTAGAACTGTCTTAGTGTAGATTTATACTATTAAAATGCATGCAGACCAAAATTATGATAAGGAAGAAATCCTGCGGTTTGGCTCATAGCTGTGCGTCAGCCCTCGATGTATATATATTCTTCCACATGTATATAGATTCTTCTATTCTTAAAAACTAGGTATGATCTGAGCACTCTGCTTTTGAACATAATCCTGGGATTGCAAGGATGCTCAAGAAGTCTTGCATTCATGCCAGTACAGAATGAAACCAGCTTTCAAGTGTGCTACAAATTGATCAAATTTTTTACTCCACCAAAAGACAATTTTCATTTTCTTTCTATGTCAGAGTTTAGGCCTAGATTCACCCCTTCTAACTACACATTCTTAATCGAGGTACCTAATTTGAGAGTCTTGTGGTTCTAGGCAGCCTCTGCAGTGGTGGAGGAGAACAAGCACCAAACCAAAGGCAGTTCAGACCACGTAAATCTGAAGTGCCCTGTCAGGGGATCCTGCTTCTCTCTGTCGGCAGTGACTACACACCAGCTTGGGCACCTGAAGAAAGTAGACACTTAAGTAAAATTAATAGACAGCCTTAACTGTAGCTTTTCACTGTTTTTTCTCTAAAGCAAATTGATGAGATCTGGAGGGAAATGAGATGGATCACAGAAGCACTGCAGTACGCAAGATACAAGCAGCCAGCAGCTGGCCTACCCATAATGAAGCTTGTGGATCTTTCAGAAGAACACTCCCAAAAGAAAATCAGTTCAACCTCTTCACATCTAGATTGTCTTCCTTCACCTCCCCCTTCACCTGAGGGTAGAATCCAGAGGAGAAAAGCTGTGAGCGGTAAGAGAATTTTTCTTTGTTCATCAAGTGAAATCTTTGAATTCACTTTTAATTCTAACAGTTCTTGTGTTTCATTTTATAAAAGGAGTAAATTTTTTCCCATACCTGCCGAGGTATTTTAACAAGCATTTTACCAATCATTTGCCACTCAATATCCTGAGATCCTTCTACAGTATTTACAATCATTTTTTGTTTTCAACTACTCAGAATAAGTGTTCATCATCAGCCAACTTTGTCACCTCACTATTCCAGATCATTTACTGAACATGTCAGAAGGGACAAGTGCTATCACTCTCTTATCCACAACGTCCAGAATTAGTAAAATCCATCCATAGTGAAAGCCGACTACTTCATTTGTTGTCTGCACCAACAATCTGCTACTAATAGATGGAGGGAGCTTTCTCTTTATCTCAATTACAGCTTCATTTCTTCAGAATCTGTGGTAAAGAACCTTGTCAAAAGCTCTTCAGAAATCTAAGGATGCCTGTGTACGAATTGTGCGCATGTTCAGAGGTTTATTAGATTGGTGGGACATGAGTTATTAAGCAAAAGTTATTGGCCCTTTCTCATCACTCATGTATCTATCTGTCCCTCACCATAGTTTCTAATAATTTGTGTGGAATCTAAGTCAAACTTTTCCATAATCTCCACTTGTCACCTTCTGTTTCTCTGATATTACAGCCATTTTCTTTCCATGCTTTGACTGTTCCTCTGCTTTGGAGCAATTCTTTCTTATGCTCCTCTTGCTTTGTTTTGTTAGAGCACATTTTAGTGCCAATACTCCAGTTTGATTTACTAGTCATTTTCATATACCTCAGTGTTCTCAGTGTTTTAGACAAGCACTTCAAAACACCAAATTACACAAATAAGTACCCACCTCATAGGCCACTATTGCTTCTCTGAACAGCTGGAAAATTAAACTGATGAAAGAAATGGATCACAGCAAATAAAGATGAAGCAAATGAAACAGTAACACCTCATTTGCTAGCAGAATAAGAACTTTGGAGAAAAATCTAAACCATCATTCTGCTGAGCTATCTTTTAAGCAACAAGTAAATGAAACTGTAGAAACAAAAGCAACAGATGCTGCGGTAAACAACTGCCATGACCATTTTGGTAATAATAATTTGATTTTTCAAATTGGCAGTTTTATACAGTTAAGAAAAAGGAATAAATCTACTCTGATTAGATTAGGTTAAAAGAAAAGAAACCCAAAGACAATGGTGCTTCGATTCGCTCCATTACACAGTGCTGTTGTTTCTCAGCATCTCTCCCTGAGCTAATTTTTTCCCTGTATTACAGGCCATGAACGCAAAATAATCCTTAGGCTCTGGCACCACGCAACCTAGAGCATTATCGAGTCTCGCATGGGCTTGATTCATTGTTGCTGTGCTATATGGTAACTTACGCTAGGTCGAAGTGAATAGTCAGCACTGTATAAAATCTACAGTTTTTCCTTGGATTTAATATAAACTATCCAGGGCAGGGGAGCATCAATCCATTCTGCCACATATGCCACGAATGTATTATGTTATTGATCCTTCTGTAGCCAAAAGACAGCAGTGATTTCAGTGCCAGTGTGAGTTTTGGTCAACAAATTCACTTTTCAATTAGGTGCGTCCGCTTTGGATTTGAACATACATAATCCACCTGATGGGCAAAAGGGTAGTTTTTGCCATGTCTTGCCGCAAGCCTCTTACGCACACATACAGTTGCACCCTGCTCACAGTTACAGTGGTACAACTCTGGAGTAACTCAACCGCCTCCTTTAATAAAAGCAGAACCTGGATTAGAGTTCCTCTCTCTCCAAAATCTCCATCTCTATGAAATTTGGTGAAAACAAGAGGAAAGAAAATAGATCCTTTCAGAACTTAATCCCAATTCAAATTAAAATTCTTCCCTGAACTTAATTTAATACATGAATCCTTTTTCATTTTCCTCATTCTACTACCACCTCTCTAACACACCTGTAAATCCTCCCTGACTGCTGTCTTTGCTGTCATCTAGGCCCATGGACAGTTCCACAGCCGAAACATACACTTTCCGAATTGTAGATTTGACTCTAAATTAAGAAAAAAAATACATAAATGAGAGTTAAACAATTTCTCTCCTGTACTTATCTTCTTAACATTAACCAGTTCTCTTTGCAGATTCCCAGCCCTGCTCAGATGAAGAGGGCTGCTCTGAAGTATTCCTTCCAACTGACAGTGACTACGACTCCAGCGATGCATTAAGCCCCAGAGAATTAGACCTGATTTACTCCTCCTCCCATGACATATCCCAGCAGGCAGGCAGTGGCCTGGGTGGCAGTGCACCTGATGTTCTCCAAGTCCACGAGATGAAGCCTTGCCTAACATTGAAAGAAGGCCTGACAGAGTGTGGTGCCTTTGATACTAATGCTGAATATTGCACAGAGTATATGAACAATCTAGCAATGTCAGAGCTTACACCGAAAAGCATAGACAAGTCCTCTAGCTCCAAGCAGCCATTGAGCTTTTTAGGGAAGAAAAAGCTAGGGAAACATCAACATTACAACTACTTCAGCCGGCATCATCGTTGGCTGCGTGTGCACAGTGAGACACAGTCTGGCTCTCTGTCTGAAGGCATCTATACTCAGCATCTCATGAGATCTTCAGATGTGTCTCAAGAACCTACCTCCAGTGAGCAGTTAAAGATTCCCATCGATGGGTCTCGGAGCACTCTCTTACCTCATGCATCCAGCCTTCCAGAAGATGGGAAAGGCACATATGAGGAATCAAGGCAGAATGTCCATAGGATACATGTGGAGTCTTATAAAACAACATTTCTGGGTGAAGAGGGCAAGTCTTGGGCAATGAGCACACCGTCTGTAGAACACAAGGATGTGCACAATGCTATGCAACAGATAATGGGTCCAGATGATCAGTCGGGTTCTGCTGTCTCAGAAGTCTTAAGCAGCACACTTTAACCCCAGACTTCTGCATTGCTTCCCACCGCTCCACGATGCAGTAGGAACCGTTCTGCATTACAGGGCCATACGTTCAAAACCACTTGCAAAAATACAGCTCCTGAAATGGCAACTCATGCCACTCAAAAGAATCCTAATCTTTTGACTTCATCAGCAGATTTCTCATTTTACAGGGATATCTGTCATGATGCAAGTGTTATTATTGGCATCTGCAGTTTTGCAGGTAGTCATAACAGTCACCATATAACAGAACAATCTGTGGCTGCAAATCTAGTAATCAGGTTTTGCAGTTCTCTTGATTTCCATGTATCTCGGAGCATGCAAAATTTTAAGCATGAGTGGTTCTGCCTGCAAGTTAGCAGAAACTGTAACATCCTTGGTGTCGTCTCGTTAGGACTGTGTCCTAAACTTCTATTAACCTGGTTTCCACCACTTCCTATAAATTTTTCTACTTCTCAGCCTCCTTGAATGGATTTAGGTTGCATAGAACTAAAGTGCTAACTGGTTTAGTAACACAGTTAACCCAGAGTTTCTAGCCACTTACAGAGAAATGAAAATTCTTTATCTAGAAAACGCAGTCAACACCATCTCTGAATGCTGTCAGAGCCTGACAGAATTATCACAGCGTGGTTTTTTTTCAGGAGCTTAGATTTCAAATTATATAAGTAGCAAGTTATTTTAAAAGCTTAGGAGGTGAACCTTTGAGGTCAAGAGCAGGCCAAACGAGGCCAAGTTCTGAAGGAATAATATGCAGGGTCTAAGTGATACTGAAGCAAAGCTTGGTTTCTTCTTGTGCCCAGCACACAAGAGCGCATTTCTTTCTGTTGGAGGCACTCTCATACACCCATTGGAAAGAAATGCCCCTGCTTTTGTTCCTGAACATTCGCTGTAAACTTCAGGAGCATTTGATCACCATGTCTGAAATTGGGATATTCTGGCAATTCAGATTAGGGAAACTTGGGGTGCAGTTTGAATCTAAGATTTTTTTATTTGGGCCACCAATAAATATTAATATCATAAGGGAGGTGGGAGGTGGTGTTTTAGCACGCCGTCTTTGTCTAAAGGCAGATCACAGTGAATCATGATTTCGTCCTTTGCAACCAGAATAAGACTTATAGTACTACAGAAGATGATCTCAAAAATGAAATCTATATTAATGAGAACCATAACATTTGAGTCACTAAGAAATAAACTAATGTGGAGAGAAACCCCAGCTGTTGCACAAGCTTTAATTTTTCTTAAACAGTTCTTGAAGTTTAATTTTATGGGCCACATTCCTGCTGGTTAAATTCCCTCACTCCATGTTTGCGCAGCCTTCTACCTTTCAATTTTTCAGCCTCCAGGTGGATACATTCTAAGGCCTCCAATAAAGAGATTTGAGTTAAATAGTTGAGTTTACAAGTCCTTGAGGTAAAGGTAAGGATTTGGGCCCATGATCTGTGGTCCTTATTAAAATAGCACTTCCATAACCCCAGTGCTATTAAAATCCCTGTGAACTCAATCCATAAATTCAAAAATAAATGTTATTCACTATTTTACGCTTGGTCAGTATGTAGAAGCCAAGAAGAGTCTTTGCAGTGATACAAGGGCAAAAACTTTCTATAAGGGATTTACATTTGTAACTTCTCTTTTTGGGAGAGGGAAGTTAACTTTTTGCACCAAAAATATTCATTCATTACCTGATCCAAAGCTCCGTGAGGATGGAAAGACTTCCATTCACTTCCCCAGGCTTTGAATGAGACCCACACTGGAAATTCCTGTGGGTGAGAAGATGCGGGGGGGAGCAGAAGTGTCAGTGCCAATTTGCAGCTAGAAGGACATACATTGTGTGTTTTATGCCACATGGAACCACACGGGGAAAACCTGACTCACACCCCGTACAACCAAACAGTGATGTTTTACTGTCACTGAAGGCAGGAGCAGCTTGTTACATTAGATTATGTTCATTAGCAGAAGGCTTTTCACCAGGGAGAGCCAGAACAATGTCATGCTCAGATGCAGAAGTCAAAATAATTTACGTTGTTTTCTAGTACCCAGCACCTAGCCCATGCTCCCCTAATCTGTTTAGCCTCTAAGCAAAACTGCCGTAAAACTGTCTATTAAAGAATAAAAATAACAATATGCTGAGGCCATATGTTTTTGCAGGAAGTGAGGAGATAAAACAAGATGTTCCTAAATGAAACCCGCCTTGCTTTGCTTTGGCTCCTCAGGAACAGTGAGGGCAAGAAGTGGCAAAAGCTACAGCAGAAGAACAGGTACACACCGCTGGTCACATACGGGTGTAAAAATCTGTTATCCACTCCTGCTGCTGGACTTTTCCAGAAGTAGTCATGTATCTAATAAAGAGCTGGATTCTCCACTGGTAGAAAGGCTTGACTTCATCATAGTCTTCTGTGCAAAGATGGAATTTGACTCTGGAACTGCAAATGCCAGCCACAACCTACCCCATCTTGATTTTAACCTCGTTATATGGAAGTAGTGTTTATGTCATGGCCAATGGGGCATGCTGCCTTGATCCCATTACCTCTAGATTAAGGTTCTTCCCCATACTTTAACAGGAAAAGTAGTAATTGATAATTCTGACTTTAAACACTTCTGGTTCTAAAGCACTAAATCATCTTTTGGTAGAAATATGTGTTCTTTGTTCAAAATTGCTTTCCCTGCCTATTCAGTGGGTGGCTGAGTAAAGCAGCTCCTTAAAAGAATAGCAATGAACACCCAGAGATAAATAAATAGTAGAAAGCGGTGCCTTTCAAGTACTGTTTTAATACCAATCATAATACTTCCATGTTTTTTTAGGAAGACCACTCATACATGTCACAAACAACTGTGGCAATTCAGAAGAATCCTGCAAAACACAGCACTGTTATCCCACTCCATAAAGGCACGAGTGACTCTTCTGTGGCGAGCTTAGGATAAAGGCTTCTAGTCAGGAATCAGATTAAAATTAGGAACTCAGACCTTTGCTTTAATTACTAGGAACCCTTTCTGCAGGTTGAGCTAGAGTGCCCCTCCAAGGATTCTTGTGCAGAAACGGGAAATGCTGTGGCTCAGAACCCACAGCATACGAGAAGTTCATTAGCCAGCAGACAGCTCATCCAAATGAGTCTGTACCCGCTTCTGACAGCTGAAGCTCTGCTCTAAAGTGGGTACTTGGGCTTTGCAGACTTCTGGATGTCTCTCTCTCTTACTCATATATCTTGCCACAGAACCTTTTTCCTGCATTTTCCACGGAGTATATTTTCACCTGGGCTGAACCCAGTCCCTCCTATTTCTAGGCATGACTTGGACTGGACAGGAAAGAATGTAGCGCTTTAATATTATGACTCCACAGAAAAAGGAAAAAAAAAGTGGAACTTTCCTCTTTCTGCTGGTAGGAAGCGAGATACAGGTAAACTGCAAGGTTTGCATTCAAAATTCCTTGCATCTGCAAGAAGGCAGTCTGCCCATGGACGGCTTGCCTCAAGAAACCTGTGGCTCAAGCATTTATTTCCCATCCTTGTATTATTTTTTTTCTTTGCCTTTAGATATTAATTAACAATTGGATTTTCTATACAGTAAGAGGACACACAGAGAAATCTATAAATTAGTATTTTTAAATATAGACATTAAAGGGGCAGGGGGAAGACGGAATATTTTATCCTGAACATTTATGTTTAGAGTGTTTTGGAAAGAGATGGTGTATCTTTAAATTCTCTATGGTGTAAAGAAATGCAGTAAGTTGCTGGTCAACTCTTTTAAGGTGTTTAAATGCATGGCTCATGACTGTTATGTAAAACTTCAATACAGCCTTACAAACAACAAAGGTATAGTGTATTTGAAAAAAAGGTATACAGCTTGGAAACTTACTCCGAATTTCTCCGAGGTGTTGAACTTTGCCATCAGCAAAAAGTATTTTTAGTAAAGAGGCCTTGAATTTTCAGGCAACGGAGATTTCATCAGGTTGGGTCTCTGATTTTTCCATTACAGAAAAACATTAAATAGCTAGAATACTTTATTTGTAAGTATAATTTATTTCTTGATTCTATGAAGTAGAATTCATAAGGCTAAATCATGCCCAGAAGCGAGAGGCAGATCCGTTGGCCCAGTATATTCTCTGCAAAAACCAAGGGCAACGTTCCCCAAGGCAGGATGAGCATTACCCTCTGGAAGCTGCTTTGGCCAGTACCTCGCCCCTCTTTTCCGCAGGCACCACCTTCAGCCCTCTCTTCTGCTACCTAAGCATTCGCAAAGTCATCAGGAGTCCTTTTGTGGGTTAGACTAGGCTTGGGAGCAGCCCCCATGTATTGCTGAAAGCTGCACAGATGCTACCAGCCCAGAGATCATCTCTCCTCGCTGCTGATGGTTACGAGCTCTACCACAGCTTGCTGTCGCAGACTGGGTTTGGGGGTGAAATAAGAGCCTGAGTAGAATACCTTCCTCAGCCTTTCTGTACCACAGCATCTTGGGCAAGATTTAGCCTTTGAACCAGTCATCCTACAACAGGGTAACGTGTTACTAAGCTTGTCTGTCACTAGGCTACAGAAAACCTCCTATTTTGCTGGTCAAATCATAATAGATTTTTTTCTGTTTATTGTTCTTTTCATTTTCTTTCTTGGAAAACCTATGTGAAATTGATCTAACATTAGAGAAAGTGATTGGTGTAGCACTAATCTACCTTATTACTGTGAACTGTAGTAATTTATTAAGCAGACTTTAAGCTAAGCGCACAGACTTCGTGTTTTGCTTTATAGAAAGGTCAGTTTGGGCCCAATCCTTCTGCCCTTGGACCTCATGCCAGGTTCTTTTGCACCAGCGTAAATGAAGGCAGTTCCACTGAAGCCGAGTCAGGTGTCCCGGTGTATACATCAGCACACCCCCGCTCGCTCCCGAGGCTGGCTCGCTACCAGCCGATCTGGATCAGCGGAGTCATCATGAAAACAACATGTTTATGCTGGTGTAAAAAATGATACGTGTCCGGAAGACAAAAGGGTTTTTATCTCCCGGAATATTCCCCTAGAGGTCACAGGGACCATAGCCGGAGCCGGGCTCGGGGAGCGAGCCCACCCCACGGCTGTGTGACCGGTTGTGTGGGGGGGCCCATACTGCATAATACATTGCTACACTTTATAATAGGGACCAAACTTCTTCCCCATAGTATGCAAATATGGGAAATGAATGCAATGGGAGTTCCAGTTATTTCGCTGATAAAAATGAAGACTGTTTAGGGCTATTGGGGGCTTGGGGGAGGGGAAAAGGGGTTGTTTGTTTTTTTCCCCTCAGAGAAAAAGTAATTTAAGTGAAATGTGCAAGGCAGTGTTTAATTGCTTCCTGCCTTGTTTGTACATAGCAATTTGGCTGTTTATTGGTTGTCTTTGTTCAGATTTTTATTGTAACTTGTTGCTATACATGCAACCAAGCGTATGTTAAAGTTTAAACTTTGCTACATAATAATGCACAATTTTATGTGCTTTAAAACTTTGTAAATATAAAGATGAACAATGTATGCTGTGCTAACTGTGATCTTGGGACTTGACACAACAATATTTTCATGCATATGTACCTGCAAATGGTTCGAAAATAGCAAAATATATATTGAGGATGGCCACGAGCCAAGAGTAAATGAGTGCCGTATGACTCATGCTTCTTTAATAATTCCTGAAAGAGGCATGTATAGTACATAAAATAGACAATAAAAATAATTTTCAAGACTACAAATATTTTTTATAACTTCAGATATTAAATACTATTTTAGAAAAAAGATTGGTTGGTAAAAGAAAGCTTAGGTTTATTCAAGTGAATCATTGTCATAAAAACGTTCTTAACATAGATTTTTTTGTTTGATCTAATATCATAGAAACCTGGCTCTTTTAAGATGTAGAAGACTTGAAGTGCTCTTACATTCTTACAACTCCTGTGATCTTCTAAAATTATGTACCTCAAGTCTTCTCCCTCATTAACAAAAAAATGCTAGTGTATATGTTCGCATCATCCTAAATACCATGTGTACTTGTGTATAATCTTTAAACTGTATTTTTTAAAATATGTCCTATCTGACCACCATCAGGTACTCACGTATGTAAGCTTTACAATCCACGGAAATCTGAATGTAATTTGTGTTTTTCTCTGAATTATTTTTACTGGAAAGTGACTTTTTCTAAGGCCAAGCTTTCAAATATGGTCTCCAAATTTTTATTTTGGTCTGCATATTCAGAAACCTAAATGAAACAGGCATGGCTTCCAGAGTTTCTGGGTAAAAATAACCTCCCATCAAAGTCAACAGAAATTGAAATTCAATTTATATAAATGTAAACGCTTTAATACAGAAGCGATATCTGGGTAGTCAGATTTGAAGTGGCATCTTCCTAATCTGTGTGTTACAACCGCAGAAGTTGCTGGCATGTGAGCATCTTTGCGTCAAAGGGAACAGCACAAAGTCTTGGCAGGCTCTTTCCCCAAGCCCGGGGGCTGTCGCCCAGGCTCCTTCCCCTGCGCATTTACAGTGACAGCCCGGCAGACCCCACGCTGCATTTCTGCTGTGAATCCGTGCTTTCAAGCCGTGTTGTAAACACACTGTATTGCGGGTATGGATAATACGCTTGTAGTCAAGAAATGCCCAGATATTATTTACGGAGGGAATTACCTTATTAAGGTGAAATACACTCTTCTGTTGTGATTCCTCGGTTTTTCACATATTTTTGTACACAGAAAAGCACGGCAACATTTCCAAATAGTAGTATAAAATTGTGCTATAAAATTGGGTTACTATATTTAAGCAAGAGAAATAAGATCAACTCTGTTTGAATGCTGCAGTGAAACTGGAAGGATTCCGCTTTGGGTCACTGTTTGTTTCAAAGATGGACACGTTACTAAATGTATTTAACTATCACACTGTCTGAGCCTCTCAACATTTCATGTACTGTTCTCCCTTTTGTACAGATAATGCCATCACTGGCATAAGTGACATGCCCAAGGTCACACAGAGAGCTTGTGACAGAGCAGGGACACAATTTTCTGGCTACAGATCCTTACAACATCATCGATTATCCATAGCTTGTGCGCAGGTATATACAGTAATGTAAATGCTGACAAATGTCTGTATTTCAGCCATGACATGCCAACTCATTGCAAGCTTCAGAATAACAGCATCTTACTGGAGTATCTGTGGGTATTTTCACACATGCAAAATATTTTAACCAAAACGCAGGCAAAGTGGGGTTAAGCAGCAGAGCAAAATAGTTCTTAAAATGTAAGATAAAACGTGACTGTCAGTCATTTCTGCTTCCTTGATTTTTAATTTCAAAACATTGTTACAATTATTAAGTTAGTAAAACAGAAAAATAAATGCAAGTAATCAGTCAGGTACAGTAACCTAAAAAATTAACTAGAAAAAACACAAGACAAAGAAGGATTTTTATGTGCATGTACTTAAATTACTTTGGTGCATTTTTGCATGTACCATGCATTTAGGGCCTCGTTGTTCGTATGTTTTGCTTGCCCCGAGCTGAGATTTCTTCTTTATTTAAGAAGATAAGTAGGTGAACAGTGCAATTCTTACAGACCTTTGTAACGTTTGCCATGGTTTCTTGAAGGACAGTGCTGTTTTATAATTGCCTCTGTGTTCTATGCTGTTTTACTGAAATGCTTTTTTAATCAACTGGAAAGAAGTTAACAACTCTTATAGGCATGTTTTTGACTTGTTCTTCTGACAGCAAAAGATAACCATTTCGCTGTTCCATTCAAATGTATTAACTTATATAAACTGTCATCTCTCTGAGCAAACTATTAACTTATTTTTTAATTCTGTCTTTAAATAAAAGCTTTGGGTTTGCTTTGGGTTTTTTGCTTGTTTTGCAAACACACAAAAAAATCTTTATTAATGAGCTTCACCGCTCTCTTCCCCAGACTGCTGTTTTCAAACTCTCTCTTCAAACAAATACATGTTCATTTTGGAAAGGGTTATTAAAATGTTTCTATTTTCTTAGAATTTTTAGTTAATAAGTATGCATTAATTAGTCCTAATTACTCAGTGGGACTTCGGCTCCTTACCTGTGTGAATAACAGATCTACTTATTCTGATTTTCTAGTTCATCTTTATTATAGTAAATATGTAGGAAAAAAAAATTGGGTAGAATCATCCGCTGTGCTGCTCACATACACAGAGTTACGAACAAAAAATGGTAAACTGAGTAGCAATTTTTGAGCCTTACAAACTAATACTAAAGTCTAAATTTAAAGACAAAACAGCCTTTTATACCAGTAAATATAAACGCTTTGTTTTGGAAATATCAAATACCAAAATAAAATCGCTGAATGTGGTGATATGGTCGTTTTTTTGACTGAATCAATGTGATATTTTCAAAATAAATTATTTTAAAATTTCAACCAAACCTGATTTTTCAGGGGGAAAAAGGCAATGCCGAAATGTTTTGTCCAGCACTGTTTGTAATCACTTTCTGAAAATCCTGAAGCGAAACATTTCAAGTGTGGATGCCTTCATTAAGTGGTGATAAATCTGAAATAGATGACTGGGTTGAAACAGCCTTCTGTAAGAAATGCTGACATCTGCCACTGCTGTTGGTTTTAGCAGTACTCGGGAGCACTCTTCACTTCTGAAAATCAGGTGTTTCGTTTAAGCGCCTAATATTAGTCACACATGTATGAGAATGTGGCTCCGGTTCCCCTCATTTCTGGACCACAAAAGACTTTGCCACCTGTGTGTGGGTTCTTCACAAGAACTTGCATGGGCTTTCCCTTTTCCCATATTGCCTTTTAAAATGTCTGAGAAGAAATAACGTTGCCTTTTTTTTTTTTTTTTTGCTTATCTTATTTTTTCCTGACATGCTCACAGAAAGGAGTGAAATCAGAACTTGGGCTTGAATAGTTTAACACCCGATTCTCACGGCTACAGATACTTTGAACCCAGCCCCAGCAGAACAAGGATTTTTTCAAGCTTTCTTCTGGGGCACACTTGCTCCTTCCCCCTTCTGTGCCTTGTGGTTTCATTCTGATCCCCTGCTCTCTCGTGGCTCCATCCTGATCCCTCTCTTCCTCGAGTCTGAGTCACAAGAGCAATAACCCTGCCTGCTTCGACCGGCTCAGTGCCTCAGCTGTTAGGGTAAAGCCCACGCTCCCGAGGGACTCACGTTTGAGTACAACCCCAGGATTGTCAGGGCTCTGGCTGGCAGTGCTGCCGAGGGGACAGTCTAAGGCTCTATTTTAATCTTCTGGAGTCCAGCCAAACACTGGAACGGAGCTGCCAGCACGAGGGGGGCCCTCCTGCTCACTGCGCCTGACCTCCCATCAGGAGAGGTGCTGGTGTGTTCCTTCTCAAACTACTAGAGCTCTTTCATTGCGCCTGACCTCCCATCATGAGCGCTACCAGGGATCCAGCCTCCACTACTGGGGGCTTAACCCTGGCACAGATCCAGCACACGAGCCACACGCTGCTCGTCTCCAGATGTAAGATGCCCCGCGTGTAAATTCACGTGCCACAGGCTCAGCTGGAGGGGGCCGCTTCAGGTCCTTTGTAAAAGCAGCCATGGAGCGCCGCCGACTCCTCGCCCTGTCTTACACAGGCAGACAAACCCCCGCGCGGTTTTCAGCTGCTCCTGATCTTTTTACTTGGGAAGATGCGTGTGACCAGCATTTCGCACGTGTTGATGGTCCCAGCCCGAATCCATACCCCTGCAGCTGACTGCAGACACACTCCTGTCTTGTGTGGGATCAGCGCCACAGCCCGTCCCCACAGGCTGTAAATAAGACACGGCTGGGCCTCGCGGAGGTGAGAAGAAGCTGCTAACAACTGCAAAGCACAGAGTCTGCCTCACCCTCTCTTAGATGCCCAGAGATGTGAATTTTACAAAGGACGGTTACAGAGGTCAGCAGTTCAGCTAAGTAATGATGGGGTTTGCATCAGCTTTGCGGATGTCTCTCCAATACAGGCAGCACACCCCGCAGCCACCTCCTCCTGCCCCGCAGCCCCGGTCCGCTCAGCACGCCAGGACCGCAGCCCCAGCCCTCCCGCGCACAAAGAGCTGTTCCCCGCTGCCAGCCAGCTCCTGAAAGAGAAATGTATTTTTACCAGCCTAAGTATGTCCTTATTAACTTCATTAGCGTGTTACTAAACATCGGGTCAGCTCTACAGAGTTATGCAGGGTTACCCCTCGGCAGGCTGAAGCCTGCGCTGCGGCTGTGGTGACAGAGCACGCAGAGGCGGGAAAACGCTTTGTCCTGGGACGCTGTTGCCAGCCCCACGCTGGGGCTGCCCCGCTCCCCTCGCCGCCCGCATGCCACCCTCTGTGCCGCGCTGCGGGCCGGGCCGGGGCAGGCTGCCGTCCCTTCCTCTCCTCGCCTCCCCTCGTCTCCTCGCTCCCTCTCCCTTTTCCTCTCCTTCTCCCTCACCTCACCTCACGCCCGCCCAAAATGGCGTCCCCCGGGAGCCGCGCGGCGCCCTCTCCTGGGCAGCCTGAGGTAATGGCGGCTGCCAGGCTTGCCTTGGGGTTCCCTGCCTTGGGTTTTACGCCCTAATGAGCTCTACGGGCTTTGCGGGCTCGGGAGGGGAGGAATTATCCAATAAAGGAGTGGGATGAAAAAATCCTCTGGTATTTTCCACAGCGCCTGGGCCCTTAGCTGCGACATTACAGCAGGGCCGTGCTCCAGACATGGCAGCCACGCTGCTGAAGCTCAGCCTGTGTGGATCGATTCCTCTACGCCAACCATCAATGGCTGCTGCCACTGCCTCACAGGTATTTATTGTTTCAGACCTCTGAGGTGACAGAGGTTCCCTGAGGGCAGTGGGGGTTGTGACACAAGTGGGACAAGCGTTCCTTTGGCTCACAGAGTCATGGCCACTCTGAACCTCCCGAGCTGCAACCTGCAGCCATCACCTCCAGCCTTAAACTCACTATGCAGGGGTTTGCATCATGCCTTAAAAAACCTGTAAGGGTCTTAAAACCAAAAGAGGTTGAAAAGCAGTGCTCTAAGTCACTAGGAAACACCTGATGTGCAAAAACATTCAGGCATGGGTCCACATGGATGAGGCGTTTCAACAACCAGGGGCAGCTTGTGTGTCATCTGTGCTGGGTGAGCCTCTGGAAGATGCTTTGCACATGCATTCTTGGCAAAGCTAAACTCATAAAGATTACGCTGTTTGAGTGATTGCGTCACCACAGGTTTCTGAGTGACTCCAAACTCGAGATGCATATTTTAAATCTCCCCTGCTGTTTCTGATAATTTGTTCCATATTTACCATATTACTTAGTACTTGCAAATGGGTTTTTTTTAGAATGTAAATGTTAATTAAATTAGATAGCCATAGCCACAGCAGGCCAAACTCATCCTGACCCTTAATGCCGTTGCAGTTCATGGTTTTAACATTCGAGATGAGTTTAGCAATATTGACTTTCCCCGTACATTAATGCATTGTACTTGAAAAGAAATGGAGCTTTCTCTTCTGTGTAAGTGCAGGTGGTAACTATTTCTATGCTGAGCTTTGTGCTTGCATTGGGTCCTAAAGGTTTTCAAAGAACGAGGCTACTGAAACTGTGTTGCTTGTTAAAATATAAATAGATGATGAATATATACAATTCTGGCCATATTCAAAGACAACAGTTCTTATATCTGCATCTGTCAAGGCAGGATTTGGGTCGGAATGTAGGTAAAATAAAAGGCGTAATGCAAGAAGCTTTTAAAACTGCATTTACTCGGCTGGAGTTCTTCTGGTAATATTTTTCCTTAAAGCAAATCAGCAAACTCCCACAATATCAGAAAAAGGGGCGACTCTGAAGAAAATTATCTCATGCACAAGTCTCCTATATTCTGTAGCAATTGCATCCAGTGTCCAGTATTGCATTTTTAACGTCCATTAAATAAAATTATATTTAAGACAATGTATTTACCATTCATGAATAGAGTATCCTTTACGTGCTTGATGATAGCTTTCGCTTTGGAGCAAGTATGAAGTAAATGAGATCCATGCTGTTGAGCCCACTAATGTGCAAGCTGATGAGAGGTCCCTTGGCTTTCTGACAGATAGCTTTATTATTTCACTTTCAACATGTTCTATATTATGTGCTAAATCAGTTTATAGAAAATCAGTTCAACCAATGCTTAGAAAAATATTTTAGTTTTGGCAAGTAATTTTAAAAACAAACTGAAGATTCATTTTAGCATCCATTGAAGCCATGAAAGCTGGAGAGAATGCAGCTGTACTGAGCATCAGCTACCTGATTACGTTCCAAGTGGGCAATAATCTAGTTTTCAGCTTTCGTATTAAAAATCTCATTTGCAGTGATAAACTAATGTCTTTCACTGGTGTTTTTCTTGCTAAATGTCTCCTCTATTTTTGGTTTAAGCAATTATTTTAACTTTAATTCTTTGCCAAATGACCAGATTTACCACAGATTAATAAAGGTAGTAAAGTATTTCATCCTGGTCTGGTAGTCAGACTTCAGAAAGGTTCAGAAGGATCAGTAGAGGTTTGTAAGAATGATTCAGGGATTGGAAAACATATCTTAGAGCAAGATACCTAGGCAACTCTTTCTAGTTCATTTAACTAAGAGGTGACTAATAGCTATTAGCTGCTGTCCAGTATGTATGTTCATGAGAAGGATGCTTCAGATTGTAAAGATGTCCTAACATTGAAAAGAAACTGCATTGTGAGACCCACCCAGTGCCTGGGTACTGGAGCAGTTTTGAATAGAAACAGGGAGTACAGTTAACTTTTGGAGAAACTTGCTGAAAATTGACTTGCTCTTTGCGCTGAATGGCCTCTCTAAATTCACATTTCTTATTGGATGTGGAAAGAAAAAAAGTAGTTATTTGCCTCCCAATACCTTTTGTTACGTAAGGAAAAGTAAAAAATGTGACTTACGATGAACTCTAAAAGTATATTTAATACATATGCCATAAGATACATATACCACAGCATGTATTCACATGAAAAATTTTAGGAGGAGCTGTGCTCTCAAAATAGTTTGTATTTGGCCCTATGCATGCATTATTCATGTGCACAAATAATTTCTGTGAAAGTTGAGGGAAATGAATAAAGATGAAGTCATTAAAAGAAAAGTCAATTCAGGTGGTCACACTTCAGCCCAATTTGTGTGCCCAAGGTCTGTTTTGGGGTTTGGTTTTTTTAAGGCTATGTGCAAGGTTATAAGAAAAAAACGAAGAATGGAATGAACTTTGCCTCTGGAAAATGTCTCTTGCATTGGTGCATTCTTTAAATTAAAAAATATCTGTTGAATACTTTTTCATACTGGATGGTACAAGATAGCGATTCCCCTCTTGAATGTGAAATTTATGGAAAAAAAACCAATTGTCCCCATTCCCTTATAACTTCACTATCTACATGTACATATTTTCAGCATAATTTAGTTAGTCTTTCTGGTGTAACAGTTAATGTCTCCCATGCTTTAATTCATACAGCAATTATTTTGGTCTACATTGTTAACTAGTCTAAATAGCCTGCATGTTAGCAGCCACTGAAACGAAGCATAGTTTTAGACTCCACATGATCCTTAGCAGTTTATTATTAGCTTCATATTTTGTGGACTTTCATAACACACAGTCACTGCCCTTTTGTAATAAAAATCAACAGCTGTGGAAAAAATGGTGCAGTTGGGCCGTACCTATTCCTCTATGGCCTTTTTGTCACTGCCCTAATCCACTGAGCCCTGCTGGAGAATGCAAAGAGCCCTGAGCAGTAGTGCACTAATACCTCTGTGCTGTTTAACCAGTTTTGGGAACCAGTAGGTTGTCTGATCGGTCGGGTTGTTGTCAGTCAGGAGTGGGTATTGCACAGACGGTGACCTTGCCGTACATGCAGTGCCCGCTCGGGTGGGGGAGCATCTATTCCAGGTCTTGGTGCTGACTCTGTCCCAATCTACAGCCAGAGAACTTGTCATTCCACTGAGACCTCTGGAAGGGACATTGGAAAACTATTGGTAGTATGAGTGATCTTGATTAAGTCTTCCAGCCTGAGCAAATATACAGCTCTGGCTCTACCCTGTACCCTCTAGGCTGGCAAGAAGGCATGGGTTGAAAGTGCAGATTAGCGTACTTTGAAGATTCTTTTGGTGTGAATTGATGGGGGGCAGGCGAAAACACTTGTAGGAGCACTGTCGCTACAAAATAAATAAATGGGGACTTTGTGCATCCAGTTTTACTGGAAACTAAATTGAGGCAGAACTTCAGTTTTTGAAAGAAGTGAAGGATACTGGAAGTTGAATGGCCCCAATAAGAGCGTTGGTCTAGGAGATGAACACAGGTAAGACCTGCCTTTTTGGATGCAGCTTGGCAGGAGTGAAAGTTGGCAGAGCTAAGTCGACAGCGAGTGCTTTATAAATCCCATCCTTGCCCTTTTAGTTCTCTGGGTAATACGTTCCCTTGGGCTGTATGACTGTACACAGCAACACACCTTTAAGTACTTCCGTGCTGGTTTTGAGTATTGGCTTATGCTCTTCTTTAGTTGCCTGTAGGCAGGTTTATAAACTATCTGCCGAGGCTTATTTTGCTTATGTGATTTCTCAAAACATGCTTAAACTTAGAAGATATTTAGTCAGTATCTTTGTCTCTTTAAAGACATTCTGCTATAATACATTGCTCTTAGCTTTTGGGTTTCACAGAAAGTCATAAAAGCCTGTTGACCGGCAGATCTGCGGTAAAGGTCTGCTTGTTAACCGTGTACTGTGTGCCAAGGTGCCTCTTCTCCCCTGTTTCAAGCTCATCAACTGAACTTTGTTGGCAGCAGTAAACAGTTAAGTAGCTGAATGTCTATTCAATGAGTGGCCTGCCAAGTTACCAATGCAAGCGTATTTTTGTAAAGAAATATGCAGCTCAACTTGTGGTAGCCATTGAGAAGCTGAGCTGCAAAAACATCAACACCACAAGGACACAATATTTTTCTCCTGATTACAACACGCTCATTTATTTTGGAATTCTTATGCCAGCTGAGGACTACAGGGCGGTGACAGTAGAAGAGTTGTCCAGATGCCAAGGAAAAGAGAGAACTGTATATGTACTCCTGTCCTGAAATGGTAGAGGGTAGGGAGAAAGGCTGGGTATCGCTTTGAAAGAATACATTTCCATAAACTTTATCCAAGGAGTTCACAGATTGCTCCCACAACAGATACCAGCAATACTTCGAATATATGTAAAATAATCCAGTTGATATTGCCAAATTCTCAGGTCTGCTTGTTCACTTTGCAGAGATCTGCAGATTCAGAACAACTTTTCTTTTAAAATTAAGATAAATGATTACCTTTCAAATTAGCTGGGAAAGCCATCACATAATGAGGTATTTGTGGTGGGAGCAATCCCTGTAGTATGTATTCCTAGGGCCTGAGAGATAGTGGGCTCTAACATCTGACTGGGTTGGTCGGGTAGCAATAAAAAAAATAAATAACTATAATAAAGACTTTGTTTTGTTTTATGTGGAAAACTCAAATTGCCATGTCTTTCTACAGTATATGAAGACAGGTTTTTTTACTTCTTAATATGTGATAATTTCTGTGTGAAGGCAACCTCTCCAGCACTCAGCATTATTTATAACTTTTTGATTCACTGGCAGTCACTGCACCGACTTTTTGAAAGAGACTGTGTTCATCAAAATGTATGGAGCACAGGCTGTATAGCCTAGTGCATAGGCTGTAAGATTTTTTTTCTGGGTCTTTACCACAGTATCTGAAGTTTTTTAAGCCTTCTTTTAAAGGCCTTTTTTTCCTGTTTTATCTGAAAAAAAAAAATAATTGAGCATCAGTGCTGAAGCACAGGTGTGCTGAAGCAAACCATTAGATGGTATTGTTTCATTGTCTTTTTTCTACCATATCATCTCTTACCTCATGGTTTTAATTTATGCTATAAACTTTTGTGGGAGCAGGGATGCCTTTTTCTTACACATTTGTACAGTACCAAATGTGGTCGGTCCATGTCCGAGCTGTTAGGTACTATGATAATATAAATAATAAATAATGTTTGAAAGGATATATTTTTTTATCTTCCTAGTATCATCATGGGTGTGATGTCATTTTATGGCTGGAGAACCAAGACATAGATGGTCTACAGTCAAAATTATCGAGTAACCCCTAATTGTGGGTGTGCTTGTTCAAGCCACCTAAGAGCTGATATTTCATATCAGGACTTTATATGTTCAAAGCACAGTTCCAGTTGGCTTGAATTGCAGCTGTTGTGAATGCATGCCCTGCTATGAATGGAGTCCCAACTGAGGCTGCATAGCTTAAGCATTGTCGAAAATGAGACATATACATTAAGTGGCCACCTGTGAAAAGTTTTCAGTTGCTTATATGCTGCTGCCCTGGGATTCTTTGGCAGAACACAGGGAGAGAATTCATTTTTCTGTGATGATGTTCAGTTTCTGCAAGTGTTGCTTTTATCTTCTTGCAATCTTCTGTGTTGTTCGCTACTTAGCATCTAATTACTGTAACAAATCAGAGAGTCCTATTTCTGCAACAGCCTGCTTTCATTGCATATCCGTTGTCAGGTGAACGATCAGCAAGCTCCAAAGATGAAAAAGAACGGCCGCGCACTGATTGTAGAAAGAAATACGTAGGGAACAAATGGCTTCTGCTCAAGTAGTGAAAAGCTGTGGCATGAAGTGTGAGAACAATTCAGGGCTGTTTCTCAGACACTAATGGCATATGATAGAACACGGTTTGTTATCAAAAATGTGTTTTCTCCACATGAAGGCCCTCCAGCTTCATTCCTTTATATATCACACTTTTGACTGAAGATGGTTGAATGTCCCCTATCCCCAGTACTGGTATTTGAGAAACAGTGACTATTCAGATAAAATTATGAGAAGCCCTACAAAAGCAACAACTACGTTAAATTTAGAAGGCTGCTTCTAAACTTATTTTTGTCTATGTAGTATTTCCTTGCTGTGAGGATTACTTTGAGAAGTTGTGCACAGAGCAACCAATATTTCACACACTGCACACAACTGTTCCCTGTAGCTACAGTTCTTATTCTGTCATGTTCCTTGCCAGTTGATAAGGCCACTGTTTGCAGCACTGTGGAGTTTTGCCATTGCCTTTCATGCAGCTGTGATTTGGATCTCCCTTTCTAATTGACGAGTAACTTCCAGTGTAATGAAATCAGAAGATGCTGTGAAATCCATGAGGCCCAGTGGCCTATCCCTGACAACATGCTACTCTTACAAAAGATAGGAACCGGCCCTAAGCAGGCAAAGTGGAGACTTCAATTTTGCTATTTTGTGACCTTGGGCAAGCCAGTTCTGTACTTTGTGGGCTTTCATCTTCGCACCTTTATCTGTGTAATCTATTGAGATGATCCAGAATTCAGACCCTGAACTGCTGTTCAACACGTGCACAGAGCATACTGCAAAGGGATCCTGAATACACTGCACCAACATTCACCTGAGACAGTTAGCTGAAAAAACCTAAGTGGACAACTGACAGATGAAGCTGAGCTCGACAGAATAATCACCGAGCAAGCACTGAGTACATGTAGCATGGTGCAGAAAATGTGTACTGGTTTGTATGAAATGAGTTGGATTCTCTTCCCAAAGTCTCTGACAAATCTCTTTATAAAACCACAGCTGCCCTTCCTTACTACTGTATACGTGTTCTTGATGTTCTGAAAATTTTCAGAGCAGCCTTTCAAAAAGGAGCCGTTATTTTCCTACCTTCTTAGTCCATGATACAATAGTCTTATCTCCTTGTACAAAATGGTTTCTTTGCCCAGTGAATGATGTAGTTTGAGGCGATCAAATCAAAGTCAAGTTTCACTATAAGCAGCATCGTGTGTGGCACAGCAGGGTTTTAAAGCACTGTCTAGGATTTCAGAGCACTGAGTTCAGTTTTCAGTTGTCATAGATTCATGCAACCATCGCTGCTCAGGTGGTGATGGCAGCAGCTGTATCAGGAGTGAGCTGTGCAGCCCAGCTGGAGAACAGTCAGGCTGGCCTGGGCCTCGGGTGAGAGCGCGAGACGGGGTCCTCCAGCAAACCAGACCCTGGTGTTCACTGCCAGCTGTTCTGTGTCACAGCTCAGCATCCGCCTCTTCCCCCGGCACACACTGTAGTTTTGCCACTGGTTTGAGCAAACATTCACGCTTGGGTCCAGTTCCTGCTGGCTTAATAAACATGACCTATGCCAGGACAGTGACTCAGTGACGGGAATCTGGATGGACGGAAGCTGTTCTCTGAGGGGTTTGTTCCTCTTGGAGATCAGCAGTCGTTGGCACTCGGTGGCAGCATCCCTTCTCGGGATATCTGTGTGTGTGCCTTTGGGTATGCTTTTTCAGCAGCTAAACAAACAGGGCTCTAAGGGGATCAAGAGGCTCGATCGTTCTTTGTTGCTGTCTTTTGGAAGGCTCTGTTGCCCATTAAAACCCATGTGAGCTTTTTCTGTGACTTCACAAACTTCTTCAATGAAGCCCTTTCCAATGTCAGGATCTAAGCTGCTGGATCGGGCTCTTACCTTGAAAATCTGTGCATTAAGCACCTCATATCTTATCTATATAGCTGTTGAACTAATCAATAAACACTCTTCTAGCTACATTTATCCTCCCAAGCTGAGGGATCACGCACCATTGGCATTGAAAAGGCTGAATGATTTGCCCCGGTTCATGCTTTTGAATAAAATTGACAGCTACGAGATGGAAATGTTTGGCTCTTTTTTTAATTTGCTGCAGGAAAGATTTATCAGACAGAGGTGAAGTCTTTGACCCAGTTTTGTCCTGCTGGGGTCTCTCTGAACGCACTTACAAGCTACAGAGGGAAAGGAGGAATCCCAAGCACGGGTATTTTCAGGTATCTCTTACTCTCCCAGTTACAGCCGTGATACTCCAGCAAGTCAGTGGGGTTTTAGGATACGTCCTGACTCTGTGTGGCAGCCAGAGCAGTGCTTTTGCAGGGCTGGTCAGAGATCGCTGCGGAACAGGGCTCAGGGCGCGCTTCCTCCCAGCCGGGAGCAGAGGGAGGCGAGGCACCTCAAGGTGCCACATCTACTGGCAAGGAGCAGCCGGGGAGGAGAGGAGCCTTCAGGATGCTGCTCCAGGGGTGGCTGAGGGGGACCCTGGCTGGGGGAAAGCGCAGGGTGGGCTGGGGTCTGGCAGAGGCCGGGGGGCTGGCAGGGCTGGCAGGCCCAGCCGGGAGGGCTGGGTTCGGCCCAGCCCAGGGCAGTGCTCCACGCAGGGTGCCGGCGGTCCGCGGGCCTGGGGGCTGGGCGGCTGTCTATTTTTAGTGAGGGTTTTATAGAGTGGATCCCTGCGGTCTGGCTCCACACTGAAATATTGTCCTAGTCTCAATGACATAAACACAGGGCCAGCCTGTGATCCTGGCGCCAGCTTCAGCTTAGGGAATGTGAATGAAAGTACCAGTGGGGTCCAGGCAAGAAGGAGAAGAAAAAAATCCCGACTGTAATTACAAATAAATCCCAAACCCTTTCGCTCTCATGGCTCACTTAGTACAGCAAATAGCCTCTGATTCTCCACAAATAAGTCCCAGCTTAGTTACTGACAGATCTACCAAGAGGCAGTTAATGGAATAATGACTAAGGGAAGCTTAGGGTAATTTACAAACGGTTCCCAGTGTTGGAGGGCGGTTGCCCCCACCTCGCCCCCCGCCCTGCTCCCTTCAGGTCCTGCAGCAGTAAGCCACTGGGCAAGTCCTAAGCCTAGGCACACAAGGGCCCTCTTAGGCTGGTGGGGGAAGGCCGCTTATTTATTTATTTATTGAATGATGACAGGCAGACTCTGCTATCAGGAGCTGAATTGTCCCCCTGGAGAGTGATTTAGGTTAGGGTCTGCAGAGCAAGGTTATTCCTACGTTCTTTTTTGATGAGAAAAGTGGGGAGATCTTAAGTGAAAGTGGCATATAAAGCCATCTCTACCATGAGACACTTTAAATGCAGCAGTGTTCCTTTTGCTTCTTTTTCCGTTTCAAAGACATGTCTCTTCCTTGCATCCCTTGTCCAAGTCTGTTTCAATACCTAATATTTGAGTTGAAGTGTTCAGATTGCTTACAAAAATTATCCTTCATGCTCAAGGTGTGGAGAACTCTTGTGGAACTTCTATAGTGGTCAGGGCAATTCTCTTTTTTGTTTGGTTTTGATCTTTTTGTAAATAAAACAGAATAGTGTTCCAAAGAAATAGGGGTGATGGAAAGGCTGTTCCTGCATGGGAACAATTGCACATGTATGCATACACACACACTTGCACAGACACACGTATATATACAGAGAGAACAAATCCAAATAATAGTTAAAATATATGCCATTGTGTCTGGCATCTTATTGAACTGCTGATGTGTTTATTATGAAAACAGGTACTTTAAAAAAGTGATGTGGCTTCAGAAGGCATGCTAAACAGCAAGTATATTCAGTTGAAGTGTCATTATTTCAATCTTGCTTGAAAAAAAAATGGTCCTAAGACCAAGGTGTATGTGGGAATGTCTGGCTGATGGTTAGTCCTGTGATGGGTTGTTTCTTCTTACTGTGCCGTATTAGACTTTCCAAGTATCTGTATTAAAAGGAGTAGGGTAATAGTCACTTGATAATATTTTTTAATGAAAAAAAAACAAACCAAATTCCTTACTCAGGCTTATCAAAGGAAGTTGACTGTATATAAGCGATGCTTTTCTGTGAGCAAATTAGTAATTTGTGACCACTACTTTCTTTGCTGTGGAGATGTTTGCTGTGGGACTATTTGTCTCATATTCCTGCTATACCCTACTATACTCTGTGTCAATTCTCTTTTAGAGACAGTGGTGTTGTGGAGTGTTTCTCTATACCCAAGAATGGCTCTAACAGCTTTTAACTCTGTCCTGTAATTGATGCGTTGTGTAAACTGCAATAAAGGAAGGATATTAAAAAAAAGGGGGGGGGGGAACAACATATTTAATGAGGATGAGTAAACACACCCAAGATGTAACTGTAGATATAAGAAAAATAAAAGCAGCTGGGGGGCTTCTGAGACATTGTTTGTCTTGAAAGTGATGAGAAGAGGCACCATCAAAAGACTTGTTTTACTACAGTCATGCTTCATTATGGGGAAGGAGAGTGTGGGGAAGGGGAGGGGTGGGGGTTCCCTACGTGACCAGGTTGCCAGAAGAGAGAACCTAACTCGTTTGCATGGCCTAATTAATCCCTGAACCCAGTCAAAGCCTGAGTCAGAGGGAGAGAGCAAATGTCAGATCTGTGTCTGGGAAGCCTAGATTCATTATTTTTCTCGCCTGGGTCCCTTTGCCTTCACAGGCAAAGACTTGAAATGCCCAAGCCAAAGAAACACGTCCCAGAGATTCATACTGAACATGAGCAGGTTTGGAATCAGTCTCCTTTGTGTCTGTTTCTGTATCTGAATTAATCCCATGCCCCCATGTGTGTGTCTGTTTCATCATCTGTGAGAGAGTCATTCCATTTGTCACTAAAGGTACAAGTTTCTTTGAAAAGTATCGTATTGAACGTACAGCTTTTCACAGCCAACACAGTCACTGTGAGTTAGTATTTCGTGATGTTTTGTAGCGGCTGCAAAGATAACGTTATGCACATAGCTCTGGCTGATCATTGCGATCTACTTCTTTTTGAAGACATCAGATTCCCTAAAGGGATAAAGCATAAGAAGCAGGAAAGAAGTGAGGCTGGGGAAAGACATACGGTTTAATCTTTTTCTACTTATTAAAACTCCTTCATCCTTGCAAATTTTCTAGCCAAAGTAAATTTAAAGAATATCTAATAAAGCAGCGGTTCCCAATTTGTGGGACCTTCCTCTGCTGCATTTATTCTTGAGGCAAAACTATAGTCAGGAGTTGGTTTATATATTGGGCTAAATTCTGCTCTTACTACCCTGTAGCCAAAATACTTGCTGTGAGAACAAAGTGCAGCCATTCTAGATTTGGTGCAGGGTTTCTGAGTTAGATATATTTGTGATCCTGCTCCCTCTGGCACTCTGGTCAGGCTTAGACCCTGCCTTTGGGATTTTGTGCTTCCACAAAACCTGTGAGTCTCTTGGAACATTTTGCCCCAGCATCTGAGGCAACATTTACTGAGTGTAGGGGACCTGTGCAGGGCTCAGGACTTAGTTGATAATACTTTTAAAATAAGTTTAATTTTCCTTCATTCATAACCAACAGGCTAAATATGATGTAATCGGATTTATTTTTTCCTCTTCACCCCCACTGGAGCCAGGAAAATGAAGTAGTTGAGAGAAAAGGGGTTGTCATTTTCAGTCAAGCAGCCATTCATCACGTAGCATTAGACAATTAGCAATAAAACATTTGAAGGGCTCCATTGGTGCTAAAAGGGCGAGGAGGTCTTTTTAAATATCAGAGGTGGGAAATGTTATGTATCAGGGTTATTCAGTAGCTGGCATCAATGAATCACTCACATGCACACAGGGCTTGATTGGGGGGTTGCTGTATTTTTTGCTTCATTGAATCTCTGTCACTCACTTGTCTTTAGTGTTTTATAAAAAAGAAATAATAAAAACTTGGTTTGTCTCAATAGATGTTTATCTTAATAAGCAGACTGGCAAAAAGGATAAATACATTCCTCCTTGTCATGTGTGTATATATGTAATATATGCTGCTATAGGGAGTTTGTTTGGATAAACAACGTTGCCTGTGTGGAAGTTCAAATCCCCGTCAGGAGCCATTCCTTGTAAATATAAGTGTCATTTTTTAACATAAAAAATGCCTGGGTTTCTGTTTCATCTTTGCCAATTCTCCCACTGGCCTCTCTCTCCATAATGAATTGGTCTGCAAACTGTGAGACGCTCAACCGGC
This sequence comes from Larus michahellis, assembly GCF_964199755.1. Lineage (NCBI taxonomy): Eukaryota > Metazoa > Chordata > Aves > Charadriiformes > Laridae > Larus > Larus michahellis. The sequence goes on from NC_133909.1 coordinate 9,711,273, forward strand.
TCTGGTGTCTTCTCTTGACTGCTGAGATGTTAGTATTTGGCACAAAAAGTAGGATGGTTAGGTGGGGTAGAGGAGGGGGAGGATTTAGAAGAACTTAGGGTTTCCTCTGCTGCAAACCTTTTGCGTGAATAAATAAATAAATAAATAAATAAAACTTCAATTCCTCCAAGTGGGGTTGCAGCCAAGAAAACTCTGTTCTGAGAGATTCAGATTTACGGCAGAAGACACTGCTGAGAGAAAAAGCGAGAAACAGAGACAGTGGAGTTCCACCTCCCATGATATATAGAGCCAAGGGGAGGTATAAATACCCGTCACTTCCCGGACCCTCTTTTAAAAAAAAAGACAAACACCCAGGATCCTGTCTCTGGCTGGCTTGCAGCAAGGCGCCCTCATAAAAGCTAAGATAAACAGTTTATCAGCAGATGAATGCACAAGCTCTGTTCTAAAGACAAAAGTCTATACCTTAGGAAAAATTCAGGAGCAAGAGGAGAGCAGGCTGAGAATCAAGGAGGCACGGTGTTTTAGGTGCAAGAAATGAGAAAAATAGAGCAATTCTTTAAGAACCTTGCAAGATTTTATTCCATTCTTTTACGGCTTTCTTTTTTTTTCTTTTTTTTTTTCTTTTAAGGCAAAGGATACATTTCTTTACGTATAGCTGTACTTAAAGACTAAGAAATAACTTGTTTTATTTGGGAGGTCTCCTTTTTTTTTTCTTTTTTTCATTGCTTTAATGCATCAGTCATCTTAGGATTTACTCCACTATAAAACATTCATCCCAGAGCTTAGTTTCAAAATATATTATTTATACATCATTTATCACTGCAGGTACAGGTTCTTGGCCAAATGTATCCTTCCCTGCCTCCATTCTGTTGGGATTTCAAGGTAGAACTTTGCTCTCTCAAAAAATGTTTACCTTCCAACGTATGTGATTCACAGCTGTTTTCTTTCAGAGCAGCTGATCACCTGCTAACATTGTGTAGTCCGTTAACACAATCCTTATTTTGTGGCCCTTTCTGTGAATCAGGAAAGGGGCAGGGAAATGGATGAGGTACCTTGAGATGCAGCACCACATTTCAAAGGTCCTGCACAATCTCCCTGAATCTTTCAGACTAAAGAATATAACTTGAAAGCAGTAGAACAGTGATTTTCTACCTGTGGTGCATGGATTCCTGGGTGAGGTCATACATGACCTTTGATAGCTAATAATGTAGATTGTGCAGATTGTCATATGGCATGTATGAACTATGTAAAATGTCTGAAACCTGTGCATTTCCTTTAGAAATTCTTTAGGGATTCATAGTTTTAAAAAAAAAAAAAAGTAGAAACTTAACCCCTAAGGAATTCCTTACAAAATTTATAGGGATGTGACCGAGGAAGAGAGAGCTGGTCTAGCAGCTCACTGGGACCTGAGACTAAAATTTAAATGACTTTAATTCAGTTGTCTGCTCCATCAGTTTTAGTAGAACACTGGTGTCTTCCCTCTGCATTGATATAGATTTACTGGTAGCATCTAATCAAACTCTCCAACATCTCCATGAAAGAGGCAAGGATTAGCATTCCTGCTCTACAAATAAGGAAAGCACAAAGCTATGACATTTATTGCCCAAAGCCATATGAGAAATTTGCATGAGAGCTGGGCAGAGGACTCATTTGGTTATGCTCTTGGTTTTGCTTTCTTTAACAAGCAGTCATTGTTTCATGTCAATGGATTTTTAAAAATAAGAAGTGAAAGGCAATGAGATCATGAATGAGATCATGATTTAAATAATCTTTACGTGTAAGGGAAACAAGAATACTTGTAAACAAGCCTCCACTCCTAAGGAAGGCACAACTCATCTGAGCACACCTGGCATAATTCTTCCTCATACCAATTTCGTAGTGGTTTATTATTTTCTGTGAGATTCCCACCGTGTTTTAGAGTGGTGTGTGCATCAAGCTTGAGACCATCGCTTATAGACCAGACTGATTCGACACCATGGGCTGAATTCAGTGTGATGTCCCTGAGCACTGGGTTGGGTGATGTAGGTCAGGCCATTTTCTCTGAGTAGATTTAATAGGAAACAAATATATTGTGAATTCTTTCTGTGCATCCTTGCTGTTGTGGACTGAAATCAGATCCTTACATAATGTGTTTTCAGAGCTGTGCCTCCAGAGTCATAATCAGAGGAGTGCAGGCTGCATACTTCTTCGCTCCTCATCAGAGATGTGACCCTGCAGAAGTGACATCTTACTCTTGCCCACATTGGCTTCCTGTGTGCCTTGAAGGTTGTATTTGCTTTGTCTACTGCAAAAACACATTTTTACTACTGACAGCACTCCAGAACCCATAAAGCTGAGGCAAAGGGAGTTGTTTTCTCTTCTGCTTCATGCACCATTGCCAGCAGAGTGACCAGCTAAGGCCTCTGTGAGCTGCTGGCCTCTCTCCCTATCCCAGGAAGGGCTGGCATCATACACAGAGCCTGGACCAGGCCCTTTACCTCCAGGTTTCATTTACTGCTGTTTTCAGCAAACCCTGAAATAAACCAGTTTGATGGGAATCCAAATCTCTTTTCCCTCTGACCCAAAGGCTTCTGGCAGAGCTGTTACTGGCAGCTCTTTCCCAGTCCTGCTATCAGCCATTCCACCAAGAAATTCTTGGGCCACAAGTGACTTCTGTCACTTCTGCATCCCTCGAGCTTTCACAGCCTTGCCAGGAGCCCAGTGCACCCCAAGCAGACTCCTGCACTTGGGGAATTACCGAGCCCCAGCCTGCTCCGCTCAGAATAAATCTCTGTACCTTAGAGAGGCTATCCATCTGAACCAGCCTCATTCCAGAGAACATTCCCTCCCACAGGTAACTCAGTTCAGGAGAGAAGGGTCTTCAAGTGCTTCACAGTTTTGAAGGTAGAATCTTAAACACAGATTCTGGCGTGAAATAGACAGGACATAGGCCTTATAGGCTTTATTTTTAGACTTAGAGACTGGTAGTTAAAGAATTGTTTTCAAATACCAGCTGAGTAAAACTGAATTTGTTATTAAAGAAGAAATACAAGACATTAGGTGTAACTTCTGAACTTTTGCTTTCCGTTTGAAACACTATTACTTTAACCTAGTATTGTTATTTGTGCCTTTGTGTTTCAACAAGGTGGTTTAAAAGCAAATTCAAAAATATTTGCAGTGACTTACAGGTGACTTATTGGCTGGGGGTAGAAAGACAGTGAGGAAAGAGAGAGAAAGAGACAGACAGGCACCCCCAAAAAAACCATTAACACCTTGCTAGGATTCATCAGCCATCCTCACAACTGCCCTCTCCTGAAACCAGTCACATCAGTCCTTCCCACAAGCAGTGAATCAACTGATGAGCTTCATGTGCGGGCTTATGCTCCTGTGCGTCAAGAAACATTTTGTCCCGCTGAGTGGGCAAAAAAATGGGTGTGTGGGAATGAAAGAGGGATGAACAGACCTTTCCCAGCTCAGCTCAGAGGAGCAGCTTCTACAGGCTAAATCCCAGGAGGCAGGAGTGGAACCGTGGCGTGAACAGGCCTTGGTGAGAACCTGGGCCAGGAGCAGCTTCTGTCTGAGCTCACTCGCTGGCTCTGTGCAGACCTTCACACCACCATGTCCTACTCATGTTCAGTTCAGCATCAAAGTCATATCCACTTAAGTCCTAAATTCAGCAGAATGTCTGTCTTCAGTTCTTACTCCTTGAATTTGAGGGAATTTTATTTTGAAAGATAAGAGGTGTAGCTTCTCACCTATTTCCAGTGACAACTTGTGTGCCAAGTTTCAGCAGTGACAGTTTATCAGGTTCTAGATGAAGGCTGGGACCTAAACATCCAGGTGAAAAAATACTTAACAAAGCTCCAGCAGATCCTTGACTGACATTGTAGTAGCAAGTGTCACTGTGAGGCTCCTTTTACAGTGTAAGAGCTAGGGTCAGTTTTCCATCTTTTTCATGTCATTTCTTTCAGTTATGTATTATTTATAAAATGCCCTAGGTGCTCAGGAATAAAGCAAAATAATAGTTGTTTAAAATTTAACTTAGGGAGTGCAAATAGTTGAAAAAATAGTGAATTTTTAGAAAAAATGCTCAGCTTGGGTAATACAATCTATGTATTACTTTCGTAATGAACCTAAATTTGAAGGTTAACATTTAAGCAAAAGCATAAATGATTTAGGTGAAATGACTGAGCTTCAGTCCCATTAAACTTCAGCTCCTAAGTGCCTAAATAGCCTGCAGGAATGGGATTCAAGCACTTCAGGAAATTTTACTCAAACCTTAATAGACTGTTCACCTCCCCTTCCAGTGCGCTGCCTGCCGTGCCTTGCAAGTGCTCTCTGTGAGGCAGTAATTCCGCAATGAAGTAGCATTTAGTATCAATTTTTAAAATTGTTTTATGTATTTGCTCTCGAGGTGGACTTTCCGTCTTTTCTGTATGGATTGGGGGCATAACTGGAAATTGTATTTCTGATGGAGAACTCTTAGAGAGCTTCCTAGAAAATTGCCAACTGTGTGCTCCGCGGAGCTCTGCAGCTGCCGGGGCGACCTGCAGCGGGAGAGGAGCCACCGGGCTCCCCTCGGGGGATCACAGGCTCCTGCGGAGGGGCTCGCCCGCCGGCACCCTCCGAGGTCCCAGCGCCGTCCGCGGGAACCTCATCCTCCCACCCGCGATATTCCGCGCGGGTTGCGCACACCCTTCTTTCTGCCTGCGTTCCCCAGCGCGGCACAGGGAGTTTATTCCAGGGGCTTCTCCCGGCCCCTGCAAAAGCGACAGACGCGCTGGCTTTTCGCTCGCCCCGTGCCCACCGCCCGCTCGCGGGCAGCCGCCGGCCCCGGCCCCGGCCCGGCCGGCGCCGCCAGCAGAGGGCTCGCTCCGCCCGGGAAGGCGCCGGGGCCGCGGCCGGGCGCGGGCAGAGGAGGTGTCTGCGGCGGCCCCGCGGGCGGCCAGCCGGGTGCGGCGGGCAGTGCATCGCGGGCCCATGTGCGGAGCCGGCCAAGCAGCCCCCAGCGGCCGGGGGGCGCCGGCCGGGGCAGGGGGGCGCGGGCAGCGGCGGGAGAGCCGGTGCGGAAGCCTGCGCGCTGCGGGGCGCGCTGCCGCCCTCCGCGGGCGGCCGGGCCACGCTCCTGCGCGGGGCGAGCGGGAGAGGCCGCGCTCCGGCGCCGCGGGGGCTGTACCCATGGGGTGACCGGGGCTTGCGGAGCGCGGCGGCGAGGCCGAGCGAGGAGCCGTCGCCGGTGGCCGGAGGAGCGTTGCGGCGGGGCGGGTGGAGCGGGGCCGGCCGGCGGCTGCCCCGGGGAGAGCAGCATCGCCCGAGGCGCGGCGGGCTCGCGTGAGCGGCGGCGTGCGGAAGGCGGGGGGAGGCAGCGGCGGCTCCCGCCTCAGCCTTCCCCACCAGAGGGTGTCTGCTGGGTGGGAAGGGGGAAGCCGCGCTCTCCTGGACTTTTGTGGGAGTGGGGGTTGTGTTGTGTGTGTGGTTTTTTTTTTTTTTTTAAGGGGGGTGGGGTGGGTTAGAAGAGAGTCTGTGGTTTCCATGGAGATGAAGCTGAAAGTGCAGGAAATTTAAAGGCTTTGGGTCCTTGCAAAGCAGACAAACTGGTGCCAACGTGCGTGGCTGCTGTTGCTGCTGAGGAGGCTGCTTTGCAAACGGCGGAGAGGAGCGGGGAGGAAGAATCGGCAGCAACTTCTTCCATACGCACGGGCAGACAACGAGGAGCAGCAGCAGCAAGCAGAATTTGCAACAAAAAGCGGCATCTCCTTTTCCCGGGGAGGGTGAAAAGAAGCAGCAGCAGAATTTTGGAGCGGCTCCACCAGGAGAAATTTTATAGAGAAGCCTGCAAGAGAGAGTGTTTGCAGGGGGCTTGTTCTCCGGGCTTATTAGGGGGCTGTCTTTGCTGGTGGTGCGGGGAGTGGAGGTGATCCCCCTTAAAGACAAGCTATTTTGGATATCCCCGTACAACTTTTCTGATGTATTTGCTTGCACCTTCTTCCCCTGCTCTTTGGTGAACCCAGCCCCCCTCTCCCCCCCCCCCACCGGTCTCCCAAGGATGGATCATTCCCAGTGCCTTGTGACTATATACGCCGTGGTGGTTCTGCTGGGTCTCCGGCTAGAGCAAGGCGCCTGCCAGCACTATCTGCACATCCGACCGGCTCCCAGCGACAACTTGCCCTTGGTGGATCTAATCGAGCACCCGGACCCTATCTTTGACCCCAAGGAGAAGGATCTTAACGAGACCTTGCTAAGGAACCTCATGGGCGGACACTTCGACCCTAACTTTATGGCTATTTCCTTGCCCGAGGACCGGCTCGGAGTGGACGATCTAGCTGAGCTGGACTTGCTGCTCAGGCAGAGACCCTCGGGAGCGATGCCCAGCGAAATCAAAGGGCTGGAGTTTTACGACGGGCTGCAGCCGGGCAAGAAGCACAGGCTGAGCAAGAAGCTGCGCAGGAAGCTGCAGATGTGGCTCTGGTCCCAGACCTTCTGCCCGGTCCTATACACGTGGAACGATCTCGGCAGCCGCTTTTGGCCCCGGTATGTCAAAGTGGGCAGCTGCTACAGTAAAAGGTCTTGTTCAGTCCCAGAAGGCATGGTTTGCAAACCTGCCAAGTCCGTGCATTTAACGATCCTGAGGTGGAGGTGCCAGCGTCGGGGAGGGCAGAGGTGCACATGGATTCCCATCCAGTACCCCATCATTTCGGAGTGCAAGTGCTCCTGCTAGGGCTTGCACTTACCTTTCTCGCCCCTTCTCCAGCGGACTCACGTGGACCTTTGCTGCAACAAAAATAAAAGACATTTGCTTTCTGGTTAACGTTGTAATGCACTGTAACGTGTAGGAGAATGTATATTGTGTGTATATATGGCACCGTTTTAATATACTATTAAAAGGTCAGTATTATACGTGAAATAATCAGCGTCTACTGTATTTTTAAGACTATTACCCCGATCGTTGCTAATGTATCTTTTCTTTTTTTTTTTTTTTTTTGGTATTTATATTCCAGAGAGAAGTTGCTTCGCTTTGGCGAAGTAGGTTTTTTGTTGGGTTTTTTTTTTTGTTGTTGTTGTTTGTTGTTTTTTTTAATAAAAGGATTAAAAAATACAAACCAAACTTTTTGATAAGAAAACGTTTTAAAGCTATTTTCCATTATTCGGAAAGCGTGTGTGTGGGTTTTTTTCTTTTTCCTTATGGACTTTAGATTTAAAATAAAAATGAATAAACGCCTAGAGCACAATGTTATTGTAAATAGAGAGAACAGTTTGAATGACTTAATCCTATGTAAATGAAGAGTATCTGCTATTTATTCTTTATATCCTTGTAGTAAAAGTGCAGTGCAGAATTAAAGTCAACCACTAAAACACGAGCCGTTTGGATTCTGTTTGCTTTTTGGTTTGGCCACCTTCGGGGGGGCTTTCTTCTCTCTCCTCCTCGTTCTCCACGCTCAGCAGGACGTTTCGCGGTGGCAGGGGGGGGTGGGAACCTGCTCACCACTCTGTTCGAAGGGACTCTTTTGGCACCCACACCGCAGGAGTGCCGCGGGCGGCCAGCCCCGCGCGTGGGTCAGGCGGGGAGCGGCGGGGCGGGGGGGTCCCCGGCCCCGGGGGGGAGGGTCCCCGGCCGCGCACCGCGCCGTCCCCCCGCGGAGCCGCGCACCCACTGCCGCGCAGGCGGGGCGCCCTCGGTGGCAGCTGGTTTGGGATTTTTTTTATTTTTTTTTTTTTAACCGCTTGACATTTCATTTACAACGGGACACGTGTCTTTCACACCTACCATTGTGGTGGGACACTGCTGAAACTTGACCCTTGGGCTTTGGGGGTTTTCAACGCAGACACGTTATTAGCCTGATCCTATGACAGCCTCGCACACCCTCCCTGCCCGGCCGCAGTCGCCCCTCGCAGCTCGGTTAACTCTTTGGGCTCCCGCCAGCCCCGGCTGATCTTTCCGCCGACCGCCCGGCGCTGCCCCGGGGCTGCGCTCCCTCCCGCCTCCCTCCCCCGGGCAGGGCAGCGAGCACCGGGCTCCGGCCGCTGCAGCCCGCCTGGCCCGGGGACGCCGCAGCCCCAGAGGTGCCCGGTGTTCCGCAGCCGCCTGCCCCCCGCCCGCCTTCCGCGGGGCCCGCGACGCCGCTCCGCCCGCTCCCCCCGAGCGCCGGCTCCGGCGCCGCCCGCCCACGGCCCGGGGAAGCCCGCGGGGCTCCGCTGTCCGCTCCCGGGAGCGGGGCAACGGCGGTGGGGAACGGCCCCGGCCCGCGGGGAGCGCTGTGCTCCGCGGGTCGCGTAACTGTCCCGCAGCTTTGTAAGGACCCGTCGCAATTAACGAAGTATTTGACTTTTACGTGCTGGGAGACCCGACGGTTAGTATCTCATAGATACCAACTGCAAAAACAAACTCTCCACGTGTTCTTCAAAGGCGCCCTGACAGTGCAGAAAGCCTTTTCCTTATTTATCTTGGAATCAAAAAACTCTTTTTTTTTTTTCCCAAACTCTGAGGGAATCTATGCTAATTATTTTAAACCCGTGGGTCTTTCATTGACACAACCCAGCCCTGCTTTCTCTAACGTTTAGTTCGCGTATCTCCGAATGCATATTCATTCCCTCTCTCACTCTTTCGGTGCGTTTTACCACCGGTTTCTTTGCTTCTAATTTCAATAGTTTGGAAAAAAAAATCAGATCTTGGGACATTTAGGGTATTCATTAACCTAGTGAAGAGGAACAGAGGCATTATTACTCACATAGAAGGCACCCTGCCCCCATGTCTATCTAAGGGTTCATTGTAAAAGGATTAAAAGTTAAAGACCTTCATCTTATGATTCTTTCATTTAATCTTCGTGGCGCCTGAAAGACATGCTGGATGGATGATCACATTTAAAATATTCCTAATGTCGGCTACCTTAGGACTCCAGGCAGGGCAAACAAACGTAATTTATTTCTAGAAGAAAGGGGATATTGAGATGTTTAAGTTTATGAACCACCATTACCATGTATATTTGTTAGGTTCTGACAAATACCCAAATAACATTAAAATCAGCCATTCATCACATATGAATTTATGCAAAACCTTCTATGCCTGGGGCCAATATTTTTTTAGACAGAGTTTCACTTGCAAAAAAAAAAAAAGTTTATTTAAAAAAAAAAAAAGCCAAAAGCAAGAGTTTTTCATGACTGGTAAACACGAGAATTATGTGAACAGAAACTATTTCATGCTGGGATGGCAGCCAGGGACTCGGGAATGTCAACAAAAGTTCTCCGAAGGTTGAAAATGTCACTGGATTACAATACAAGGTCCTTTGCCCCATTAGCAAACTTTACTAAAGTAATATTCCCACTACTTAGCAAGGGGACTCACCCAGTGATTTATCTGTCTGTGATCCCAGCAATGGGGCAAACAGAGACTTCATCTGGAAACCACCTCTGACTGTTTGCTTAAAGATTTTAAATTTTTATGTGTGCAGAGATGTGTGTTTATTTGTGGGTGTTAGGTGAGTGTAAAATAAGTGTGTTGTTAATATAATCTAAATATCTATCACTGTATCTGTCTTATTTTTCATCTGATGGTCATTGTAATCAGTAAGACATACAGGCTTTCTCAACTAATGACGCCCTGTTACCAATAAATTTACAAGAATATTTGGGGTTAAAAAATCAAATTTCACCATCCACAAGGCCCATGATTTTTTTTTTAAATAAATAACTAAATTTTGTCAGCTGGTAGAGCAAAAATAAACTAGTAGTTTTCACTGTTGTTTCTGGTCAGGTTCACTTTCTGGTCCTCCTGCCCTAGTGTTGAAATGTTTGGCTTGTAGTGGAAGTGTTTCAAGCCAAACAAATAAAATATCTTTCTGATGAATGTTTCTATGCAAATCTTTTTAATGTTAGATTTTGTAATATGTTTTTAAAGTAAAATTGAATTATGGCTCTTTTACATTGAAATCAATTCATAACACAGCCAATTTTTGTTTGCTGATCTTTGTAGTGGCATCATAAGACCTCACAGAGACCACTGTGGGGAAGAAATAAGAAGGGAAAGGTTGAAAACTTCCTTTTAGTTACTCTTCAGTTTCTTCTTTAGAAATTACAATGTCTTAAAGCGTAATACTGGAAATTTAAATTCATTTCTACCTCCACCATAGACTGCATAACCTCAGTTGAGCCCTTTAACCTATATGCTGCAGTTCCTAATGAGGAGTACAGGAATTCATCTTCTTTGGCAGTGTAGTTATCTTTATCCAGAATAATTTGTTTTCGCACACCATGTCTTTATTCAGAATCTAGTAAAGTTAAGGCCCAGTGTTCAAGAGGGGTATTGGCTTTAGTGTCCAAGCCCTTGTTTTTGCCAATGCAGAACAATATCATATGTAGCATTCTCAAATGCTTTATCCGTCTGTTTATTGGGAAAAGCATGTGACTTTTAACAAAAGTTGTGATGTTCTAGGCTGATTTGAAAGTGTAAGAGTAACACAGTTGATAAAAGGATAAAAAAAGGAGACCAGTGTAAGTTCTTCAAACATTTGTAATAAGCTCATGCAAAATTAGTCCAGATAGTGTGAAGAAAAAGAACTAACTAGGAAAACTTTGTTACACATACCATTAAAGTGTGGTATCCTCACACATACTTAAATGAAAAAATATATTTGATACATTTTGTCCTTTTCAAAATACCACCACAAAGATAAATTCTTGAGATTGCATGAGTACATGATGGAGTCATCACAAAAATAACCGCAGCTAGAAATTAGAGCAGTAGTGTTTGTATAAATACTGGACAAGTTTTGCCTCTTCCATAGTTTTAATCGAGAAATAATCTCAATTTGGTAACATCAACAGCTGTTAAAAAAATCCTTAGCAGTTCACCTTACTTGGGCTGTGTTATATAGATGTAATCTGCACCATGTTGGCTGGATCTTGGATCCATTAAAAAGAAGATATTCCAGCTTGGAGATTTGCCAGGAATCTTCGTTGAAGGTTGAAATAAATATAATGACGTCATCATATAATATAACATCATAGCTTTCAAGGTAAGCCAAACCAAAGGTATGTTGGCAGGGGAGTGCTGCCACCTGGTAGCTCCATGCTAGGAATAGATACGATACTCTCATCCAGTGGGGAGGAGAATAGCCACACTCTTCCTGGAGTGCCCACAAGGATCCTGCAGTCTTTCTGTGCGTGCAAGTCCTCTGGGAGTCTTACTACACGCGAGAGCTGCAGAATCTATGTCAATGCTCTCTTGTAAGAGAGCAGCTACAGCAAATCTGAAGAGACCCTTTCATTCCCTCTTCCTTGCTCCCAGACCAAGCAAGAAGCTCCAATGGTTAAAAGGAAGGGAATGAATACATTCACTTGAAACAACTGTTGGAATGGTTCAGAGGGGAACTGAAATATTCAGCAATCAACATTAAAGACTCTAAATCCTTAGAGGTGTTATTGCAGGATCAGCAGCTTACAGCCCTCTTTCGTGAAGGCTGGGTACCAATGTATTACTGTTAAGTCTCCTGCAGCTAGTTCTCTGTGGGGAAAAGCAGCGGCTCCATGTGATGTGCTTTCTGAAGAGTCTGAGAGAGAAGATACTGGAAGAGAAATTTGCATGGCTATAACATCACAGTGGGTCATTTTTCTCTGCTGAACTGGAGGACAGGAGCTGCGAAGGTGGCACAATTTAGCCTCTAATTTTTCAGGCAGATAGTTTAGGTGGAAACCAGCTGAGAACAGATGCTCTGGGGGCTCGCTGGTTGTATCTTCTGCCCTCTCCAGGGGTCTATTTATGCTGCCATTAAGCATGGTTCTGAGCCACCCCTCAAGACCAGACCAACCTGTGTGTGCACTTAGGCTTGGTCATCCTGCAGATATCCCGGAAAGCTTTGCAGCCGTCCCTGTGAGGGCCTCTGGCAGCCTGCTGCTGCTCCTGGGCAAGAGCTACCACCAAGCTGCTGAAGGCAGCAGCACTGGCTGAAGGCACACAGATCTTAGCACTGACTAGGTTGGAGCCTACTCTTCACCCCAGACAGACATTCCCCAGGGCTCAAGTCTCTCCCTCAGAGAATCCAAGAGTACTAGCTGCAGCAGATAATCATAACAGAGTTTCAAAACAGGTTTCACACTCCCTCCTCATTTTTATTTTTTTTCCCCTCATGAGAGGGGGAGTGGCAAGACTCCCATCACAAAGAACGTTACTCAGAACCAGAACAGATCTTAAGGCACAACACTAAAAACCTGTATGCAATGGAGAAGGACTGGGTGGCTCGGGGGATTGGTAATGGTATAAAGAGCTTTTCACCGCTAGGCTTCTGGCTTCAATCCAGAGGTAGTAACTGAAAGCCACAGTCATCTGATGCCTGCATAGTGGGCTGTGTAGAATGAGTTGTTGGTCTCTGCATAGATCCTACCAAGCAGGATCCAGATCACAAAGCCACCACCAGAACTGACACGCTTGCAAGGATTCTCAATGCAAAGAGCAAAATGAAACAGGAAGGAGGATGTTTTATCTGTGTTTGTGATTTAATAGCAATAAGGGTATATTGTTGTTGGGGGTTTTTTTGTTTGTTTTATGGCGGAGGGTTTAATTTAAGAGAATATAACCAGTATAGTCCCTTGTATAGGTACAACGCTAATACTATTTTCCTTCTGGCATAGTAATATCTTTATATTTGACCTACACCTGGCAACTTATTACCTGTCCTTGATGCAAAACCATGGTCCAGAGGAAGATGGAGCAAATGCAAGGGCCCTGCTCTGCTGTATTAATCACAAGTGCCTACTGCACTGTGTGGTGCGGTGCCAATTACTTTACAGTAAACGCATCTTATGCCTACCTGTACAAATACATTCTGCTCACTGGGTTGGTCTGCTTTAGTTAAGGCAGTGCAACTTTCCAGGGCTTGGGTTAGAGGTTACCTTTTCATAGGACCCCGATCATGCATCTCTGAACACACATTTCCTGGACAAAGGATGGAACAGGCTGTGATTCAGAGTATGCTCACCAAGCTGCTGTGTTGTACCTGTGCAATAAAAAACTCCAGCACCTTTTCTCAGCAATAATTAAGTTGATTTTAACTTTGAATATTAGGAAAACGAAGTACATAAAACCAGTATGTATTTATATAAGGGCCAGTGTAAACATCACTCCTCTGTTTCAAAACGAACCTTCTGGTATTCCAAGCACTTCATAATATTGTCTGTGAGTGAAAAATGGACAAAAAATAATTTTCCTTCACTCCCCCTCCTATTTGCTTTGGACATTTAGAGATACTGCATATCTAGTGAGTTTTATTTTGCCCTTTACATAGATTTGTTTCTCCAAGGGCACTCTGTTGCTTTCATACAGCAAAAGAATACTTTTTATTGTGTATATATATATATAAAATATATGTATGTGTATATATATAATATATATAATATATATAATACACATATATATATGTATATAAAGACTTTATATCCCAGTGAGACAAGCTGAATTACTATCTTTTAGAACTGAGTGGACTTCCAAGTTCATCATGTCCTTTTGAAATAAGTGGATAAAATTTTGTTTTGTAGGTAATACTTGCACAATAAATGAGGTCATTGACTTGAACCTTGAAGATCTTGTAAATAAGCCTTACTGTCTTAATTATAATCAAGCCCTAAAATTAGTCTTAGTGCTACATTAGAAATCTTTCTCGTGGCCCTAGAAAGACTTAGGTACCTCTCCTCTCTCATTGTATCTGCTCGTAGGTTATTGGCTTCAGAAGGGCGTGAAGAGTCCCTTTTCACTGAGTAGTTTGCTGGATCCGGATCTTATGTTGTGTATATACACACTGGAGTATTCTAGTTAGCTGGAAAGTCTAATAAAGTTCACTAAGAACTACATGAAGAAGGCATTAAGGCTGGACCACCAGGTCAGGGATAGTTATGCTGCACTTAAGCTGTCTTCAAAAGTGCAGAGCATTCTGGTCTGAGCCAACAAAATCTTAAGCACATACTCAACCGAGGCTTCATGAGCCACACAGAAGGACTGCTCGCCTGATTAAAGTGAAATATGTACGTGGGCTCTCCCTTGGATCGGGACGAAATGCTCAGCACCCTGTATCAGAGTCCCGAGGGAACCGAGAGCAGCTTGGGTGTTCAGGGGAGGGCTGTTTTACCTAACCAGGAACAGCTGAGTGTTGTGGTTTGTATAAACTGTTTGCCATGTATGTGTGGCATGTGGCAGTAAATGAAACACTTACTTTAAAACTTATTGAAGTTCTTTCAGCAAAAAAATTAATGTGGGGTTGGCTTTTATGCGTTGTTTCAAATGAAGCAGAGATTTATACACCTTATTATCCTAATTTTTTTCCAGATACTGCCCTGAATATCTCTCATATCTTATGAGAAATTAAATATCGGAGTTTTTAGAGAGATCATTTTTAATTTCCCATCTATGGTATGAACAAAAAAATGAGTAAGTCTAATGAAGTGGCATGTAGTCAAATGTTCAGACTGTAATCATCCACAAAATATTTAAAGCAATCTGAATGAAACTTTTCAGACAGCCAGACTATGTTCCTCTTACTTTTAAGCTTCTGAGAGATGCCAACAGATTTTAAGGTTAACATTTTCAGGACTGGGTGCCTAAGATTAGGCCTCTTGTTCAACAAGTAGACACCTAGGGAGGGGGAAAAATTATGGTCTGAGTTTTGGATGCAGAAATTCACAGCTCTCAGTAGGAGACAACAATAATACACCACACAGTGAAAAACGGCAGATGTAGCCTTACTGCTTAAGTTTGTATCTGATACCGTGAATTTTATAACGGGTTACAGTAAGAAATTTTTTATTTTCCCAAAAAGAGCTAATAGATGCACATGAAAAGAAAGTGGGATTTATGTACGTAACTTTCCTAGGAGCTGCAGAAAATCCCATTTCCAAATCTGCTCACTATGAAGTCATGAGAAAAAGAAGACGACCTACAGTTTCTCACAGGCAAGAGAAATCCTAAAGCAAAATAATTAGACTCCAAGCCGTATCTTCTGCCAGGGTGGATTTGTAGGGAAAAAAGGAGGATGGGGGAGGTAGAGCTAAGGCAGCGTCACCCTCTCTTCACTTTTTTCCCTCCTCTTGCCTCCCACCAGCGTGGTTGGTGCTGTCACATGCTGAAGGAGTGGTTGAGTCCCCTCCCTCCTTCATATCGGCTCTCCATCAGCCCTGCAGATAAAGTGGATAAACATATTGACTTCAATACCATTATTTTATGCCGATCGAAGATCTTAATCTGCTTATAAAATCAATGAAGTCTTTTCAGAAGTCTTTTTCTATTTCTTGTTGCCTAAAATCCTTCTGCCTTTGGCACAGTAATTAGCTGTCACTGAAGTTTCTCTTTGTTATGATATTTTCCCTGAAGGTGGTCATAATGTTGTGATTAAAATATTTTTTAACCAAATAGTAGGTGTTTTATGAAACTGCACGTTTTCTTTTGCAAGTTTAGCTTTGTGAAATTTTTTTGTCTTTCTATAAAAACAAAGCAAAACATGGGCTTTTTTATCATCCCTTTTTCTTCTGTAAAATAAATGGATTCTAAAGCTATCCTGGCCGCTCTTCAGGAGCTCATGAGAAACTTCCAGTGTAGCCTCTGCAATTTTGCTAGAGTTAAGATGAAAGCCTGCAATTAAAAGCACTCCGTTTGTCACTTCGTAGTGTAAAGCAGTAGTGTTGAGGGGCAGAGCATAAACGTTATTTCACTGTTAGGCAGAATATCTGGTATAAAAATCCCTGACAGTATCTTGCAGGATCTCTAGTGTCCGTGCAGAGACTCCTACCACTTGACCTGAAGAAAGCTATTAGCTGGCAGCAGTAGGAGGCTTTTGTTTTGTGTGCAGACTTACCTTCAGAAAAGAATACAATATATGTTATTTTACAAGCGTGCTAGATATCTTCCTCTGTTCAAGTCTGGGACAGCTACTACTGCAACCTCTAGTGACCTGCTGTGCTGCTCATTGGAAACAATAATTCGAACACTGAGGGGAAATTGCAATATTTATAATATATTAAGCCATGGAACATGTGAAACCTGGTTTCCTGTGGATTTATGTCTTGAAAGTGAATTTCTGGAGCTCATTTGCCAAACGTATCTGGAGCCAAACCTGGACAGCACTAACCTGACCCTCCCATTTCTGGGGAGCGTTGTCTTGCCTGTGCACTGCAAGCCAGGTGGCATCAACTTTGAATAAGCCGAGCGTCACTCTGAGAGACATGACCTGAATCCCGGTCTGTCCATCTGTCCCACTGGGTGAGGCCTTGTGTTGGTTCCTTGATTTTTAATCACAGCTGAGCTTATGTTTCAGCTTACCTTAGTAGTGGGAGCTATTAGATCTCTCTTCCCAACATAGCTTTTGGGTTTTGTTATTGTCAGGAATTTAACATTCATAACTGAGAGAGCATATAGACACACACGCAGCAAAAAAATTTTTAAAAATTGCTGTAGCACTGAATAATAGATCTGAATCCATGAGTAGCTCTACTGCAAGTATTAAATAGCCCTATTGCAAATCATCCCCAAATTTTCTCCTGCCTCAGACGCTCTTGAGCATCATTTCTGCCACGGCACGTGCAATATGTGAGTCAAATATGTTATTTATTTCAAAGGATTTTGCTGCCTTCTAGTCTTACTGAGCAATTCTATAGTTTATTCTGTAACCCTTGTCCCTCTTAGTATTTTGGATTCATTTCATTGTACTGCAAATGAAACTAGATTGAAGGTCCCTTTGAGAAAATGTCCCTGTTCCTATATTTCTGCTGTAAATTGCTCAGAATAGTTTAGGTTCTGCTAAAACAGTAAATGCTCCTGTCCCCACTTGTGCAGATTGTCTTACTGAGGTCAATAGATTTATCTACTTGTACAGCTGAGAAACATATCTTAGCAGTTTTTCTGGGGCAAAAATGGTGACTCGGTGGCAGTGTAACATTTTACAGATTCACATCAACTGAAAAATGTGGCCACTTTCCAGCTTTGAAAAAATTAAACAAATTTTTTAAATAAAATACTTTGTTCTGATGTTTTCAGAGTAATTCTTATTGATTTTTTATTTTAAAATGTTTTTTCTTTTAATTTTGAAAGTCCTCATTCAATTCTGTTACAAAAATCCGTTCCTTTTTAACCTGTGTAAGCCAAAATACCACCTCAATCAAAATTAAACTCTTTAATATTGAACAGAGCATTTTATGTGATTCTGAGCCAGTATTTCTTACTTTTCACCTCACCAAAAATTTTGAAGATGTATTACTTTTGGTGAGCTCTGAGTATATATTTAAATTATTCACCAGAGCTGTGAGGAATGGAAAAATTAGATTGTCTCACAGCTCAAATCAGATGCCAGATCCATAGCTGCAGTAAATCAGCATAGCTTTGCCGGTGTCAGGCGAGCTCTTCAGTTTTATGCAAGCAGGGAATCCAGCTCCATTTAAGTATTTGGTTCAGTGGACTTTGTAGATGGACTCTTCAGGTGAATATGGCTCGTAGCTGAGATCCTTGAGAGGAAAGACTTGTAAGACAAAAGTATTATCTGACTTACCCGTGGCATTTACATGTGATGCCTGTGTTTTCAGTACTAAGTATTAGTATAAATCCTGTGTGCATGGCCGTGTATTACATGAATTTACTTCTATACTCCTTCACTAGGAATATTAAAAGTTGCATGACTTCCAAGTCTTTCTATGTGCTGTTGATTAGCATTCCACCAGGATCACTAACCTATTAGAGTGTCTGTCACTATTGGTGGAAAAGAGTCTTTTATTTCCTTCTCAAATGATTTTGCTTTTCTTCAATGGTGACCATAGCAACACATACTGGTAGTGATGAGTCCCTGATTCTGTTGCAGGCTTTCCACAGCAGTGTCTTGCCAGTAACAACAGTTGACCCGACATTGTAAGGCTGCTCAGAGGCACGTAGCCACGCTGGTTCTCCTGATGAATGGGAGGTGTCTTTCCTTACGTGGCAGGTCAGTTCTGGTAAATGACACGACTGATTCCTAATCAGACTGGTGTCTCACGTTATTTTGAAAACAATTACGGGAATCTAACTTTGGAAGGTCTTTTGACTGAAACTCCTTTTCTCAATGTGTGTGTGCATACATGTGTTCCTGTCAATGTGTGTAACTGCTTCTACAAATATGAGTTTGCCGCTCTAAGCTGAAAGTTAGCTCTAATAGCAAACAGTCTGGGGAAGAGACTGTCCAGAATGTAGCCAGGGGACAAGGAAAGCCATTTGTCCCTTAATCTTCTCAGTCTTCTCTCCCTGTTTTTAACCTTTTTGTCTAGGTAAAAGACATTTCAAGGAAATAAGTAATCTGCAATATGGACTATCTGTGCTGCAGACTTTAAATTAGAACCAACAATCTAACATCAAACTCAAATAAGAATGACTTCATTACCTAGACTGAAGCTGGCAAGGAAGACAAAATGCTCTGCTGTGTGGTCTCCTGTGCCTTAACCTAATATTCAGTACTAATAGGAACAAATCTTGGCCTTAGTAGGAGTTGGCTTTGTATCACAATGTGCATAGAGCAGGGACCAGATCCAGTAACCTTTCTTCATGCAAGTAATCCTTGCTCACATATGTAACCAATGGGATGATTTGCTTAGGTAAAGATTCTCTGCATGTGTAGAAGTGGAAAGGACCTGGACAAAATTCTGCAGTTTTTCTTTCTCTGACTCATACTTGTCTCTGGATTTGCTTTGTGTATGTATTGGCACTGTGGTTGCCTCCAAGCCCCAAGTACATATCTGCAGTTCTTTATGTTGTACTTTGAATGCCAAATAGACATCCTGAGTTTCTCATGCACCCATCGAAGAATCTGCGTTTTGGAAGCAAGTCTTGACCAAATGCCTGTTGCATTAAATGAAAATGATTTGTGCTGACTGCAATACCACTGGCATCTTCACTTGTGCTAATAGTGCATCATTTCTGGGTTTCAATGTCTTTTATTCCAGGGACAGTTTCATCCTGATGTCTCGGTGTAAGGGTCCCATCTGAGCTGGGGCCAAGCACAATGAATGTTATGTTGACAGATGCACACGGCTGCAGTCAATAGACCATGCTTAAGTGCGAGTGGTAAGAGCAGAACTCACAGGTGGGAATGGCCAAATGTCTGTCTGTACTGTGGTTAGGGGCACATACCATTGCTAATTCTGCTGTGGGCTGACTTAACTGAAAAAAGAAATTCTTCCTCCACCACATAAGGAGAGGTTTTGGCCTGTTGGAATTGCCTGGGTGGTGCAAAGGAAGGTGGGGTGTAGAGAGACATTCTAATTAAGTCTCTATCCCCTTTTGTTCATATCTTTTTAGGAAAGCCCCCATGGAATAGACCAAAATAAGCTCCTACCCCTAGCTGAATAGGTTGTCAGGGTGCAGAACTATATTCTGCAGACTTATGCATGTGTAAGGGGTGTGTAACATTTTTGTCTGAATGGAGCCCTATGTTCTCATAATTTATAGTAAGTAATCTTATTTGCAAAGCATGCCCTTACAGTTTTAAAAAACAAGTTAATTGACTTGCATAAAAATCAAACATGTCAAAGTTTTCCATCTCGACACAAACACCACATTGAGCAGCACATTGCTACAATAGCCGTGATGCAGTCTGGGCTACCTATTGAGATATTTCATAAACCAAAATGGAATCTTAAAAAGTTTGTCAGTTTTGCATACCTCTGCGTTGCTGAATTTAGGAGTCCATTACTTGACTAATTATACAATGTTTTATTTTTTTCCTTGTGTAAATAAACAAACTTGTGTCTGAATTTTGGCAAGGGGCACTAGAAGCCAATTAGAAGGTGTTCCCAATGTATTACAGTATTACAAACAAGATGCCTTTTCTTAGAAAGGCGAACACACTGTGTTTCTTTTAATGAGTGTGAAAATATACCAGTTGCTTAATCACTAGCAACTTATAGTTATAAGCATAAGTGAGTCCTTTCTCAGGAATGAAAAACATAGCTTAGTTTCTTTACTAACAGATGACATTTTAATTTAAAGCTCCAGTTTTTGTCTGGAAGGGCTAAAACATCTGAATTATTTGAGAGAGAAATAAGGGACAGAAGGGAAGTATGAGAGAGCAGGCGGGATTTTCTGAGTGGTGAGGACAATGTGTCCCCCTCGGTTTGTGTCTGCAATGCCATCTGAGGTACTCTGTCGTTTCTAGTACAGTTCATTCACTCAGTCTCGCCACACTTGAGTGCTAAACTGGATCCAAAACTAAAGCACTGTTAAGTCAGGGATATACAGTTGCTTAAGGGTACATTATGCTTTCTGCATGTTGTAGGTACGGGCTGGAGCACAACAGCATCCCTGGAGGAGCGAGCCTGGGAAGCATGGTGACTCAGCTGTAGTTTCTTCCCGTGATCCTCTCCTGGTTATAAAACAGGGTTGCAGCCTTAACATACTTTGAAAGGGTAAAGCTTCCTCCTATGCAGTCTGGAGAAATCACAATATGCAGGCTCATTGTGAAGCAATAAAAATATTAAGCTGGATAAGGGACTGGATAGAACAAATAACTCCATATAGAGATCCTTTATCCTTGTTTTTCTTGAAATGTTTGTCTAGAAACATAAAGATTGCTTGATTTATGACTTGTTCAGCAAGCTCCAAATCAGATGGTGTTGCATTCAGAGCAGTGAATCTGTCAGCCTGGTATTACTCCACTGCAGCCAGTGGAGTGGTGCAAATTCCGCGCAACGACACATCCCTAGCTGCTAGTCACTGGTGTTGTGGCAGGAGTACGTTACTTGTCAGCAGATAGAAGCGTGGAAGAATCTGGCCCATCATGATTTTTAATCCTTCTCATAAAAATAAAATAAGCCTTGGGAAAGCTCTCCAATGTTATTTAAAAATAGAAGAATGAGTGTTAGCGGTTTTATATGGATTACATAAATTACTAGTTTATTAGAAAAAGGGATAATTTTAAAAAGAGAGAATTTCCCTCGAAGGGAACGTTTAACTTCTTTGGGTTACTTTATGGATATTTTATTTTACATTTTAAAATAATTAAATCTGTTAAAGGAGAAATTTTCATTTTTTGTAAAATAGTGCTTTTCCTGCTTCAGAGCTGCTTGGCCACTTGTGAGCCAGCCTCCACGCTGCTCAGCGCGAAGGCATGTGCTTGTGAAGCCATGGCTCAGTACGTTATTGTGTGGAGCTTTGGTCATAGTCTGTGCATGTACTCTTAATTCAAGGCAAAGGTAATGTTGACTAACTTGAAAACTGAACACACGAGGTTTAATCCAAAGCCAGCTATGCTGCCCAGCTTTAGTTACGTCAGGTACACAAGTTAGATTCCTAAATTCAGTGTCCCTACTTCCAGTTGAGCACTGGGAGAGGCAGAGTAGAGAAACCAGCCTATTTAGTGCCTAACTTATTTGCTCTAAATCATGGACAAAATTTTCACCCAGTCTTTATAACATAGAAAAAGCAGTTCAGGAGTCCATGAAAGTTAAATGAGTGCAAATTGCCCACTAAACACACAGCCTGACCCTTCTGAGATGCGGGGAGTAAGGGCCAGCGATCCTGCCTGGAGCGGTCTCTCCCTCTGGATGTGTGTGCACCGTCCCTTTGGAGACAAGGTGGTGGGAAGGCGCTGAGGATGAGAAAGCCATGGCTGGTGAACCCCTTGCTTGCTAGGCAGTTTAGCGCAGACGTGGATCAAAAGCAATTTCTGCTCCCTGCTCAGTACGAAGAGGGAACTGGGAAGGGGCTGAGACTAGTGCTGAGTCTGCATGACTGCCTCCCAGAGACAGCCCCGGCGTGGTGCTGCTGGGACACAGCCCCTTGCTTCCTTCCTTCCCACCACTCACAATGTTGATGAAGCGGAAGAAAACATAGAGAATTGCCCCCTTTGCTGTGATTTTTAATGGAAAGTTGGTCTTGTCCAAAAAAATGGCTTTTTTTTCTTTTAGTGATGCATCTGAAAATGTTCAGGTTCAGATTCTGAAAAAATTGTGAGGCTCTGATTGGGTAGCAAACTTTCTGTTAAAACCAGGTAAAAAAATTGGGTTTGCTTGTAAAAATTCCTTGGTTTTCAGTACCCAAAACCAGAGGGGAAGAACTTTGTTCAAAACTAAAACATTTCAGCTTTCTGTCGCTGAAAACCAAAAAGTTGTCATTGAATTTTTTGTGGTGAAAGTAATAGTTTCTAATCTAGTCCTGAGATTTTCCAGGACATTTAGGGAATAGTAGGCTGTGCTCTGGATGGGGACACAGGAGGCCAGAGCTCAGTTCTCAGCTTTGTCAGAGTTTTTTGACAAGCTACATAATCTAATTGGGTATGTCTACATGCCCTGATAGAGGTGGCCCCGGGCTCTGCTGGAGTCAGTTCTGTCTGGTTTGGTAGAAAATAAAAGCCAGTTAACGAGGTGGTGGTTTAAAACCACTTCAGGCAAGCTCAGCTCCCTGTCATTGCCGTCCCCTCCTCAGTGAAACCCTGCCGCTTGCTCGTGTTCAGCTCAGCGGGGCAGTTCTCCTCCTTCCCTCACTCCTTTCCCCTTCCCATTCACACCTGAGTCCCCATTTCTGCTGTTACTCCCACTATCCCAAGGCTGATGGCCGGTGGTCAGGCAGCACAGCTCTGTCAAGGCTGCCTCTGACCAGGCCTGCCTGCGGTGCGGGAGGCTTGACTTCAAGGGCCACCTCCAGGTGGCTGAAGCCTTCCCTTACAATCACGCGGGACCCCAGGTGTCCAAAATGCCACGTGGAGTATCATGCTTCAGCAGGCATGGACACACCAGCTGCCCCCGAGGGTCTCCAGGTTGTCTACAAGGCTCCATGTGGTCAGAAGACAGCCAGATCCTTAGGTAGTGACTCTCAGAGTCACTATTGGCTGCTTTCCTGTCTCAGTTTTTCTTCTGTAAAATGGGAATAATATCCTTGACCTATTTTCTCTCTTTGGTTTGCTAGGGCTTTCTGACAGGGTCTGGGTCTATATATGCTGCCGTGGCAAATTAGGTCCCTTTAGTAGCTGCAGAGACATGGTTGTTAATGGTTCCTTGGTACTACTGGTAAGGAAAGAATATACATACATCTAAATACTCCCTTTTGTTCAAATTTTTATAAGCATTTTGCTTTACTGGGAAAGATCCTCAACTGTTGTGAATTTGGCCAGCACCCACCAAAGTGAGAGCAGCTCACCAGTTTACACCAACTGAGGAGCCTGGCCCCAGAGTATGCTTGAAAAAAAAAGTAAGCTTGGTGTAGGAATCCTTTTGTTAATGCAATTAGCATATTTTGTGTTTACAGCATTTTTAAAAGTTCTGTTAAAAATAAATACCTGGAGTCCTGGATAAATAAATAGTTGTACAGAAGAGTCCTCTGTAGCCACAAAGTTGCCAAAAATTATCAGTAATCCTCAGTCAGATGGAATGTACAGTTGGCAAGGGGATGGCAGGAAAAAGTCCTCACCAGTTCTGCCTCGTATTCCCATACAATGAGAGATGCCAAGTTTTTCCACTAGTGTCTGTGATGCTGTTGAAGATGGGAGTGTTTGTCATTAAGGAGACGTTGTTTTAGTTAAATAACCAATGAAGGGCTCAGTTCGGTTACGTATTTTTCCATCACTAGACATTGATTTCACACGAGCTGCTTTATTTTGTTAATGAAATTTGACCCATGTTTCTTCTCCCTCTGCATTTAACTCAATTTAGGTCAAAACATAGAATATGCAAATGAAGAGCCACAAGTCCAGCCCACTAGTGATGTGGTTTTAAAGTCCTGAATAAAAATAAAAATTATTTACAGACTAGTCTGGGGCAATATATGCCTTGAAAACTGACATCCAGGATTCTGGCAGCTGATGTATGTATTTATTTAGGCTTTGACACTGCTAGGATTTATAATTTGGGGGGTTCTGGTTTTTTTGGAAAGCAGCTAGTGATTTTAAGGGCCTTTATTCTGAGTGATGAAATTCAGACAAATGAAACTGGCATATGCTCCCTCCTGTCTGAAACACTACTTTATTTAAGCCCTACGTAGTAAAGCTTCGAGCTCTTGAGGAACCCCCAATCACTTGTCAATTCTGTGTATCTTGGCCCCTGGGCCCAGTGCATGTAAGTGGATAATGGGCCAAGAGCTGTTTTTATTTAAAACTGTGGAATTCCTGCTTGGTTCAACAGGAATTACACCTGTTCAACCAAGGGCAAACTTTGGCCCAGGAATTGAAATGTCAAGATACTGCTGTATCAGAGCGCAGTCGCACCGTGCAATCACAGCCTCGCTGCACAGTTTTGTTTCAGAAGTATTACGCCTACACCAGGCTCACCAAGAAGATGAAATAACCAAGTAGTAAGAAAATGGGAATCTGCTCAATCTGAGGTTCTTCAGTCTGTTTGACGGGCTCCAGGTCTAATAAGTATACCTACTAAATGTTCCACCATTAGATTTACGTGATTGCATTGTTCTACGCCAGCAGAAAAGTTATAAACACTTTGCTGCTTAGAAAAAACATCGGCTGAAAAGTTTAGTAGCTTAAATGCAAACTTTAAGCGTGTAGAAATGTTGAATGGTCAGAAGAGTAGAGCTGTAGTTACAGGAGTGACTGTGTCTGCATAACACTCGAATCTTTTCAATTAGCCCTCAAGGTATATGTCTGAGGACAGAAAAATTAAGAGAGGTTTAAAAGATTTGCCATCATTGCCACGATTAAGCTCCATTCATACTTAATTTTTCACTGTTTTCCTGATCACCAAAACATAAAGGCAAAGTCTGAACTATTTAAGGACTAATACAGCCCCAGATTAAATTAGTATCTACGTTATAACAGCTACTTACTGTGACTGTCAAAAGTTAGTTTTACCCCAGAGAGAAGGTACAAAGAAAATAATGGAGGGTCTTCTGTGTGAAACCCTGAAATCAGATACTAACAGTCACAGAGTTGTGCAGATGTAATACAATCTAACCTTTTCATGTTTAGACTAAAGCATTTTCATTTAACATTATGCTTAACGGAACAGCTTTAAACCAGCCACAAAGAAGTGACCTGGCATGTTTTGACTATAACAAGCAGTGATTCCATGCCTATAAATTTTATAGTTGAATCAATTATACTTGTCCTTTATAGGGTTAAATAAAATGTTCCATTTCATTATTTCTTTTATTTATTCTCATGACAGTGAGGAATTGAGGGGGAAAAAAAGATAAATGAGCGAGCAATGCTAAAATTATTAGGAAAATGCCTAGAGCATTTTCTCCTGGAGTAAAACCTGTCTAGATAGAATATCTCAGCCTGTGGACAGATCCACAAACATTGGAAATATTTCTTATTTCTCATGAAGTGAGAAAAGGACCAGCTGTGGTCATTCACTACCCAGAACAGTTAGGAGATGACACTCAGATCTCACTGCAGATGGACTTGTGCCATCAGACTCAGCACTGGACAGGAAGGCACACGATTTTCTGTCAGAAAGAGTAGACTGGGCTTTGGGGAGAGCTCAGTTCAATTTTCATCTCTGCCACAAGCTTCCTTGGGCAACTCACCTTTCATCTGACAGTATGAAATGTTCGGGCCTGGTACTGTGTTTATAGACTGCCCGGTGAAATGGCACTTTCAGTCTTTGGCGGGACTGCTTGAACACAAATCCTAATTATCTCTAACTGATACAATTAAACGATGTCTATGAAATGCATTGTTCTCGATGCTTTTTGCCTGTTGAGTGGCAGAGTTGCAAAATCGAGTGGTAGGGAAATGATGCAGCTCCGAAAATCTTTGGGTTTGTGGTTTCTGTATTTGGCCAGTGAAGTTGTATGGGGGTTTTGAAGTACTTTTTGAATTACTTATCATGCTACCATTATAAAGCAGCCACATTTCTAGATGTTTGCAGAGAATTCACTAAGATATCAAAGGCTGTTGTCAGTCAGAGTTCATCTGCACAAAGCAAGGAATAGAAGCCAGGATAGAGGCTCTTCCCATTGAGCCACATCTCATTCTGGTGTGAAAACATCCACTTCACTATGCTGAAGTGAGATTATGAAGTAGCTTGTGACAGATGTCAACAACACAAACCAGAACTCTTCACAGTCTCCAAAACTCAGACAAACTTGTGTACTACGGTAGTCTTTATTTACAAGTGCTCTGAGTAAGGTGCCAGTCCAGGAGTGCTAAAGATTACATCATGCGTAAGGATTGAAATCAGATCCTTGGTTTATTCAAAAGCAGCTCAGACACAGTTTATATCCTAAAGTTTGGGGCAAATGTTAGAATACGCGTTTCTGTGTATCCAGACAAAATTTTGCTTCAAGTCAGTAAACTCTAACATGTGACCCAAACAAAACCAGCACAGTGAGCAATAAATTTTCAGCCAGAGGCAGGAAAATTTTAGTATGGGTGCACACCTCTGAAAGCTCTACTGAGAGCTTAGAAACCCTTGGCTTTTGCCCGTAGGGTACGGTGTGGTGTGCTAACAGATATTTTTCACAGTGAAAACAGCCTTCAGCAACCAAGTGCACACTGACACCCTAGTGACAGAGCAATGTCTACCAGCGTGGAGGTGGAGCCATCATGGTTCCTCCTGCCGTTATCACCACCCACGGCAGTATCTGCCCATGACTGCACGAGCATCTCTGCAGTTGCACAGTCCCTGTTGTCAGTCCTTGTTCTGCAAAGCCATAGAAGTTCAGAGCCCAGAGCAGCTCACTCCACCCTGTGCGGGATCCTCTACATCAATGAAGGATCATCCAAGGAGAAGAGAGAAACGGAGCCGTTGGCTCCTCCTTTGCATTTCCTGAAGGCCAAGGCCTGGGACAAATGTAATCATTTTGAGTAATGGAGTGCAATAGTTGATCAAGGTGGACTAATTTATGATGCTTGATTTTATAGTTCTAAATTAATTATACTTTTTTAACTCTCCCGACTACTCCAAGTATGTGACAAAACTGCCCAAGCAAATTTCCATAAAATGAGAGGAGGGGGTGAGCAGCTTCTTTTGAAGGATACACCAGAAGTTTTACATCAGAAACAATAAAACATCCTTGAAGCTTCTACAAGCCGCTGCTAATGACTTTTCAGTTATTTGGACCATGTTTTAAAGTAGATGAGATTTTTAAAAACTCTTCTGGCCTAAAAATCTGTGAAAAAATACTGATCTCTGCTTCCTTTGTTGGAAACAGTGTAGTGCAGACCGTATTGTAAGGATTGTCAAAATAGCAGATATATGGAGAGCCGGGAATCCATGAGTAGCTGGGAATGCTGAATTTCTTTATACTCAAAACTGTGTATGTCATTATGTCTGGTATCTGTGTGAGCATGGATATCTACACATACGCAGGTATTACAATCCCATTTAGTCTGGGAAATTTTGTAAATGCATAACCTTTAAGACCTGTTGATGCAACAAGCATGTATTTAAAGATGTCCTTCAAAGATTTCCTGGACTCAGGCTGGAAACTGTGGTAAGGTAGTTCTGACCAGGTGAAGATGGATTCTTTTTGTAAGGAGTTTTATTTCCCCCACAGATAGCACGCCCTGGTTTGCCATCATTAATAGCCTAATATGGTGAGTGATAATGTAACATTTCCCCGATTGCTTTGGTTTTTATTTTTAGAATAGTAGCATTTATATAACAGTCTTGATAGAGATTTAGGGTGCATAAAACCCCTAACTGAGGCTGCAGCTATTAACCTCATGTGTTGTGTTTATAAAAAGCCACTTTAATACGGTGCTGTATAAAGTATGTATAAAAAGAAAAATCCATTACAACCAAGGGGATTTTCAATGAAGTATTAGCCTGGTAAGAGGGTTAGCAAGGTTGGTGCTTTTTTTCCCTTCCTTTCTTTTTTTTTTATATCAAGGCACAACTTAGTATAAGCAGTTAATGTGCAGTTTTGGTGCCACAGCTTAAATTGTGCAGGCAGAAGTACTGCAGGGTTTTTGTTAAGACATATATTCAGTTCATTGATACATATAAATAAGATTATACCCTTTCCCCTGTATTTGCATTAGCCAAGACAAGTATTAGACATCATAATACAGAATGGTTATTCAGAGTTCACTAATTATGGC
Source organism: Larus michahellis (assembly GCF_964199755.1). NCBI lineage: Eukaryota > Metazoa > Chordata > Aves > Charadriiformes > Laridae > Larus > Larus michahellis. Next base: position 9,739,235 of record NC_133909.1, read on the forward strand.
TTCGTATCTTTAAATGAGATTATAATATGGCCAGCTCTGGATCCTGGTACAGCCTGACTGAGTTATGCTGTGACACTTGGAGGCAGCAGAAAAATAGCCTGGAAAAAAAATTCACAAAATATTTCTATATCAAGTTGGTAAGAGTGTGTGCATGTGCTGGGCTGGAGAGAAAATGGAGCTTAACCTCCTGGTTAGAAACACTTGCTCCAGCGCTGGGATTCCTGGTGCTGTCAGCTGGCAGTGCAGGTGCTGAAGGTAAATAATAGCAGACTGCATTAAACCTGCCGGCGAGGAATCGAGGGCGGCTGCCTCCCAAACACTCCCACACTCCTCCAGTAATAGTGGAGTTTGTCCCTGCCGGAATGCTTTCAAGGACTATCCCAACGATTTCTGATTCAGCTGAAGATGTGGCCATGCAGTTGTTATATTGGCTCTGACTTCAGTAGACCTTTCCCAGTTCCGTGCTGGTCAGGATGGCCTTCAGATGTTTGAGCAGACAAAGCTCTGTGAAAAAGAGAATGCAGGCTGGGTGAATTTTTATTTTGTACGTGACTTTCATGAGGATGATACTTACATGTCATCCATTTTTCTTAGGAGCCTGTCAAGTCTCTGCCGCTCTTCCCCTCTTCCCCCCTGTACAGTATTTGAACACAGTCGCATCTCTGGCTTGCTGGATGACAAAGGGAGCAGGGCATTGCAATGGAGGTGGCTGAGTTTTCCTTCCATTCCCTGCTGAGCTATAGCCTAGAGTGTTTAACATCACTCCTAAATCACAAATAACGTCACAGAATTCAGCGTAACTGCAGTAAGATATGGAAGAGAATCAGGCATTCCGTACTCCCTGCTGCACCCTGCTCTATAGTATTGCTCTGAGCTGTTGCTACTAACCATGCGTCGCCCCAGAGCTGGCTGCAGTTCGGTGGTGAATGAAGCCACCCTGTGTCCAACATGTCTGTTTTGTTTTAATTCTGCAGAGCTCTTTGGAATCTTCTAGGATGAAAGGCGCTATATAAGTGCAAGATTGTTGTTTTTTATTTGGATTTGGAAATAGCCTTTCTGAAAATAGTAACTAGTAGATTAAATGCCAGACCGGGATGAGGCAATACCGCTTTGTACACAGAGAGGATTATTAGAAATATTTCTTTAGAATGATACCCAGAATGTGAATTACTCAACTTGCCAGGTTACTTATGAAACAGAAAAAGTTACAGAAGCGCTTATGTAACATTGTTTTTCCAGAAAAATAGGTGGTGATTTTTCTCAGCAGTTCCATCTGCTAAATGGACTAACATCTTGCAAAACCTCCTCACTGCTTTTCCTCCCAGAACTCTAAGTGGACACATACAAAAGCAGATCCATGCGTAACAAAGAGCAATCTCAAATGTTTTAAGTAGGCAATTGGATACAAGAACGAGCTTGGACTATTTGATGGGTGAGAAAGGTCAGTTTGTTTTTAACTTCTCTGCATATAAATCATCTATGAAAAGGTTTATTTTGCAAATGTCTTGAGCAGTACAAACAAGCAATACAAAGTTCAGTGATTTGGGGGTGGGCAAGTTGGCCAAAAAGGTCTTTTGACATGCGTGGCTTCATCCTTGTTACACCAGTGCTCCATTACACCACTGCAACAGCAAGCCCAAATTAGCCCCTTTCTGCACAGTATCCATGTGAAGAGGTTCGGTGTCCATGGGGAGTGACTCCTGCAACGTTCACCTCTGCGGGGTACAGCAGTATTTATAGATTAGCAACTGCTCCCTCTGCTTTTGGAAAGACTGGCTGGAATGCTTAATATTTGGGGCTGAATTCTCCTAGAAATGCATTATTTAATTCAGAAGGAAAAAGGCTTAGTCAGCTCAGAGTATTCCCTTCTAGGCAAATATATGGGAGGTCTCTAGTGATACAAAGTTACGTTATGCCTACTATTTAGTCTGCCTAATGGCATGTTCAATTTTGGGTAGCGAGCTGACAGAACTCTCTTTCAGAGGGTGTATAATTTACCCCTTCAAAACAATGCTTCTTGATGCATTTTTTTTATAGTATTTTAAAACGTACTACAGAACAGCAACAACAAAGAAACCTTCCTCCTTGGCTCCCCAGTAAAGCTCCGAGTGGGTGTTTATGTCACTCCTTTAATGGGTATTTGTATTTTATGCCTTATTTTAAAAATGCATTTACAGATTTCTTTCTAATTAAATTTTATGGGTGAATTTACTGCTCATGAAAGTGAGTGATTAATAATACTGGCTCGAGTCAGATGTAGTGGGGTAGGTGTTATGCAAACTTCCCTGCGTGGCTGTGCCAGGGCATCTTGGTCTTGACCTATTTTACCCTGGAGAGCAGGCTGGCCAGTCGTGTGATAGTCGTGGCACATGGCGTGACTTTTTCATCACGTGCCACCAAGCAAGGCGCCAAGGAGGAATTTTCCTCCGGAGTGTCAGTGGCTGGCATGGTTCTGTTATTTCTGCTGCTGACATACATGGGGCTGTGCTGGCACTACTAACAACGGGAGAACCTGACTGGGACATTTGCACTTGGCTCCCATGAAAGCAGAGAGTAGCCTAACCTTCCTGTCACTCGGAGAGGATCTGAAACTTTGGTACCTGAATAACTTCGAGGATGTAAATAATCTTGTTGCCTTTAAGAGGAGAGTCACCTTCTTAAAGTCAAGCATGTGCAGAAGTCTTTTGAACCAGCTGAGGCAGTTAAGACAGAGGAAGTAAGCATGACAAAGACATGGAATCGAGTCATTAGAAAGTAGAAATCAGTATATCACTAATCTGTCTATATTAAAGCATACCTTAAAAATGCAATTAATAAATAAGATTCCCTTGTTAGTCCTTACCTGCTATTCCTGGAGAGTACCGTATTCTCCGTGTGTTCAGAGCATCTCACGGCAAATACTAGGCCAGTTACGACAGTGTGATCTGAAGTAATTATAGGAATAGCTCCATTTCCAAAAGCTTGTAATGCCCAGTGTATTTCCCAGTGACTCCTTCCCAGTCCTGAAATCATGTCAACTTTCATGGCTGGAATACAATTTTGAGTCGGTAATGTGGCATCTTCAGAAATCTTGCCAATACCAAAACCATGAAGTTATACCAGCTCTGAAAGGTGCAGATCTGAGCTTTACTCAGTGTGATTTTTGAAACCATAATCTTGAGTATCACTTGTTCTTTGACATTTTCTGTCTCACAGAAATCCCCATCTCTTTTATTCATCTGGAAAGGAATCTTATCTTTGTGATGACTGTCACAATAGAGCATTTCTAGAAAGCAAAATTCCCTGTGACAGCTGTTCCAGTCTTTCTCTTCCTATTTTTAGACAATGGACACATCCCTCAGCTGATATAATCTCAAGTAGCACTATTAGTTAAACTTACATTTTCAGTAGCTAGAGTTTAGCCCCAACCCTTTAAACATTTCTTTCAAATACACTTTTAACTGTGACAGTCTTTAGCATATTTCATTTATATGCCTGTTACATTTTTGTAAAATAGGCCCTCTTTCCCCCACATACTTCTATTAGCAGGGTTGTCAGCCCTCTTAATACTTAGTATTTATACATAAAGGCTTGGCTTTGCAATTTCCATGAAGACATTACAACAGTAATTTTCAAGCTTTATATTTAAAAATATATCTCTCACTACTGTGGTTATAAAGTTTAGGCATGTTTCTTAGGACAAGAAGGCAAACAGGTCAATAAATATTTACAAACTGTCATAAGGGTTTTTTTTTTTTTCTAAAAAGACATTATAGTTCTGAGTCTGCTACATCATTTCTTCAAACACTTTGTAATGCTGTAATAAATATAAATTACCATCAGGAGGCAAAAAGGGCTCTGGACAGAATTAAATGATGTTACAGTTATATGAAGAGAAATTAACTGCAGGATATAAATAATGCCTGTGCTGCTTGACCAGAATTAGCCAAGCCTCACACAACTCATCTGATAATGCTATTTGTTGTTTTATTTTTTCTCCCAGAGAGAGTTCTGGTAGTCCAGAAAAGTCTAATGAAAAGTCTCTTGTAAAGACTAATGAGAGTCAATGGAGATTTAAAGTAATGCTGGTCAGTACTGTAGGGTTAGACCAAGGGCGGTTGCTCAGACAGTTTTAGAAAACAGAAGCTGATCCAAGAACATTGGTATAATTGATAGGTGTTCCCCGGACACCAGAATGGATGCTGGTACAGCAGCAGGTTGCACATGGAATAGGCTTCTGCAGGGTGACAGTCTATAATGGGATTTGAAGGATGGACTACACCTACACTCTTAAAACTGAGCTGGGGTACTGAATAGAGACTCTTGTACTGCAAGACTTCATATGGACCAATGGTGCACTCTGGGATGTACTTACTGCATTATTTTCAGCACAGATTTTAGGCCACTTCATAGGGAAGTGGCTATTTACATGTGGAAAATGCAGCAATGTCTTCCTAACCACAAACAGGATTTCCAGTGAATAGTTAATGTTAGGCAAAGTAGTCATCTACAGTAAATAGCAACGTGGTTACTGTAAGTTCATAGTTTATAAATATATATATATATATATATATATCGCGCACACATTTTCTTTCCCCTTTTAAAAATTTAACCTTATTAAAATCCCAGGTTATCAGACAGGATCTTTATTTCTAGGGCCTTATATTAATGAATTTCATATACTGCTTGGAATGTATCTTATCTCACAATTATTAAACTATAATCCACTTTATTACACATTTTCTTTAATTTATTCATACCATGTTCTGCAAGACAATCATTATGGAAATTGCTTATGACGAATGTTCCACTAGGCAAATGAAATGCCGCTTGAATATCCAGCTCAGTTTTGGGGCCAGTTTTGTTTAATATCTTTATCAATGATCTGGATGAGGGGATTGAGGGCACCCTCAGTAAGTTCACAGACGACACCAAACTAGGTGGGAGTGTTGATCTGCTTGAGGGTAGGAAGGCTCTACAGAGGGACCGGGACAGGCTGGATCGATGGGCCAGGCCAACTGTATGAGGTTTAATAAGGCCAAGTGCCGGGTCCTGCATTTCGGTCACAACAATCCCAAGCAACGCTACAGGCTGGGGGAAGAGTGGCTGGAAAGCTGCCCCGCAGAAAAGGACCTGGGGGTGCTGGTGGAGCCAGCTTAACATGAGCCAGCCGTGTGCCCAGGTGGCCACGAAGGCCAGCAGCATTCTGGCTTGTATCAGGAATAGTGTGGCCAGCAGGAGCAGGGAAGGGATCGTGCCTCTGTACTCGGCACTAGTGAGGCCTCACCTCAAGTGCTGTGTCCAGTTCTGGGCCCCTCTGTACAAGAGGGACATTGAAGTGCTGGAGCGTGTCCAGAGGAGAGCCACCAGGCTGGTGAGGGGTCTGGAGACCAGGGCATATGAGGAGAGGCTGAGGGAGCTGGGCATGTTTAGCTTGGAGAAGAGGAGGCTGAGGGGAGACCTCACTGCCCTCTACAGCTACCTGAAAGGAGGGTGTAGAGAGGTGGGTGTTGGCCTCTTCTCCCAGGTGGATAATGACAGGACCAGAGGAAATGGTCTGAAGCTGCGGCAGGGGAGGTTTAGATTAGATATTAGGAAGAATTACTTTACTGCAAGAGTGGTCAGGCACTGGAACAGCTGCCCAGGGAGGTGGTTGAGTCACCATCCCCAGAGGTATTTAAGAAACGTGTATATTTGGCACTTCAGGGCATGCTCTAGTGGCAGAGATTGTAGGTTGGGTTTTTTTGTTTTGTTTTTTTGGGGGGGTTGGGGGTTTTTTTTTGTTTTTTGGAGTCTTGTGTGTGTGTGTGTGTGTGTGTGTATGGTTGGACTCGATGATCTCAAAGGTCCTTTCCAACCATGAAGATTCTGTGATTCTATGATCTTAAGGAAAACTCTGATTGAGTAAAAAAAATGACTGATCAGGTATTAGGTTTTATCTCCTGGTGAAAATTATGCTGTCGGCACTGAATTGCTAGGGGTTTTTACAGTCACTCATTGCAGAACTTTGTAAAGAACCTTCCATCAGTCCTCCTCCTGGCTTTCACTGGTGTAAATCCAATCTAAAACCTGGTAAACAAAGAAGAATCTTCATGAAAGAATTTAACGTTTGCTCCTTGGGAAAGTGTAAAGAGTGATCATCAGATAGGATTTTGCAGAGAAAATATTTACCTGCAATAGCATTGATGTCTCAGCAACTGTGAAGAGCATTCTCCAATGAATAGTCAATGTTTGGCTTAAACTCAAGTGGCCTAACAGCTAATTCAAGTTGGCAGGTTTTGTTGACCCGCAGACCTAATTATTTACACTCTCCAGGTATTGTGACCTTTAAGGAGCACATTTCAGATTGAAGTAAATGGATATATGCCAATTTACATCAGCTGTGGAACCAATCCTTAGTTTTACACCCTGTTCTTAAACATTCTGAGTCAAAACCAAAGTACAAGAATTCATGGAATTTAAGTAATTTCTGGATGTGCTTCTGGATCAAGATAGCTTGGACCCTTCCCTGGCCTTCCCTTCCATCATTATGAGCTTCAGAAGATGTCCTCAGTGTAACAGTTTATCCCTTCAGAAAGGCAGTCATTGCTGTTTCAGTAATTCCTATACACAAAACATTGTTTGACAAGACCTAGTCCTCTGCTGGCTAAAACTGGTGAAAATCATGAGTAATGTCACTCACCTGGCTACAAAAAATTGAGAATCTTTGCTAAAGACCTCACCTAAGGAAGGAAGAGGAGTGAGTAAGGAATATAGCAGCACAGAGCAAGTAAACTATAAAGCCAGAAATAGCACTTAAGTTTTCCATCATTCTCTTAGTACCCTGTCCACTGGACTACACAGGTGTAGAGGCTGAATGAAGCTGTAAATGAAATTCATGGGAACTCGGTGTAGAAGAGCTAGCCGAAGAACAAAACTTTGCTGTTGGAATTTGAAGGGCTCTTTTGCCAAGTTCACAGAGCGCTTCTGGAGTGTGTGTAGAGCACTTAACTGTGAAGCTGGCTCCAGCCTCTAGATACTAAGAGACAATTCATTTTTATCCCTTGAGCAATAGTACCCCTACAGTGAACAGCTCTGGAGAAGTATATGGGTATTAATGCAAAGAACTGCAGCTGTCCAACACATATCAACTGGAAGTATTAAATTTTGCCCATGTATGGCTACAATAGGATGAGGATATATAGATACACCTAAAGATGTCAGTTTGAACTGGGCAGTTTTAGCTTACAGAAAAGGGCACACCATGGAGTCATCTACAGTGGAAGGATTTCAGGGGTTCCTGACTCAGTGTGTGACATGGGTGCTTTGAAAAAAGCAATGACTAGCACTAACTGCAACTGTTGCATTATTTTTCCATAGAAAAATACTAGTTTATCAAAACTGATTTTTAATTTTAATTCATCATTCTGATATTTAGGAAGGAATTTTGGATCAAAATCAGAGAAAGAGTGAAAGAAGCTGTTCCTTCAACCCATTTCGAAATAGTCAGTAAAGTGGTAGCTGGGACAGTTACTTGGAACATGAGATAACTGGCTTCTAATCCCTCTGATTCAGAGATTTAAAGCTTATCCAGCAGCTTTACACTAATTGTTACTTGTTAGCTTTTGGGTTTTTTCTCTGGTTTTTGTACATGAAAATTCAGAGGGACTTACTTTTGTTCTGCAAGAAGTGCTTAAGATTAGGTGCTAATATTTAAAATGTATATCTTATACAAAATATATTATACAAAACATAGTTCTTATTTTCTAGCCTGGATTTCTCTTTGAAGCTGTCCACATAGCTGTCAAGAAGAGTTTCTGCACTCTTACATCCCAGTTTCAGCTTTGAGTATGCGTAGGGCCAGGAACCCTAAGTGTATCCATTAGGATTTCTTAGCAAACACAAAAGTAGTTTACTTACGTTATACAGGAAAGACTAGAAAAATATAAAAACATTCTTATTATTTCAAAGTCATATTTTCATCTATTGTCTTTAAACTTACAACCGTGTGTACGAGGAATTGGGTGTGCCAATCCCATTAACAATAATGTGAGCAGAGGGCTTAATTCTCCCCATACTATGCTGAAAATGTGCCCCCTTAAGAATACTGCGTGTGTAATTGATTTGGGCTATTTGTTTGAACTTGCCAAATGGATTTCTTGAATATTTGTAGCTAGTTTTGAAAGCACTCCCATCCTCAACCAGACACACACGTTATTAAAGGATTTGATTTGACATTTAACAATTTTGTATATTAATATTCCTCTCTTTTTCCTAAATCGACATAATCCTCCTAAATCCTAGCATCAACAGTCATTACACCAAAAGAACAAGATGTTGCTGGTGTCGCTGCGTTCCAATATTGAATTTTGTATGAGCTTGGCTGATTCGGACAGATTTATATTCTGCTATTTCCTGAACTGTGAGCAGGACCTTGCAGGTTCAGCTCTTTGAAAACATTCACATAAACAATCTCACTTCATTACTTTGAAGGAAGTAGATTCAGTGGCATCTGCTAGAGCGGTGATATTCTGTGACACAGAAAGATATCTTTCCGCTCTCAGTCCTGGCTAAATAAGACTCAACTCTGGGTACCAAAAGACTGGTACGTGATGGAGATCTCATCCAGATATAGTAAGGATTCATGTCATTTTGAGCTACTCTGGATTTCAGCTGTTTCAGGTGAGAATGACAGCAAGAAGCTTAATTTCAGTTGATGTAATGATTGATAGTTCTTCCCATAGCCAATGTGAGTTGCAAACCAAAGAGTTTAATGTTTCTTCCCCAGTTTTTCCTAGGACTTTTTTTATGATAGGTCTTCATTCTATATCGGAACACTAAATTGCTTTTCATGTTGTCTCCTTCTCTGATCACAATCTATAAACTATGTTTTGCCATCCTGCCTAAGACTGAGTATTGCATCACTCAACAGATATTTCCATTGCGATGAATTGGACTACTCAAAAAATGTACCCTGTAGCATCAGATCTGGGTGCGATGGAGTGAACAGGATTCACTCATCAAGGGACTTCCTTATTCCAGTAGGTAGAGTGAAGAATGAATGTTGGCTGTAATTTTAGAGTCAGTAGCCAAAACGGCAAGGTCAGCATAGCAGGAAGATGTTGTAATTTGCCGCTGGTGTAAACCAGCAGTAAGTTTCTACCCCAAAGGACCAAGAGGAAGTAATGAAAGAATAGTGACTCAGAGGTGTGTCTCTGAGTCACAAATGCCCTGAGGATTATCTTCAAGACAGTGCAATTAACGCTCAACCCCTTGTTCGAGGCTGTGCCTCAAGGTACAATATACCCTGTGTGATGAAGATTGATCTACCCATTCTGAGTCGTAATTGCTGTTGTATTGAGTAGAGTGAATGCTAATCCCGAAGTCCAAATGTTGAATAGAGTAGTACAATTCAGTTAGCCTTTAGCAGAGGAATTTTTTGAGACATGAGAATACCTGAAATTTTCTCTGGAAGATATTTTACTCTTTCTCTCTCTCTTTCTCTCTTTCTCTCTCTCTCTTTCTTTCTTTCTTTCTTTCTTTCTTTCTTTCTTTCTTTCTTTCTTTCTTTCTTTCTTTCTTTCTTGAAATTCTTGTCAGACACGCTTCAAACCCAGGTTGAGGAGCTTGGAATAAGTTAATTTGGGTACCATTGAGTGTTACTTATAGCAGAATCCCCCAAGGAGTGAATGAAGAGCTATGTTTAGCACCATCCATTTATCTGAAGTGTTTCTTTCCAGTGTATTTAGCCTTATGTTGACATTGTAGTGTTTTCCAGGCCTGACTGCATCTCTCCGGACTGTATCTATGACAAATGGGAAAGAACAGCTGAAGTTCTTGAGAAAGGCCTGTCTTCCCATTCCCTCCCTTGGTCATACTGCTCCTAACCATATACACCACACTGAGCACCTTGGGGAGCTCTTTCTGACCCCTTTTGCCTCTAGCTGTTAGTTCAGACTTGAGACATCTGGGACCTTCTAAAGCTTGTTCATCATACAAACCAGCAGTAACTACCAGCATGTCTATACCTCTTCTTTTTTTTTTCTTTTTTTTTTTTAAATATGCCATACTACTCACATTTCTGTTATGATTCATGGAAAGACCTTGGGTCTATGATTCACGTATTTTAAAAATCACCAGCGTTATGACCTTTATTTCCTAATGTTCTGACAGAAGTTGTGGTCTCAGTTGTGTTTTGTAGTTTCCTCCTATTAAAATGTCTTTAGAGAAGTTGTGGTTGAGGTTGTTATGTAAAAAAGGACTCTCACAGTTAAGATGACTAAGAGTGTAGCTTATTTACTGCACTCAGCAGGAGTGAGAAGGGCTGCATTAACAGCCCAGGCGTTAGTTTCTCTAAGACTCCTTAGGATAAGCAATCCAAGTCTCAGTAGCATCTCCTTCACCTTTTCCACTTCCAAAGCAAATGAATTAAGTATCAGAGACAGATGGGATGAGAGCTTAAAGTCTTCTCTAACCCATCAAGAACGTGTTCTACTTCTAACGAAGGAGAGAGATTTTTTTAGTCAAAATACTGTGTTCTTGCTGATGGTGTTGGGAACCAGCTGTTAGTGTTGGAGCCTCACGGATCCCTAAAAGAAGGAAAGTGGCAATCTGGCCGTTAAATATTACCCCTGTGGTCACTTGGCCGACTTGCCCGTGGTGTAGGGGGTGCCATGGTGCAGCTGGCAGTGCATGCCTCCATCCTTCCCCACCTTCATGGCACAGTTACCTAATCCATTTTCGGCCCTCAGCAGCTACAGCTCAGCATAAAAGTTACATTAGCAACTTTGGGACTAAGCCAGGTAATGGCTCCAGTGTCGTGCTTATGGATGTCCCTGCACCTTCTTTTATCAGCTGCCACTGGCTCAGTCACTTGTTAGGGAGAAAAAGGATTTCCCCTGCAAGATAGTTCTCCTGAGGCCAAAACATTTTTGTGATTCTGCTGGTATGTGAAAGAGTGTTACACAGCAAATAGTATTTGTACATTACTGAAGAGACCATTTCGAGATTCCTGTACTATAAATATTGAAGAGACAGTGCTTCTTGGGAGGTGACATTCAGTGATATTGTCAGATTCCATTCCACCCTCTCCAGGTTAAGATGCAGTATTGCAGTCTTGAAGGAAATTATTTACCTTCTAGAGTCTTAAACTTTTCATCCAGGCTTGCATGTTTGACTTAGTAAAAACTTGAATTAGGCAGGAAAAGAGAGAACTCAGAACGAAGGGAGCCCATAGGGGAATTATAGAATCATAGAATGGTTTGGGTTGGAAGGGACCTTGAAAGGCCATCCAGTCCAACCCCCCAGCCATAAGCAGGGACATCTTCACCTAGATCAGGTTGCTCAGAGCCCCGTCTAACCTGACCTGGAATGTTTCCAGGGAAGGGGCATCTCCCACCTCTCTGGGCAACCTGGGCCAGTGTCACCACCCTCAGCGTAAAAATTTTCTTCCTTATATCTAGTCTAAATCTTCCCTCTTCTAGTTTAAAGCCATTACCCCTTCTCCTACCATAAAAGAATATATCTCTTGTATTTATTTGAGCTGAGCTTAATTACTCTGTTATCAGCCTGTCTTTGGCAGCACCACTAGAGACCTGTCCCAGCTCCTGGGGGGAGTGGGAAATCACCCACCCAAGCCCACCTCATCTCACGCATTTGCTGCGCAGGCCGGCAGCACCACGTCCAGCCTGGACCTGGCAGCTGGAGCAGGAGCTGTGCACAGCAGCAGGGTCCAGCCCTCACTCATCTGCCTCCTCTCTCCCTGCAGGGCTGCTCCAGCACCCAACGCAACGCACAGTCTCGCCCAAGGAGGGACAGACACCTTGCGTGGATGGCTGTAAGAGAGACTGCCAGGGCCACTGTGCGAAAAGGGAGTGAGTAGAGCAGCAATGTCAATGTTTGTGTTTTTGATCAATGAGGTTATTTTAAGATTTTCATGTCCCTAAAAACAGTACATAGCCCTTTATTATATGTCAACAGTCTGCGGCTTAGCTCTGTTAGCTCCACTGAGTTCGGTGCAGGTTCCATAAATATGAATCATATAGTGCACTTCCAAAAAAAAAAAGAAAAGGAGGGCTGATTTATGCTTATTTATTCTGTACAACTACAAACATCTGTGTAGAAAATAAATATGGACACTGAAGAAAAAAACCACTTCACCCTTTTTCCTTCCCCCCCTATTTTTAAACCTTACAAAGGCAGGCCATGTGGTCAACATCTGGAATGTATGTGGGAATTATTCAAATGAGCCTTAGTGGTAGTTGCCTTGTGCCAGTCTCCTGAAGTGGCATGGAGGAGTGACAGCCTGCCACGGCTGTGTCCGTGCTGTGCTCATATGCACCACATCCACATTCCAGTCATCGTCTTCTTGCTGGGTTTGCCACTGGTGTCCTACAGGCCTGGTGGAACGTAACTCCAGCTATTTCCCATCAAGTATATTTTGCATGTCCATGGTAACGTGGCCCACTACAGAGACACAAGCCCAGCTCATTCCTGCAGCTCCCTGGGCAGTGCCTGCAAGGCCGTGGCACTGACGCTGAATTGCCATTGGATAAAGTCTGCAGCCCTTATGCTCGGGCTGGTGGTTTCTCCTCAGCTCTGCTTGCCAGAAGTGCACATCACAGGCTCCAGTTTACCTTTCCCTGTGCAGCTGAGTTCGTAACACCCCGCCACGCTCTAGTTGGCTTCACTGAACTTGGATAAAGGCAATAGAAAAATGTTTCTTGGGTAGAACATATTTATTTGCTGCTTTCTAGCCTTTTATCTGGAAGTCCTTCATCAAACACTTCATCTTATGTGGGTAGGTGCTACGTTTAGCATCAGATAGTTTTGGGCTTGTTTTTTTTCCCCCATTACTATCACCTAAAAGTCAGTGTCCATACTTCTGGAAGACTGGCAAAATCTTTCTTTCTGTCTCCTTTGCTACTGTGACAAGAATCGTGGAAAACACACTGAAACTAAACAGACTTTCTCTCCTGACCCGACAAACCTCGTTACTTTTCTTCCCAAGAAGCCAGGCATCTTATAATTAGAAGCTGGATCGTGAATGCCTTACTCACATCAGCGGCTCATTACATCAGTCATCCCACTTACGTTTGCACTAGGCTAATACTCTCCCTATTAACTTCAATGGGAATAAGCGTGTGAGTAACTCACCGTCCTGAGCTAAAGCCTGGCAAGCCAGCCCGAAATATGTAGCAATTTGTTCTGTGAGATAAATAGTGGCCGAAGCGACTGTGGTTTCATCAGCTGAGCTTATTGGGTTGGAAAGGGATGCGTTAAGACCGTACTGGCCATCCCCGCTGGTTCCAGCGTTGCCGGCAGCGGGAGCGGAGCCGGGGAGAGACGCGGAGCCGCTCCGGGCTTGGCTCCCAACCACAGGCACGGTTCGGAGAGAGAGAGGGAAAAAAAAAAAAAACAAAAAAAACCAACAACCCCATCTCTCGCAGAATGAGGTTTTTCAGCAGCTCTGTTGGCTGCTCTCCTCGGAGCAGTTTGAAACTTTTTGACAGCTTAGCAGCTCAGCAGCGCGATATTCGCAGAGCCCGAGCGGGCGGCGGCGGGACGGGACGGGACGGGACGGGAGAGGGCTCCGCCGCTCCGGCAGCCCGCCGCGGCAGCCCGGCCCTCCCGCCGCGGCGCTGCCCGGAGCCCCGCGGGACGGGCCCGGGCTGGAGGAGGCGGGGGCCCGGGGCCGCCGGGCCGCTGGTGCCCTCTAGCGGCCTCGGGGCCGCCCTGTGGCGGCGGCGGCGGCGGCGGCGGGGCCGGGCCCGGCACACAAAAAGGAGCCAAAGCTTTCCGTGGTGCAAAAGCGGCGTTACGCCGTTGGCTTTATTGCTAATTGACTCCAGCTGAGGATCTGGCCCAGCTTGTTCAAACAAATTAAAAACGATGCAAATCAGCCACAAGTACTTGATGATTTCACTGTGCTAAGGGGAATACAACTATTTGGCACTGGGTGTGCTGTCAATGGGAGGATTGCTAAGTATTTTGCAAGCGCAGCACTTTCTAAGTGCAAAATGGCTCACTTATGTTAGGGCTGATCAAAAATATTTTGTCAAAACTGTTTTTCAGCGGAAAATTGAATTTCCACAGAAAAACCCCATCTTTTTCACAATGGAGATCTGCTTTTGCAGAAGAAATATATTTCCCTTGAGAACGATTCAGCCAAAATTTTAAACTTCTGTTTACAGGCTCTTACTTTCTGTTGAAATTACTCATATTTTGGTTTTTAAATAAAAAGTTTGCATCTCTACAGTGGAGGAGGAGTCATTTTCCATACAGGTCTATGAATTAACTCTCATAAAACCCCAGCCAGCAACACAAGCATAGTTTTCTTTTTATGGATGAGAAGCTGAGAAGCAAAGAGGTTAAGTGATTTGGCTTCAATCCCTACAGGCACCATTAAAAGCTCCTGGCTCCCAGTTCTGTGCTCAGAATGTTAGATCGCATGACATATCTTTGTGAGGCAGTTAAATGCTTTCAGACTCCCTTGGATTTCAACGGGAGAATCAGTCAGTCTACCGAGAACAAAAAGAATGATAGAGTAGTCTTGCCTCAACTCACACAGTGAGTCCTCAGCAGAATTAGAGCTAGAACTTTTGACTCTTAGGCCCTTCCATTACACGTCACACAACATGGCTCGCCATACCAGAAAGCTTGCACTTTCTTCGGGCCCATCTGGGCAAATCTTATGTCTTAAGATGGAACAGTGGTGGTTGTTCCATGGACAATGGTATTTGCCCTGTATTTGAAATCCAGTTGATGCCCATAATTGAAAATTAGAACCGTTTAGTCTTATTGAGTGGTTAATACTACAACATTACACTGTCAGTCAGCCCCAAAATGGTGATGGGCAGCCACAGGGAAGAAATCGGAAGACTAAGTAGGCTGACAAAGTGACTGAGGATGTCAGTCATTTCTTGTTTAGAGCCCATGAGCTGAAGCTCCTAAGTGTATTTCCAATTTTGGTACTTTCATAATGTCTAAAAATGGTGAAATCATAGCATTTCCGTATACCTCAGTTTTCATATATGCTTATAAAGTGTTTTCGTATATGCTTATAAAGTGTTTCCAAGCCTCGTGAGAGAGCAAGGTCTTACTAAAAGGAATGGTATTTAGCTGGGCAGAAACTGAGGTCGACCACGCTGGGGTTTTTTGTGTATTCTCCAAAATTACAAGAGGCAAGATTACCCCCCACCTGTACTCTAAACTTGCACATCTAACTCCAGAGGCCAACATCTAAAGATAGGTTCCCACTGTACTTAGGCATCATAATTTGAAGTGACCTGGGTTTTAGTGATTTCCATTAACATGTCTCTTCTCAGATGTTTTGAAAACTGAATCACTTTGTACATTGACTGAGTATCTCACTGTGAGCAGCCAAGATGGAAAATGTTACTTAGATTCTTTTGTACACTGGAAAACACAACATTTGTTCCTGGGTGGTACAGATCTTTTCACTCAAGCAGCTGTGTGTGTTAATATTTTCATATTGGGGCTTTATTATCTTCATTCACTATTCCTTTCTTTTAGGGCTTGTTATCCCTTCCCTTGACATTTTTCTTTTATTCTGGACCAGTATCTTAAAGAACCACGTTGAGGAACTAGACTATATTGAATTGTATTATAGTTGCATTACCAGGTTGTAACACTACTATACCTTCTCACTTTGCCCATCAGGTAATTTGTAAACTATCTAGAGTACAGTGATTTTTCTACAAATAGCTGGTGTAGTGATCTCGCTAACAAACTCGCATGAGTATCATGCTCAGGAGAATTCACAGTTTGGCAGAGCTGCACAGGAAGCACTGTGTCCAGTTCAGAGGCCACTGGCCAGAGCCTACTAACACCTGGGGCCTCCCCACACTCCCCCCGCCATGGGTCCAGGAGCTCTAAGCCCAGCTCCGGGCTCTGGGCCCGTGTCTGATCTGTGCTGTTGCAGAGCTTGTCTGCAGCTCTGTCGTGGCTCTCTTTGGCTGTGGCTCCCAGTGACCTGGCCCTTGCCTTGAAGGCCCTTCTTGGTCTTGGACTTGCCGTATTGCCATGGGCTTGCCTGGCAGTCCCAGGACAATGTCTGACCCTGGTTACCCTCACCAGAGCTGATCCTGACTTGACTTTCCAGCTTGACCTCATGATCATGGGCTCCCCTGAGGATGTGGACACTTGGCTGAAGCTGGCTGCAGCCCTGGGCCTGCCCTCCCCACCTTGCTCGGGTGCTGTGGGGCAGGGCAGTAGCTGGAAGGTCACAGCCCCACCAGCCTTGTTATCACTTCCAGCCCCGCATCCCTCCTGGAGCAGCCAGCCCAGTTATTTCAAACACTTGGAAGCTAGACAAGCGTTCATCTGGCTGTTTTATTGTATGCTTCCTTTTCCTTGATAGTGGGGAGATAGAAAGAGTAGGCTACTAATGCTGGACTTGTTCTTTCCCTCCACTGTCTGAAATATAGACATTTTGCATGTTCAAAAGTTAATCTATATAAATAGGAGATTTAAAGAAACACAAAGAGAAATTACTTACGCAGTAGCCTGATAGGAAAGCTTGAAATGAAACTAATTTCTTTGAACCAGTGATCCCCTACCCACTGAACCAAGTTTAAAACTTTGAAAATGCATATTTACGTCATCTGGAAAAGGGAACTTCTAGTAATTCAAGCAGTTTTCATGCCACTCCTCTACTTGGTTAACAGGTGGCTAGATAAATTGCCTCCTTCTAGTTCCTGGTATTTCTACTGTTTTGAATCGCAGACTTCATGGTGGTACCACCTACTTTGCCCCTCATGTGAGAGGCTTGTGTGATTTGTTATCGAGTCAATTCACATTTTTTTATTTCCAGTTAGAATTGATCTACTTTCCAATTCAGAGAGCAAGCAGGTGAACGTCTTGGTCTGGCTCCACCTGTAGATGAACCTGGGAGTGGTATCTAACCACTTAGTAATGTTCAGGCAGTGTAATATGTGTCGTATATGTTGTGTAACAATTCCTGGGAAAGTCCATGTCGGAAGTCCATGTCGCTGCTTTCATTAAGTCTTAAAAATTATGATCATCAGCCAAGAAATGTATTTTTTTTCTGCCTCAAACTAAGGAAATCCGGGCACTTTGAGTTACGGCAGTATGAAGTGATGAGTTGGTAGCTGCTAGGGGAAGGTAACATACCACGTAGTAGTGTCCATCACTGAAATACTCTGTGAGAATCAGCCCTCATAATCCCTCTTTCAAAGACACACGGAGGCAGAATTAGTTTAAAATAGACTATGCTGTGACTTGTCCGAGAGCCTGTATTAAGTCATTGGCAGACGCAACATGAACCCAGGCTTTATCAGTCCTGTTATTGTGCACCCAGTTCCCCCGCTCTGGTATGGTGGCTTTGTCCTCTGCTTCTTGTCCTGGCCAGGCGCTGCCAGCTTGGGCTGGTAACCTCCATACTGGGAGGAGCTGGGAAAAAGGCCTGATATTGGTGAGACCTAAATTGTGAACTGGTGACCTACATTGTTTCCATTCTTTGACATATGATTTCTTCAGTCTCTGAAAAATATACGCCTTGCCATCTCACACCAACACAGACAGACGGAAAACAATATTCAGTGTATTTGAAGGAGAGGACAATGAGGACACCGCCCCAAACTTGTTTCCAAGGTTTTGTGGGGGCTGGAACTCTAGAGACAGGAAAAGACAATTCATGTAGGTTTTCAATTTCCTTTTTTTCAGCATGCTTTATCATAATTTATTATTGCTGAGGTCTATAAAGGAGTTGTGTAAGTGGCCAGAACTTTTTCTGGTGAAAACCACTAAAATTCCCTGTAACATGAGTAGTGCCACATTGATTGGCACAGCCTGGGCATGGTCTCCCTGGAATTCAGTGGAGCTCCACTTGCATCAAAAGCAACTTTGGTCCAAGATGCACTTTGATTTGTGTTTAAGGTGCCTGGCAACATGGTAATGAGCAGCTTTATAAATAACTCTGTATTATTATCTTTATGCCGTGGTAGTAGTATTGTTATTTTTATGGTACTGTAATGTTTATTATGGCTATTTTATGGTGTAATTTGATTAGTGTGTTACCCTAATGTCACATAGAAAAGGGGAGGGCATTCCTGTCATACTTCTGAACACTACCCCTTCTGTTTTCATCTGAGGAGCCCAAAGCCCTTTGGCGATCATTAATTGTCCCAAACCATATAAGTAAACTCAAGCACAGAGAACTTAAGTGATTCCCCCAAGCCCACACAACAAGTCAGTGGCAAAGCTGAGAGTTAGACCTCAAGAGTCCTGACTCCCTGATGTCTGTGTTAACCACTATAAACATTCCCATCACGGTAACAGCAGGTATAATAGAAATGAAGATTGCCACTTCGGAGTTTTTTAGGTCAGTTGTAATGAGAACACTCAATGTTTTATAAACCCTTTAGGTTTCCCGTTTAGGACTTGATCAAACCATAAACTGCTCGTTTAAATAAGCTCCAAAAACAAAATGTACTAGAAAGCCGAGGAGTATGGAGACAACATCCAACAGCAAACGTATGTTTATTGCTCATTTGCTTTCCTTGCTGGGATGATGCCGTGTACTTAGATTAAATAAGCAGAGCCAAATTTATCCCTAGGGTGTAATTTTTTTGGACTCTGAATGACACCAGGGTGAATTTGGCACATTTACACTCAAAATTAATATGGGGTTTACGAATATTTGGAACAGTGTCAAAATGTTGTGGGTTAAGTTCTGTTCTCCACCAGTGCTAACCCAGGTTAACGCCGTTCTGATCTCGCACTGGATTTACAGCAATGTAATTCCACTGGCCCAGCATTCAGCTGGTGTGAATTAGTTTATCTGCACTGGAATGCAGGCAGCTCAGCTGCTTTACACCAGCTAAGAATCTGACCCATATTTAAATAGAATTACTCCTAAAATACACAGTGACAAATGCAATGTGAATTAGGTCCACCGTGCCCCTAATTTGCGCTGGGGAAACACAGCTGAAGCTGGTTCTGCAGCGACGCTGTGCAACAACACAAACTGGTGTCGCAAACCTGAACCTGACCCCCATTCGGTCTTCTGATGCTTTATAAGTTTTAAAATAACACTGCGGAGTTACACATGCTGCGTGTGCATAAATCATCCCAAACTGCTGCAAATCATCGTCCGCTCTCTTGTTTCAAAGCAGAGATTGGGAAGTGCTTGGTGATATTTGGGCTCAGTTCAGATATTCCAAAGCTTGGATGGATGGATTGTTTTGATTCTTTCTTTGAACTCCTTTCCCACCCCTGCTAAAAGAAACAGACAGATCCACTCAGTTAAGCAACAGACGAGTTGGAGACAATGCGCCACTGCCCTCCCCAGTACCACCCCCCACATGCCAAATTTGCAGACATCTGCTAGCTGGAGCCCAACTCTGCGGCAGTAAAGAAGTGCTGGTATTCATGGGATGTACTGCCGTTAGCGTTCACAAATGACTGAAATTAACCTCTGTTCTATGGGCCTTAACTTGGTTTACGACTGGGGGTCTTTTGTTTTATACCACTATACAGAGGTGCCTTTGCCAGGCTAAAGATTTAACTAAATTATAATGAATGATCCTCACCAGCACTGTGCCCCTAATTAGAACAAGTCGCACAGACATATTGTCTCCTTGATTTCCTCTGTTACATTTCTCTCACTCTCTTTCTCTGCCTGAGACACATGGGTCCCATTAAACATTTTAGCATTTAATGTGGTTCCCTTAAATGACTTCTCAAGTTTTCAAGTTCCATTTAGAATTGTATGTTACTCTCCTGACTGTGGTTTTGATTTTGTTATGTTTCATGCATTTAGCCAAAGCAATTGCTCTTCTCCCCCCTCTAGTGGGGAGTAGCTCGGGTCTGTGGAAGTTTGTGTGTGTGAGTATAGCATAGCGTCTACCTATAGACTTTGTTCATTCACAGAAATCTCTACATTTATATGGAGATGGGAAAATAGCTCCTGATGACTGGTGTATGCAAGCACGGTTGTTGCGTGATGTTTTTTCAGTGCATTTGTTAACGAAAACAAAGCATCTGTTAGTTTATTATCATTACATTTCTATCAAGATCTCTTTGTGTTTCTGTAATACACAGAGCTTCTTATTAATCTTTAGATATTCCCAACCTAAACGGAAATGATTGACAAAAAGCTTTTATAACGTGGTGATAGGCATGATGTATGTTATCCCCGTCCCGTCTCCCTGTGGTACAGATGGAGTGCTGAAGGACAGAGATTTTGTTGTTGATGGCATTGTCTGTAATGCACTTCCTCGGTAACCGCTACAATGAGAATACCAAATTGTCCTTTCCGAGAGTATCAAGTCAAGTTCAAGGTCTGGACCCTAATCCTCAAGGTATTTCGTGGCCTGGGCCCAAGGTGTCTCATAAAGCTTGTCTGTGCTTGTCTTAAAGCTTGTCTATACCACTGTAGTTATCCCGTTTCAGATCTATGCCTGGATAATTATTTTGGAGTAAGAATTGCTTATTTCCCCCACTCTTTCCCCGTTTAGCTTATGCTCATCTGAAAATGGTGTATACCGATGGAAGGGGAAAGGGCATTCTTATTGCAAAATAAGCATCTCTTTCCAAATAGTGTCATAACAGTAAAGAATATTATAATAGCATAAATTAGCAATATAATTATAAAAGGTATGTTTTATTTAAGAGAAAAGGTCTTTCCATAGTCATAAAGGAAATCTGTTACAAAAGTGAGCGGAAAACCTAGATTTCCTGGCTCCTACTTACGTACGTGGCATCATATTGAGGGCCTGTGTCTTTAAAGCTGTTGATTTTCTCAGTACCAGACTGGCACTGGTTGCTGTTAGGATCCTGTTAGGATTGCGAATCCAGAAGCTTATTCCTTCCTGTTAAAGCCATTAATACCCTGGTTCTGATACCACTGTCGCAGTATTTTAATGGTGGGTTTTGACATGCCGTAACAGAAACACAAGACATAATTTCAATGACCATGGCTTGCTGCTTAGATCCCTCAGATGTCAAATCAGCTAAGATTTAATTGTGGCGACTTACCAACATTACTTGTCCTTTAGATAATTCTTAAAAGTTTCCGTGATGTATTGACTTCCAGGTTTAAGCCACAAGAAGCTTGAAATTTATCTCTGGAGCGGAGATTTAGGTTTCATTAACAGTTAAGCCTTCGTCTGGAGTGCTGATGTGTTCTGCAACGGGTAACTCGGCTTGTTAGTAACATTAGCAGATTTGTGAGTCCTCGAACACATCCACGGATAATTGTGTTTCAACCTTGTGTTCTTTATTATAATCCACTGTCTGATAATGGGTGACAGGGTAGATAAGAGAAGGAAATGTGCCAGTAAGATTTCGTTCAATCTTGTACATTCTACCCGCAGCTGCTGTTTCCTCTAAGGTGATGGCTGACTTGGCATCTTTTGCTCTAACGCAGAGAAAGCCAGGATTGATGGCTGGCTGTTTAATGCGTTTCTTACCAGCCACTCATGGAGACTTTAAGATTACTGTAAAGAGATAGCACGGGTCTAGGAGCTGCTTTCTGGAATCATTCTTCTTGCAGGAGTGCAAATGGACAGCTTTTGTTTCTATCACAGCAATGATCACTGTTTAAATTAAATAGAGCTCTTTGAAATTTTTTAGACAGAGTGGTTTTCTGTTGATAAATGCAGTTTCAGTAAAATTGAAATGTTTCTCCAGGGAGGGTATCAATTTTGGCGAAATTTTCCATGGGAAAGTTAAAAAGAAGCATCTTGGCTTTGTTGAGAGGAATTTTATGAAGTTGAAGTATATTTTTTTTACTTCAGAATTTTAATTAATGTTTAGATTTTCATTTTTATACTAAGGTTGCAAAGATAGATATTTAATAACATACAATTGCATTAGTATATTTCATTGTTTCTACATGATCATAATAAAAAATGTTTAGCTAATTCTATATCTTGGAAAGTATTAGAAAACTTGATTTGTGGGGGAAATCTGACATTCAATTTAGAATGAAAATAAATTTTAAATATTGAAATTTCCTATTAGAAAGAAATTCTATAAATAATCAGAGATATCATTACTTTCTCTAGTCGATCTTTTAATTCTTCATAGCTCTGCAGCCTTCTGAAAAAACTTCTGTTGCATGAGAGCTGCTTCCTAGAAAAGATTATTGTGATAAATATTTGCCTTTCTAAGCTATGGAGTAGCGTTTCTTCATCTTTCACAGAAAGGTAGCCCCGTTTCCTGTTGGACTTTTCTCACAATACTGATCATTTCACTTATATTATTACCTTATTATGAATGCTTCTACTGTCTTTGCAATATATTACAATCACAGCATTGCTGCTGAGGTAGAGATTAATTTTATTTTATGAATTAAAAAAAAACAGATGGCAGAGAAACTAAGACTCTCAAAGACTCTCATGCTGCTTTGGCTCCAACTGACCTGCTCTCTCATAGTCCTTCTGTATGATCTTGGGTGAGGAATTAACAGTCTCAATTTCCCTGACGACTTTGTGGCAAGCTTCTAGCAGCGGTTCTGTGCCTTTCATGGACAACAGCCCATGGTGAAAAATCCTGACTCATGTAATTTAAAGGGTTAAAAATCAAGGAGGCAAACCACCAACAACAAAATGCCATGCCTTTGATTTAATAAAGAGATAATCCTCTTTCTATTAGCTACGATAATAATGACTCACCAGTAGTAAATGAAGGAATATACACAGAATGACATCATGTGAACAGCACAGTGTCTGTTGGACTTAAAACGAAGAGGATTATTCCAATATATCAGTTCTGAGCCTAAAACTGGCAAGGATGGATCTGGAGTAAAATTTAACATGAGAAATGTTTATTGAAGCACTAACATGAGAAAGGAATTATATAACTGAAGTTATTAAAAACAATAAGCTCCTATTTCAAAAGCTTTAATTTCAGTAGAATAATATACACCCAGATCGACATAAGGCTATAATTCTATTGAGTCATTCCAATGACATCATGAACCACAAGAGGGGATGTGCCGTGGTTTATCGATGTCTGTAAACCACACCCCACCCCCCAGCTGGAATTGCAGGCTCCATCTTACACTGGAGACCAGAGTCGCATCTGGTTCTTAACGTGGAGGGAATTGCCCTGAAATCAGCAGAGTTAGTGTGTGCTGCCACCGGTGGAAGGAAGGGAGGTAAAGCACTGATCACTCGCAATTCTGAATTTCCAAGCCTTCTGCTTCTAGATGGCCCATTGATGTGCTTTGTCATAACAAGAGTTTCCAACTCCTTTATATGGATCAGAGATTATTTGAACAAATTATAAACTGTAACAAATGAACATTTGATTATAGAGTCTTAATCTGATTTTTCCAGACAATGGATTTGCTTTAAGTTGATTTCGTGGATGTCTGGATTGTCCCCGATCACCACGAAGATTGCATTGCTCCCATGAAGGGGGAACTGAGGAATGGTTGGAAGTAGCCACTTTGTCTGACTTGGACAAAGGACAGCAATGGTAGTCTTACTGTACTATGAGCAGACAGGGGTTCCTATAAAGAATGATTCAGAGCAAAAGTTGAGTAAAATGCGGCTGAGATGTTCAGGCTATACAGCTGTGTACTGGGAATGGGTGATACAACCCCTTCAGTGCCCCTGATGCAAGCTTGGAAAGGTTTCTCTAGCTCTGGTGGCCCCGTCTGGAGGTACAGCTGTGTAGGACGCACACCTCAATCTGGTCCCACAAAATACTTTTGAAAAATCTTGCAGCCTAGCTCCTTCTCTGTGAGAAAGTGCAGATAGTATCACTTGTGTGTTATGTAGATAACTAGGTTAGATACCAGTAAAGTTTTGTTCATACTAGGCTTGGATTTAAGGTTTTACTATAAGAAGTAAGGAAATGCAATTTAGATCTAACAGGCCAAAGCCTACTTCTATTTACTCTTCTTATATTTAGATACTAAATCCTGAATATCTATTTCTGGTAAATTGGATTCCAGCGTCAAGCAGAAGAAGAATAACTCGGGGGTCAATGAGATTCACAGTGGTGCCACTAAGGACGGACCCAGTGAGTCTTGGTTGTGCTGATGTCAACAGCAGTGCTGGGGGGAGGAACCCGCCCGCACCATTACTCAGAGGGTGCTGCCAGAGTGTCTTTTATGAGGAGTTGGAAATATTCTGGAATCTCCCTCCTACCCTAGTCCAAAGGAGCCCAGATTTGGTGAGTTTCAAGGCGTGTGGCAAAGGACATCCATTCGGCAGATATCTGGAGAAAGGGAGAGAATGCCTCTGTTCATCCGCCCTACAAAGGGGGTCAATGAAATGCTGGAGAGCTGATGTCTGGTTGCTTTGCCTATGCTGAGACACCTGGGCAGACACTTCAATATCTGAAAACTAAATAGAAAATATATACAGGCTTGGTATGGGAAACCAGGCAACAGGGAATTCTACCTACAGTTTGGGAACAGGAACATTTCCTTATGCTTTGGAAAGAAGGAACGGTTTATAAAAGGACTGTCAGAGTTTCTGACAGGTCTGTATTTTCCCTGTGTTTCTCTTGCCTTCCCCACCCACCCCTACTTCTCATTGAATGATAAATGTAGAAATATTTTGTTGTCATTCAATGAGCTGCTTTCTTGTTTTGGATGTTGGTCTTTGATAACATAAGTTTCTAAATGCCTGATTAACTTTACTCCACTCTACTGCTGCAGATTGCGTTAGAAAGGCAATTACTAGATGAAGCCACATCAGTAAAAAGGTGGATAAATAAATGAACTGGGAAGAAGACATTTTGGAGTAGAGCTCTAAAACTTCTAAGTAGGGTCATTTTTCTAATTATAGGATGGTGAGGCCGAAGAGTCCAAGTGCCCAGGCAAAGGATGAAAAAAAGTATCCAACTGAATAAATAAATCTCTAAAAGAAAAAGATAGTTGTCTGCCAAGAAACTTAATATGAAATGTTGAGAGTGCAGTTCTGAAAAAGATTTAATTGGAGATATAGTCCTAAGAATATGTAAATAGTCTTTCGGTTTCTTAACTAAAAGGAGAAACAGATGCCAGCTCTAAGATCTGAGATCAAATATGAAAAGTACTGAGGCCTCTAAATGTCACTTTAAACGTATATAATTAGATTCTTATCTTGCTAAGAGGTTGGCCAGTGCTTTTCCAGTGGAAGGTATAAACTCTTTAGATATATTTTACAGCGAATAGTTCAATTGTCTACTTAAATGCAGTAAAATTCAAACATCTAGATTTTAAAATGTAATTTTAAATTATAAGTGGCCTTAAGACAAAACAATGATATGTCAGTTTTGACTAGACAGTGTTTTGGTGCTCAATTAGTTTGGATCTACTGATCAGGGATCCCGTATCTATTTTGTGTTTGGGTACCCCAATAGTAAAGGTTTCAGTGATGGTATGAGGACTTGACTATGATGTCAGTTATAGATAGATCACTGAATTTCAGCAAAAGAAGTAAATACATTTTTATTCATTTAAGGCCCCATTAGTCAACAGAATCTTAGTCCTTACACATGAAGGACAACACTCCTGTGGGGTTGGAGGTCAGTCATTACATTGTGCATATTTTTGCCCCCCTGACTTTGGTAGGGACCATCAAGGAAAACACTGAATCATAGAGCAGAAATTAATGTTGACAGAAGGGATGGCTCAGTCACTGCCTGACATGGCGATTTTTCATTTACATGAGGACATTAGATAATTCAACAAAAATTATATACTCCACTATGCCTTCATCAGCAGCCAACAGACTAAGACCCAGGAGTTTATTTTGTTTGTCTGGGGCAACAGCTCTGACTCCAGTTCTACTGAAAGCCAAGACATAAAATGATTGTGACATTTCTGATCCAGTAGGAATTTGTAAGTACCAGAAAATTCAAGCAACTTTCACTCCACAAGTCACAGGTTCAGGTAGGAGGCTCGGTCTTGGGCTGATTTTGTTCAGTTTTGATTACTGCAATAAATCTGAAATTAAACCGAGCTTTCCAACACCGAGTTTCCAATGATGCCAGGCTAGATTTATGGTTCTGGGAACAAACCATACAGTTTTGCAGAGATTGTGGTGTTGCCATAGAATCATAGACCTAAAGAGTCTAGTCCAGTCCTTCTGCCTGCTCTGAAACAGAATGCACTCCACCTAAATCCTTTCTGTCAGATGCTTCTCTGGCCTGTTTAGAGACCAGTAATGGTGATTCTCCCTAGATGTTCGTAGAAAAACACTTAGGAAATGAAAATAACATAGGCCAGCTCCTTTGTTGGTGCACGCAGATGTACCTCAACGGCAGTCAGTGTTATGTGGCTGTGGCCCATGCATGATGAAACCGGATCTTACTTGCATTAAATGTTTCCATTTCGCTGTTCAAAAACATTTCAGTGAAACAGTTTGTACAAAATGACGGGGGGAAAAAATGGTTGAAAAGAATCCATTTCCTTTATCTTGGGAAAAAATCTTGGTTTAAAGCTTAGAAAAATCAGTACTTTCTAGTTTTTCCAAATAAATGTCCTACTGTTATGAAATTGTGACAAAACGTAAAATTCCTCAAAGCTGAAGTTTTCCAAGCATTCCCAGCAGAAGGTCAGCGTAGTGCTAGAAGCAGAATTTCGTACTGTTTCCCTCCCCACCGCTGTTGTGTTGGACGTGCTTCTCAACCGTGCTTCAAAGCTGCTTTCGAAAGACATGGAAAGAAATGGCAAGTGAATGCCATCATTGTCCCTAAAGACATCAGGAAACCTTTCCATTGCCTTCTGTATGCGCTGGAGCAGACCTGAACAGAAAATCAGAAAAAGATACGGGGTGCCTAATTCTACTGGGTTCTTCTGTGTGGCTGCCTGTTATCCCCAAATACAAAGTGCAGCCTTACCAGGAAGCATCCTGCCTCTACTTACTGTCCTCTGCACTAAACTTTTGTGAATCCACACCATAATCGCAGCCTGCTGCTCCACTGCTGTACTGTCCTTGTCAGAATTGACAACAAATCTGTAGCCTGGCCAGGAGAATATCTGTGAGGGATTTTTATTTTTGTGGGGACAGTAGCACTGACCCTTGTGCGGGCTGCGACGGGGCCAGCGCAGACGGATTGGCACCTCTGCAAAAGCCGAAAGCATCACCTTTGCCTTTGCTGTCTGCCTCAGCGCTCAGATCTCCCACACGGTCCTGGAATGTGCCTCTTGTCTGCTACCCGGCTGGCTGGGGAAGTTTTGAAAAGGTTTAATTTAGCTCTCATTTGAGTCCCTTTGCGCTGCCAAAAAATCTGAACTTTGGTTCCAAGCAGAGCTTAGGAATCCTGGTTCCCAGGAGAAAAGAGGAGGGGAGGACAGGGCAGAAAAAGTTGTGCATTTTAAAGGAGGGAGAAAGAGATGATACCAGATAATTTTTCTTTTCGTTTTTAAAGGGACAGTGGTTTTACTGTTCTTATCTGCTTCACGCTGTAGCGTGAAAGATGAGTGACCAGCTCCAAAATTTGGGGTAACAGCGACACTCCGTGGCCAGCTGTAACCACCCACATAGGGCTTTCCTGGGGCCCTGGTGGCTTTCGTGGTAGGTGACAATTCTCTGGCTTATACCTATTGGACATGTATAGAGGTGTAGGGCCAGAATGTGCTCTGAGGACCACTAGCACTCGGCCCTGTGTGTTGCTCACAGCAGGCTCTGATTCACTGGCATCCCCAAGGCAACTGAGCTCCTGCTGTGCCCGAAGTTGGGAACGGAGGTTTCCCAAGTTATTGCAAAGTGCCAGAGTATTTCTGTTATGCTACAGTCTTGCACCTGAGAGCACAGGGGAGGTGGACGGCAGGGCAGGTAGCCTGGCTGCATGTGATGTGGGGGATCACCGAGCTAGCACAGGTGAGATGCCCAAGGCTCAGGTAGGAAATGAGGGCCTGGGGAGAAGGCCAGGAGAGTGAGTCTCGTGTGCTGTGCCACTACAACTGCGAGCATGTGAGCATCATACAATGGTTTGGGTTGGAAGGGACCTTAAAGATCACCCAGTGCCACCCCCCTGCCCTGGGCAGGGACACCTCCCGCCAGACCAGGTTGCTCCAAGCCCCGTCCAAGCTGGCCTTGAACCCCTCCAGGGATGGGGCAGCCACAGCTTCTCTGGGCAACCTGGGCCAGGGGCTCACCACCCTCACAGCGAAGAATTTCTCATGCAGCTGTGAACAGTATCTGGCCTACAGAACTGCATAGGTGCAGAGCAGAATCAAATTTATTGCTTCACGGACAAACCAGGGGCCACTGTCTTGCCTGGTGTAAATCACCATCACTCAGCTGAAATCAATACAGTGTTGGTAAATCTTGTCATGTTATTGGAAGTCTAGCAATACTCCGTGCATTGCTTACAGCCTGAAGTCCTGTCTCATGTGGATGCACAAGAATCTCAGCTGTCATTTTGAAAAGTCCTTGTGTGGAAAAGCTTGATAATGTGACCCAAGCTCTCCATGAGGACTTAAATATCTGGAGGCAAATGGAAAAAAAAGAAGAAAAAAAGAAAAAAGGGGAAAAAATCCAATACGAGTTCTCTGCTACACTTTCAAACTTTCAAAATAGTCTCATTATTCTGGAGATTATGCTGGCTGCTCTGCTAGTTAGATTGAAATGAAATTAAACGATTTGCAGTGTTTTACGATTTGATCTAAATATCACTAATACAATAGCACAGGTATGGAAATAAATTATTCTTTCTTGTAAGAGAATAACATGTATTAAAAGCTGCATATGCCATTTCCTACAAATATTCCCTTTTTAGACTGTTTTCCCCTTTTTCAGTGACATTAGTATATCCAACTACCTATGTAAAACACAGCAGCTTTGATCTCACTGGCTCAGACAGAGTCAATGTTTGTGAATTTATAGATATTAATGGCGTTTTGTGCCATCCCACTAATTAGACAAACAAGACACTTCATGTGTGCACGTAAGGAGCAATTACACAAGGTAGCGGTCCCAGGGACCACGTTTGCAGGAAGATATTTCTTTCCTATCTGTTTACGGCATCTACCATAGGCAGTTTAACAACCGCTGGCAGGGAGAAAACTCTGAGACTCCTCAGAAGATCAGCAGTGGGACGTTTCCAATGATCTCGTTGACCTCAGATGTCAAACACAATCAGGTTAGCACACCAAGCAATGAGCTGCGGAGAGCTGGCAGCTTATTCCAAAACTAACACCCAAAGGGCACGATTCTGCAGCCTGCTCACCAGTCCTGGGACTCCTGATACAGGAGAGGGCTGCGGGAATGGCCCCTAGGAAGTATAAACAGGAGGATTTCTCCAAAAAGAGTTCCATATGAAAATACTACTGGTCATTAGTTTACTAATAGCTGCAGGCTAAGTTATGGTGGAAAGAGCAAGAATAAAGGCATGCGTGTCTAGACAGGTTTCGCTGTGAAAGCTATTCATGCACTGTGGCAAGGGACACCAGTGGCCAAAGACTGCCAAGTTTTCAAGCTGACTACAGTGTAGGATGTGAAGATGGCACTCGTGCTTACACTGGAGATGTCAAAAGATCTTGGGGAATTGGGGACCTAAAATGCCAGGCACATCCGAATGGTAGTTAAACAGAAAATACAAAAATCCCAACTTAGCCTGTAGAGGTGTTGAATATCATGAAGTCCTCTGCCACCATGAAATGTAGATTGAAAGGATCCAATTCTCAGGTGATTATTGAAACTATACTTCAAATGTTTATAATATAAACAATATACTATAAACTATACTACACAAAATTTGAAGTTTATACTTTAGCTGAGAATTATATCCCCTGCTATTGACCATTTCCAGACTTGAGAAATGTTACCCAGTTTTGAAAGCAGTGTAATCTTGGACTAGGTAAAAGCCTGACGTACACCGTGGGAAGGTGAACTGCTTATAATCTCTTTATTAACTGCAGTAATCTGCTGCTGGCTGAAAAAAAGAGCAGAGCAAAAATCTGTGAAGGAAGGGGAATGGGCTGGGTGTGTGGAATAACCAGCTGGGGAAACACGCTGGCCATTTGAGCTTAAAATTGAACTACCCTCATAACTGAAAGATCTTTAGTCAATTCCAAAAGCAGGAAACCTCAGCCTGAATCTGTTCTTATTACAACAACATAAATAATTACTTTGAGACTTGTAGTGAAATAAGACTGAGGTAATTAAGAGGAGAATTGAACCCTGTTGATGGTTAATAAAGACCCCGTAAGTTTCAAAGGAGCAGGCAACAATACTTTCTGTTTCCATGTCATTTCATTTGAAGTTCTTGGATGTTTCACAAATAGCAATCAAGCTTCAGAATAACTGTTTTACAGATTGCCAGAATACGGTGTAAGGAGATTAAACAATTTGTCTAGATTGACAGAGTGTGTGAAAGCAGGAGGAAAAGCATGGATATGTCCTGCTTTCCTTTGCAATGCACTGACCAAGTGCTGCCCAACGCTGTGAAAACCCCTTAGTTGTGGAAGCAGCATCCCATATGATTGGGAGACTGATGCTATTTCTGTGTGTACCCTGTGCATAAACCCAGTTATAAATTTCATCTTCCAGGATTATATTAAGATTGGCAAATAGTCATAAGAGGCCTGAAATAGTCGTGTTGGTGAACTAAGCTATTGCACATCACCAGCAGTTCTCAACAGCATACAGTGCCTCCATATATATGACCTCAAATAATGTTTTATAAAGAGGAGACTAGGAAAAGAGCTTTTTAAGAAGGGGGGTTCAAAGGTATCACAGTTATAGTTCTTTATAGCCCAGATGCTGCATAAATACCACTCACATTTCATGCTTCATTAACTTCTTTTGTAGATTAATCCATGTTTGCACAGAATGCTTTAAATCTATCCGCACTGATCCCATGTATTTGCCACATGCCTTGCAGCTGAGGGCTGGCTGATCCCGCTCCATTAGCAGTTCTGTGAGCCCCAGGATACGAGCTGGCCAGCGGGTACGTGCACATGGGTATGGACAAGGCACAGAGGTGCGACTGCTCTGGTGCCTGATTCGTGATAGATCCATTTCTGCAAAGTCATTGTAAATCTCCATCATTCTGATCTGGCTTGATTTCCCATTTCATTTGCGCTGCCCTGAACATACTGACTTCAAGTGCCGTCACACCTGATAAAAGCTAGCTGGCGAGAAAAAGAATTGGGTTCGAGTGTAGCTAAACATCTTAAATTCATGCTGTGGGCCAGATCTTGAGCTGATGTATTTCAGCAAGGATGTTATTCTATATCTGCTGAAGACATAGCTTCTGGTTTTTGCTTAGCCGGAAAAATAGCTTCTAAAAAGCCTGGGAATATAATATGCTGGGAATTCTTCACAGACTGTTTTTCCATTAGAACTGGCTGCCAGCCTGCTTACGAGGCTGTCTGACATCAGGTATATCTTTCCTAGGAAGTCTCCATTATCTGATACTGGTATTATTTTTGTGCCAATGATTGAATTAAACTATTCTGTTCTTATTTCAAAATGAAACCATTCTAATGTAAAAGCCATGGATGGATAATATATTTTAATTCAACTGGCCAAAGACACTTCCTTTTGTTTTTAACCAAATCAACTTAAAAATTGAAACAAAATTTTGATGGTCAAGAAACTGTAGTCCAAAACAGCTCACAAGTTACACGACAGAGAGCTGATCAGACAGCCATCCGAGACAGTGGAAGTAAATACTGATCTCATTCACGCTGATCTAAACTTAGAGCTGCATGATAAAAGTCAGAGGAAGCGCTTCGATCAGCTCCAGGCTGAGATCGCAATCACCAGCTATCTAACAAACAGCAGCGTTTGGCTACGGCAGCAAACTAAATCTTACGTCTCTGTAAGAAAGCACCCTGTCCAACTTCAGCAGTGACTTCAGGAGCAAGGAGTGTTTGGGGATTTTTTTTTGTCACTGACTAGAGTTGAGGAGAGACTGATGAGGTGTTATGCTGAGACACCTCAAAGGAACTGATTTTTGGAAATCCTCAAACTATCAGGCTGTTCTCAGGGCTGGCTCAAGTTAGGCAACCCAGAACAGGCATGCAAAATCACTAGTCCCTTTTAAAAAACATCAGTCTTCGTCTGTCTAGCAGACATATTGGGAAATCAGGCTAATGTAGAAATATTAGCTGTGAAAAGCCTTGAAAGTTCTACAAATCTAAAAAAGGTACTTATTAGTGCCTGTAAAATCTGTGCGTATAGTGCAGGATTTCTTCTTCCACTGAGCAGTAGAACATGCTGTACTCTAGCTATCATCCGCATGGAACTGCTAATGATGCTATATTTATGAGTAGTCATTAGAAAAAGCTGTCTGTCTCGGGAGTTTTGGTACTCGGCCAGCCTGCCCACTTGCCCTTGTTCTAATAGAACCAATGCTGACCATGATGTGTTGCTTTTGAGGATGAATTAAGGCAGAGAAGGAAATATTTCTGATAATGATGCAAACTGAAAATGGCTTGGGTCAGTTTAGAAGAACTGTGCTCAGGGTTGTCGGGAACCAGCCCAAATTGGTTTGAGCCACTCACACAGATCAGTTTATACACGCCGCTCTCAGCGTTATCTCCTAACAGGACTAATTAACATCAATGAGATAATTTCTTAAATATTTGTCTTCACTTTGCAATTAGAGACCACGTAAATAGGAGTTCCCCTGGAAACACGTTAAGAACAACGGCAACATGTTAATACGACCACGTTGTGTTTTCAGCTTGATTCTAGGAACATGTAAAAAGGTACTGGTAACCCACCACTGGAAACTGAATACACTGTGATGCATTTATTCAGGAGCTGGATTTTTTTTCATTTCTGTCTCTCTTACCTCCTCCCCTAA
Organism: Larus michahellis; assembly: GCF_964199755.1. Taxonomy (NCBI): domain Eukaryota; kingdom Metazoa; phylum Chordata; class Aves; order Charadriiformes; family Laridae; genus Larus; species Larus michahellis. The sequence goes on from NC_133909.1 coordinate 9,771,944, forward strand.
TCTTACCCGTGACACTCATCCCGGGATTCTGATGAGGACTGTAAAAATACATGTATTGGCTTTGGGAGGCAATATGATTCTGCCCATCTAGGATGTTAGTAACATTTACTAAAAACTAATGAAATGGGTGGCATTATGATGTCAGGAGGATTAGAGCCAAAGGTGGTTTTCTGAACGGAGACTCTGCATGAATCTCCCCAGACTGCCCAGCAGTCAAGGAGATTATATTCTCAACTGTTAAAGCTGTTTACACATACCAGCCAGCACTGACTGCCTCTTTGTGGCAAGTTGTTTACATGAATTTATTTTGGGAAAATTCCATTAGACGGGACCAAGATTTCTTCATAAATCATTGAATTTAGCTTGTGTACTGATAAAATCTGGTTAGTCATTTATTCTTCTGAGCAGCGCTTAGTTATGAGTGTTCATTATTTGTAAGGAGCAACTTACATGGGTAATATAAAAATAATGGATTGCCTTTGGCTGTTTTCAGTGGTGGATATTTTACTCTGCTGGGAAAGATGTATTAGAAAATGGCCCTCCTTACCAATTCATCTAATAAAACAAAGGACTCATTAACTGGAGTCACAGACCTAATGTATGCTCTGAATTTTGCTAATTTAGCCAGCAAAAATCTCCCAGTGAGACACTGAAACCGCTTTGAAAATGGTCCTGCAGATCTGTTTGCTGTAGTCTGTATCGCTGCGTCCTCTGCAGCAGTAGGGATCTGGCGTAAGCTATTACTGCTGCTGCAGAGCTCAGTTCTTGCTTAATCAAAGGAGAGTCAATCTGTTGGACTGGACTGCAGCGTCCTAAGTTCAGGCACTAGCAGAGAGTGAATTTTCACAACGTACCATTTACCAAATCACGGGAGGGATATATAGAATTTGAGGGGACACGGAATTCCTTCCTTAATTTTGAACAGAAACTTATTCTTACTTTGAACTAGCATATGTGCTTGCTCTGCAATTTCAGGTGAACATACAAAATGTCTGAAAAAATCTAATACTCTTAAAATTCTATAATTTAGAAGGCATCTTTCTGCTGATTTGTGACTTCTTTACTAGCATTTGCTGCAACGCATTCATACAGCAATGTACCATCACTATAAAAAGATGCATTAAAAAAAGGCCCAAAAAGCAAAGCTAGGATCTAGATCTCCGTTTTAATACAAACTTTTGGCATGTTCAGACCCAGGATTTTGGTTGCTTCATTTCAGGCAAATGGACCAGGGTCAGATTCTTTGTCAGTACAAGTGGAATAACTTTTTTATAATTAACTGTCTGCATCAGTTTACACTAACATGGAATTTGACACCTTGCCATCAAATGGAAGGTGGCTTTTCATCCTCTAAATTCACACAGACATATTAATCCAGCACTGAGGTTTGGCATAATCTCTAATTTTGTATAGCACATTTCTTCTCCAAGTGCCTCACAAACATCACTCAAAACACAGCCATGTCTGCTAGGGAAGTTAGAAACATTCCACAATGCTCACCAAAGAAGGCAACTTAACGCCTTCTTTTATTAAAAATAACATTAATTCAGAGAACCACAGTTTCAATTGTGTTGGAAATATTCAGTCACTCAGACGAAACGGCATGAAGCTCAGTTAATGAGGTGTTTAGCTGCTCCTTCCAGCATCTGTACCTCTGCTTCAGGCAGTCTCTGTGTCTCTTGGATGATTCTAGATCTTTACCTTGAATTAATAATTTGCACGTTAAGAGGCCTTCTTCGAAAATTTGCTTATTGTATTGTCCATAAAGTTCCCGTAAAGACAAACTGATTATGCTTCGTGCAAATAAGGCTATTCCCACTGAAGTTGAATGATAGTAAACAGTTGGCAGTAATGCTCAAGGGCAAGCAATATTTCGTTATGGAAGAAATATTTCTGATACTTGGTGTATGTGGTGATGTTGAATTTCTTGTTCCGCAAGGTTGTATCTTCACCTTAACCAGGAAACCTAATATGCAAGTTATTGTGTCTGCTTGTATGTCTCAGTCCTAAAAGCAGGTCTTCTGCATAAGATCTCTCTGTGTGCAAATAACTGAGATGAAGATTCACGCTGTCATCTCAAGACAGAGGAAGAAACACAAAGTCCTGCCTTATAGACACAGGGAAAGGCTAGGATGACACACATGGTTCATAATTTAGTCTCGGGATTGATTCAGTCAAATAGAGGATTGAAATGTCGGTAAGACAGACTGGCAGAACTGGAGTCCGGATGTTCGCTGCTTGTGCAGGCAAGGGAGAAATGCAGGAAGAACAACGGCAGCGCTCCCACAAGCCTCCTCCTTACACGTTACACTGCAGACACTGATTTCAGGGCTGCTGTTTACCTCTGCAGAGGCAGTGCCAGCAGTGAATATTAGTAAGTGGAAAGTGAGTTCCACACGTGCAGGCCCAGATGGAGGCATTCCCCTTGCTGGACTGCAAGCTGCCACACTGCTCCTGGTGTTCAGAAGGACTTCCCTACATGAGCAACAGCTTTATTTTCCAGCTTGGTTTCCTGAAGGACTCTCTCAGCAACCTTTCCCTGAGAAACTCACAGAATCAGCCTACCTCTCAGCCAGCTCAGCCCTAAACTCTGCTTGTTTGGCCCAAGCAACTTTAGAAGCTCACCAGCCACATCTAAGCATTTGAGTCTCCCTGGAAGAAGATGTGTTGCTGAGGCCAAGAACTTGGGTGCGAATTTGACCCCAAAAGGGTACATTCCTGCTTTACTTTCACTTAGCACAATGTGGGAAGTTCTTGAGTAGCAACAAGCTTCAGGCCAAGCAGTTACTTACTTTTTTTCTCTCCCTTTATTGATTGTTTGCTTTGAAAAAAAGATTGGCAAATCCAGTGATCATGAAAGCCCTGGATGGATCCAGATGTAGTGTGGGCAGGATTTGCGTGAGTGCCTCCACAGAGCTCTGCCAATGCACTTTTGTCCTGGCCAATTCCTTCACTTCCAGACCTTGGCCTCTCCAATGCAGACGCTACCAAGTCAGGAAGAACTGAGACGTATTATTAGGTGGTTTTGAGCTGTGGATACTCGCCTACAGAAAATGTTATGCTTGCTTTCTCCCCTGACCAGACGCAGCACTTCTGCAAGGCTTCCAGAGGCAGAAAGTGGAGCAAGACTAAATGTGACTAATAGGGAAAGGAAATGGTGAAGAAGGGCCATATTCACACCACTCACCAAAATATGCCCTGTGGCGAGGGCCCTGCCGTGGGAGTTCCAGGGATGTTGAGCTTTCTAGAGCATTAGGCAATGATGTGGCTCCAGTCTGTCTTGGGGATAGGATTCCCCTCGCTGGCTGAATGTGGAGACCTCTATCTTTATTTAGGTTGCTGTGCTATGCCTATCTCCATGGTGTCCAAACCCATCCCTGGCTAAGGACAGAACCTGCAAGTCCTCCTGCTTCCAAAGAACAAGGAGGACCATTGTGGCCTCCCCTAGCACAGAGCTGGAAGGTCGAGGAGATCCTGACTGTGCTCCCCCCTGACATTCACATGCAGACATGCTGGGCTTGCTGTATCCAGGTGCTAGGCAAGGTCTGAGAGGCAGCATATCTAGTGACCAGCGTGCTGGACCAGAGATCAGGAGAACTTGGTTTCTGCCTGGCTCTGCCTAATTTTCTTTGTGGCTTCGGGAAAACTACTTGGCATGTCTGTTTCTTTTCACCCTCTTTGCCTTTTACATGATCCTTAGGGTAGGGAACTATCATATAATTGCATGTACTGGAGGGGGCTACTGCGTTATAAATGATGAAGCATTGAAGATCATGTTCTTCAAGCTGGAAAATCTTTCACTGAAATGAGTAAATGCAGAAACTGGGAGGGCTTTGATGTTTCACCCACTAGATAGCAACTTTTAACTGATTAAAATTACAAGATTAGGGAAAACTTTAGCTTCCTAAAAAACAACCAAAGTAAAGATAAGTAATTAGAGGAAAGCTATCTATCAAACAAAATGCAGAACTCACAGAAAACAGTTTCCCCTATGGCTAAAGGCGGGGGCTATAAAATAGAAATTTTTTTTCCCTTCACAAATCATTTAAACATAAGTAAGAAATCAGTAGCTCCCTCTTCAGAAGCACCCAAAGGAATAAAAATGCAGTGAATCATGGGTATTTTATTACTAGTCTGTGTGTCTATCTGATGGCAAGCATCAATGGCTTCCCTTACACCGGGTGCCCAGGGGGATAGAAGAATGCAGGGAATAACTTACTAGTTTCTGTGTCTGTCTAGTGGCAGAAATCCATGTTTTCTTATAGAAGACACTGCGGTAATGCACGGGCAGCGTTTCAGTGTGTGTGCCTGGCTTTCTGGTGGCAAAGCATAAAGTGGGATTGAAATGTTGCCACTCATGAAGCGCCTGAGGTGCCAGCGAGGCACGATTCCTGGGCTCAGCCCCTTGCAGGAGAGGCAGAGACTTTTGCCATGCAGGTTTGTAAGGGTAGCCAAGGACAAGCGTTAGGAGACCGAGAATGCTGTGGGGCGAATATCCAAAGTTTAATAATAGAAATAGATACTGATATGGGAGTTTATTCTGCCATGTGGGGAGGGAATACAGGTACAAAGAATCTTCTCAGGTAGTGGCTGACACTCTGGTTAGGATGGAAGTGCAATAAGGCATCAAACACTTACGTGAGTACGTCTCACTGGTTTCAAAGAAACCCGCTTCTATGTGAATCTTGACAACAGTGCAAACCAGGAAGGTCCTGATACTCGACTCCCCGCATAGCCTGAGGTTCACAAACAGGAACAGGGGGTCAGAGAGGGCCAAAGCCAGCCAGTCCCAGAGGAAGAAAGTTTTTATGCATATTGCTGCGTGATCTCTGTTATACGGAGATCTGAAAGTGTTTTTATTTTATCTGTATACTCTTTAGAGACGGACTGTCTAGCAGGCCATGAGCATCATCCAGTGATCTCTCCATGGAGCCCATAATACCTATCTGAGCTTTAACAGTTTGTGTAGAAATTAGCCACGTTACATCTACACCGGAGACCACGGGGAAAAACAAAGATACAGCCACGTTACATCTACACCGGAGACCACGGGGAAGAGTAAAGACACACAGGGTAACTTTAAATAAGCTGGTGGAGACAGACAGCAGTCTAGCTGAACTCAGAATGGAATAATTTACCCTACCAAAAAGCTGGATAAATTGGCCTAATTAATTTGTTCTAACTCTGCCTTTATACTGCTAGACTCATGTTACTATGTGAGCTAGGTGGCTTTAAAATGGCTCTCATGTCTCTGCTTTACATCGCAGTGTGACACACAGACACACGCCAAGTCTTGATTTAAAGACTGTGAGTAACAAGAATCCTGTTCATCCCTAGATAAGATACCACAGTGATTAACTGCCCTCATTGTTAAAATTGTGCATGTTATTTATTAGTATGGACACAGTCTCTACTGTTGACATTCTGATCTTAAAGGGAAAGGGTTTCTAAAGACCATGGCTGGTGCTCTTAAACCTCTTGGCTGCTTCTGAAGATTGCTTTTTTTTCTGATACTAACAGTGCTCCAAGATCTAGGCAAGAATAGCGATTTGCTCCTTAGTTTGGTTCACGCTTCTGTTCATCATTTCCTTATAGCAAAACATAATTTAAAAAACAAGCCATATAAATCTTGTTCCTCTAGTGATTTATTTTATTTTCACGGTGTCTGGAGACATGATGTACTCCCGTGCTCTCAGAGTGGTTATTAGCGTTTGGCCTGGCTGTTTCTTGTGGAAAATCATAAAAATATTTGGTGAGCAAAAGAGAGATGGTAAGTGCTTTGGTGGTCTGATCAGGGAGGGTGTTTAGAAAGACTGCGTGTTTTGTTTTGAATGAAATGACTAGCTGTGTCCTTTATTGACAGCAGAGACACACCGAATTGCAGCAGAGTTCTGTATTTTTCTTTTAAATCGTTCTTTTCATTTAGAATGTTTGAATGTTTTGCGTGAAACTCCTAACTGCTATGTTTTCAGTTTAAACTACTTCTGGTGTTTTGGTGAAGGTAAATAAGCATCCTGACAAGGCAACCCTTGGAGCAGGCCAGTAGCCAAGGCCAGATGAAATGTAATAAGACAGTTAGAGGGTGAATAATTTCCAGTGTCACAGAAGATCAGGAGACACGGATAGTGGGTCTGAGTCAAAGGACTGGAAATCAACCTCAGCAGGCTTTGGATCAGGCCAGTAAGAGAAGAACTGGCCAGCTGAGAGAGAGCAGCTTCCCAGAGGAAATTGTTAATGCTTCAGATGCACTTGCCTGGGGGGAAAAAAGCTGTAATCAAACCTTATTAGCACCAGAAATATCCTTTTCCCAATGTCATAATAAACATTCAGCTTATAGGGAATTAGAGGTACCGCTTCAGTGAAAACATGCTTCCTTAATTCAGTTTTAATAAGTAAATCAAATTTTGCTAGATTTTTCAGTGCTTTTGGTCTATGCTATTTTTTAAGAAAGAAAAACAGTTCAGAGCTCTCTCATAAATATATTGAAATCAATAAATGTGAAAGAACAAACTGGAGAAGAGCTATCACTGAAAGTATACTAGCACAAGAAAACTGAAGCTTAAAATATTCAGTTGCTCGATATCAAAATAAAAGCTACAAAATTAAAAATAGGAATCATAACAGATTATCAGAAAAGCTAAATAATTTCATTAAAATTGCAGATAAACTATACAAATCCTAAGCAAAAATTGAAGAAAATGGCAAAAATAATGTTCACTATAAACACTGTGGGACATGGCTACTGTCATAGTGGCATATGGATAGTGATTTCATAAATAGTCCTAAGGCACTCGTGGACCAGGCATGGAGATACTATTGGTATTGGTGTCATTATTGCAGTGACCTAAAATAACATTATGCTGCTTCTTGGGCACCCTGTAGGAGTCCTTGGATCTCAGCTTACTCAAATTTATTCCGCTTCTATGGTTTCTGCAAAGATACTGTCTGCATTGTAGTCAGGTGGCTGAAGAGCTCAATTCTCCCCTTGGACCTTCCATTGCAGGCTCTCAGCTGACTCAGGGGAGCGTTGGCCCACAATTTCATGACTATTTCCATAAAGTGATGCGCAGGGAATTGCTTAGGGAAGCTGAAATTCCAAGTTGGAAGCTCAGACCTTCATGTATCTACCAGTTCTAGCCCAGAAAGAAAATGTCTTAGGGAAAGTAGTGAACTTGCAACACGCAGTCAATATTCTGTCCATATTCTCTATCAGTCAATAATCCAGATCAACCCCTTTTCACTACAGACCACACTTTCTGTCTGTAACTAATGTATATGCATGCACATATGTGTTTTGATTTGCCACTTTGTTTAACTCCTCTATGCTAAGAGAAAGACTAATATTTATTTCAGAACACTGTAAAGCTTTTTTGCTGCAACGTCTGCTTTCTGATTCCAGGAGAACACTATCATGTGAAAGAACCTATTCAAAATCCATTGCATTCCCGTCCTTTTAATTTATGCAGTCGGATTTATACTCTAACTTCACATATCAGTTCTTGTCTGCTCTTGAGTTCATTTGCTTTCATAGCAGTCGGAGCTGCTGAAGTGGCTGCATACATACCAGCCTCCTCACACTGGAATGATATTGTCCCTAGGTGGGTTTCCCTATAATTGCCACAGATCCTCCCAGAAATTCTGGCAGAGCACAGAGCACATCACAAGTTCAGCAAATGCGAGACGATAGATGATAAAAGCCTGTTTGTGCTGCTCTTAACTCAGTAGGAGTAATAGCTGATTCTTCGCATGCCCAAAATGAAATTAAGGGGGCTACTCAAAGAGGTTGTGGTTACACGGTCACTTTAATCTGGCATAAATCTGGCTGCTGCTGAAAGGGCTTGTTCCATTTCTCTCCCCCCTTCCTCTGCACCCAGTCGCTTTTTTCACCCACTCTTGCCTGGGACCAGTGTTCATACAGCTATGCAATGAGTTGGACCACAGAACTGATCCAGCTGAATATCAACTCAATTAGTTGTATGCTTTTCCTTTTTTTTTATTTTTTTAATTAGTTTCTTAGGGTAATACAGCCACGTGAATGCTTGTGCTGGCGTAAGAGAGCGCAGAAATGAGTGGCTGGGGGAAGAGGGAACGGAAGAACCACTTTCTCAGTAGCAGCCCAAAGGGCCATTGAGTGATGGCCCGATTAGACCGGCAGCATCCAACCCAATGGAACTATCTAGGCCAGACTGTGAACTTCGCACGTTCCTTGGTAACTCCTCTGCTCCTTTCTTATAAGCACCTTCCCATTTCTCAGTAGCCACCCAACACTTACGGTTTTCAGGCGCTCTTTGTCCTGGGAATCCTCCACCATTTCTTCAGCAGCAGAGTTATCTGTGTTGCCTTCTCTTGCAGTTTGTAATTTCTACAGTCCCTCAGCAGTCCTACTCCCAGCACAACAAATTAATTCAAATTTCTTGTTTGTTCTCATTTTTTTTCCTTTTTACCCCAATGTGCATGCCATCCTAAACTTTTCCAGAGACCGGTCAACCAAAGAAAAATAAGGTATTTTTCCAAATTATCTTAACAATGAGCATTTCAGTTCTGGGACACAGCCCAAATATCGTTTCCCAATTCAGTGAAATATTGTCCTAGTTCTGTTGGGCTTGGGGGCAACACGCTGTATACAGCTGAGTTATCCCAACAGCAAAGCAGAGCTTCAGCTGTGGCTCCTGGGTTTCCTCCTTTCCAAAAGAAGCAATCCGTGTTAGCATTGTGCTTGGCTCCGACTGCGTTCCCCTCCTTGCCGCCTGGCTGCCTCGATGTGCGAGGGGTGCCAAACCAAAATTCCTCAGCTCCCCTTCCCAGCCCACCCGTTCCCCACCCGTCTGAGTGGGGATGGGGAGGGCCACTGCTGGGACCTGCCACACCAGCAGCCAAGGTAGGAGAAGAAAACTCCCACTCCCAAACTCTACCACAAGAGAAAAATTCTCATACCCACTACTCAGAGTGGGCAGGTTCAAACCCATGGCAATAATAACTTTTGTAGCAGCTGTGACTTTTTCTTGAATTTGATGTAAAAAGCCCCTGTGTGCGGCACATTTACACGAGACTTGAGACCAGAATGAGCTGACAAAGGGAGGCATCAAGCCCAGTAGCAGAACAAGAAAAAATGCAGGCTCCTCCTGGAAGAACACAAATCTTCCAGGTCAGTGTTTTGCATTTGTTCATCCTTGTTTCAGTTTTATCACAGAGCTGATGACAATTATTGCTGGTTAGATGCACCTTCTGAATCCAGTTGTCTGGTGCAAAACAGCTTAACAAACTCCACAGACTTCAGCCTTCTCTGTGCCATGAATTCAAAGAAATCTAAAATCTAATTAGTGAAAAGCAATCTTTTGTGGCAAGCAGGGTATCCATGAGCTAGAAATTGGGACTGAAGTTATTAGACTAATCTATCTCAAGGTTTAGCATCTCTTTTAATATCTGCAGTTGTGAGTTAGCTCTGACTGACTGTTTCTAGGACCGTCTTACATGCCTGCTTTCAGATGCCAACAGCTTCCACTGCCTGAAATAAAATAAATTTCTCAGAACTACATAGTGGAACCTCTGAAATCAGCTTGCTAGGACTTGCCATGGGGAGTACTATCAATTTACTAAAATCTGGTCCGATGGGAAATACTTGCACTATTAGGATAAAACTTAAGGTGACAGTAAGGCTTGCAGCTTTACCGTAGCTATGCTCTGAGGTACATGGTACACAGAGTTTAACAAAAGATTCTATGAAACAAACTGGAGGTTCCTGCAGAGAATTATCTTCATGTTTTTAATCAAAACATGGGCGAAAGACACTAAGCTTCTTTTTTATTTTACAAAATTTTAGAAAATATGTGCTCTTTCTTGTTGTTTTTTTTTTTATTATTATTTTTTGATAGCTTAAAGCTATTTCTTATTCTCTGAACTGCTCTGGTCTGTTATATTCCCTCCCTGCCTTTGGAGCTAATTTCTATTTCTTTGTCTCAAAAAATGATTGTATTTGTATCATCTCCAGACAGGTCACAGGAGGTACATTGAGTGCGCACTGGATATGTTACACATCTGGTTTATATCCTCCTCCACTGAGCCACTTCATATCCCAGAATGCAGCATTTCTGTATTGTTGCCATATATCAAAATACGAAGAAAGACACACAGACACTGCAGCTAAGTGGACACAGCTACATGAGACACAATTAAAAATTCAATTAATTTAAAATAGACACTTTTCTTTTAGACAGAGTTCCCAATTCTTGAAGTAGAAACAATATTGAACTGGAGAACCATACAACACAGTGTAAACTTCTCCAGGCACAAAAAGGCCAACAAACTCAGTATTCTGGGGTTTTTCTGCAACAGCCTTTTGGCATTTGTGTATAATACTGAGAGAGTCATTTTAGGGACAGAAAAAAAGAAATTTGTATTTAGACAGAATTTGTGGCGGTTGCTCATTTTTCATTACATGGACTAAACCAGAGATTGCTATACTAGCTATTTTTTGTAGGTCACGTCTCAGGGGCCCATGGGCCATAGTTCAACAGAGGGGATAACGTATGTCCTGTAGGTGACCAAAGGACAAACGCAATGAGAAGACAGACCCATGGTGCCTTCAGACTGGTATCCGCTGCCCTTTCTCTGCCAATTCACCTACTTTCCTCTTATGAGACAGGACAAATCTTCCTCGGTCAGCGCAGGACAATAGCTCTGGAGGCAGCAGGAAAGGACTGTGCCAACAATAATCCCTGAGGCATCGCCGCTGTGGGCCAAGAGATCCTCAGAGCGCAGGAGAAAGAACTACTTTATGCTGCCTTGGGCTTCTCTGAGTCTGGCACGGTCTCGCTGCAAAAGCGTTTTGTCCCACAAGCAGGTTTGGTTTGGCCTGTTATCAGCAACAGAAACTTTCTTTGGGTTCATCTAAGTTTGAAGATCTTTACTGAGATCTGTTGGGTGATCCAGACTAGTGCATGACACGAGCCAGGAAGGGTTACAGCCATCATTTGATGCAATGACCTGGCACGGTTCTGAGGCAAGCAGACAATGCCGGTGGACTACCTGACTGACATGACAGGCTGACAGACTGACGGGTGGGCTACAGCCGAGCAGACCATTGTGCTGGGCAGCCCCAGAGCAAGCAGGTTCATGAGTGACGGGAGTGTGTAGCCCCTTGGGACTGTAACCACCCTGTGAAACTGCCACATCATGAGGGAATCAGGCATCCCAAAAAATCATCTCTCGTAATTGAAATCTCTGCTCCTATAAGCACTTGGGTTTGGAAAAAAAGCCCCTCCGTGTGTCAGACCTGGGCCCTGGAAAGGTGTGACAGCAACGGGAGCTGGCTGGGGCAGTGCAGGGGTGAAACGTGCTGGGAAGAGGGGCAGCACCGATTGCCCATTGTCTCCAGCCTTCCACCCATCCATCCCCCAAACGTACGTGCACACCTGCACCTACACACACCCAGTTTCACTCTGATTTGTCCCTGGATTGAATTAAGTACAGGATCAAAGAGCAAAGCTGGGACACTGTTTCCACACAGAGCATAGGCAGGGACTCTCTGCTCTCAGTGTTTGTCCTTGCTGGCCTCACCTGATTCAATCAAAATACAGCCAAAGGTCTTCTGTTTCCAGCCCTCACTCCCTCCATTCACATCCCCCTCAGCTTTCTTCCCACATGGGCTCCTTCCAGCTTTGCCCCATCTTCTCCAAAATGCCAGAAAGTGTAATTCCTTTTTTTCCCCTGGAGTTGGCATTAAAGCTGGAAGCAAAGACATTTCTGTCTGGTCAGAGGGGGGGGAATATCTGTTCCAAATGCTTTTGAAATAGGCACATCAAACTTTATGACACTCCTTTTAGAATAGTGTCCTTTTAGAATATTTTCCTTATATAAACTTTGGCTGAGCAATTTTCCATGCCCACATACATGCAGGCTGCCTTACTCGTGGGTTTGGGGAGGCTGGGTCTCCATTAATTGAGCGGTGCACACGGCTTCTTGATGTGAACTTGCATTTTTGGAAGCATTACCTCTTCAATTTTAGCTTAAGGTTCTATTGAAAGTCTGGCTCTTAATAAATAATAATGTACAGTTATAGAGCTTTTTAGTTCCATGCAAACTCTTAGTGTTAATTTAAGCAGAATTAAGATACTTTATTTACTGGTTTGCTCAGAGCGTGCAGTTCATTATTCCACCCTAAAAATTTTAGGATAGTTAAGGTGATGTATTTATAGTTCCTGAGTAGCCCAGCCTAATAACAATCAATTTGAGCAATGGCACACATTGTTTGTGTGATAGCAAAGGAGATCAGAAGGTGAGGTTTGTAGGTAGTAAAATCTGGAGGCAAAAGAAGTGAACAATGTCAGAATGCTAATGTTATGGTAAATGCTGATCTCCCTGATTTTCAGTAACCGCTCCAATTGCTGGCGACATCTGAGCAACTCTGTCACCACTTGGGTGAACGCAGACATTGCAGTCCAGAGTTAGTAAGTTTGTCTACATAATATATTGCAACATTATACGGGGAGAAGTTTGTACACTCTTCGCCATAACAGGACTTAAGTTTCAACAGGGAACATTAGGCACTTCTGTAATGGAATTCCAAAAATAAAAGGAAATTACCAAAAGTGCATACGCTAATAAATACCTAGCATCTTTTGTAGTCCTTCTCTGCTGATAATGCTCTGTAACCAGCTCTTACAGGATAGAGATAGCAGAAGAGCAAAGTTGAAAATAAATGAGAGACATGTGTGGGCTTAAATTGGAGCAACAGTTAAGGAAAAAGTGACTTTGCTGTCATTTCATATATTTTCTTGTCCTGTTTAATTTAAGGAGTCATGTTCTAAAAAAGCACGTTTTGGTATTTCTGTTGTCCCTGTGCTCCCCTCTCTGTGCTGGTGATTTACTGTGTAGCCCCGAGCTGTAATCCATTTCTCCCTCTGCTCAGGCGAGTGCTGGGCGCTGTGTGTGCTGCTGCCGACAGGCTGGACCCAGAGCTGCTCTTCGCTTCAGAGCTGCTCCTGAGAGAGTGTGGTTTCAACAGCAAAGCTGTTGATACACGTGGAGCAGAATTAAAAGCCTGGGAATAAATTAACTAGGTGGCTTGAACATTAGTCATCGCTGGTAAGTAGGAAAGAGATGAGCAACTGAAGTGATGGAAGTAGCCTCCTCCTACCCCTTGGCAGCCATGAATTTCAGGCATGCAGCATGATTCCTTTTCAAAGCAGAACTGAAGATGCGTCAGCAGTCTGAGTGTGTAAATAATGCTGCAGCCCTTAGTGAGCCCAGCCAGTATATCATCCATGCTAGAACCATGCCTCCTTGGGATGGATCCTAGCCAAAGCTAAAGCAATACCCTCTGTTCGGTGCACTGTTTGAAATCTACTGCCAGGCTATTTTGTTTGAAGGAAACACCTCTTTCTTTCTTGGGTGGCACGGAACACTGTGAGTACCTTTGGGATGAGTCACCTCTAGGTGCAGCTGGAATGACTAGTACACAGCGTGGCCGGCGGCAGAGCTAAATGAGACAACTGCTGTATACACCCTTAGACACATGAGTAGCACTGGGTAAGAAAGCTTTAACCTCCCTGGGCAGTTTAACCGCAGCTGCAGAATTTATCTAGTGGAGGAGGCTGTGCAGCTGATAAAAGCTCCCTAAACTGCACCGAAGTATCCCCAGTTCACTAAAGCGGGTGTGGAGGAGAGAACCGAGATAGGCCAGTTCACACGTAAAGCTTGGGGTGAGAAAAGGAATAACTTTCTGACTCCAGAGGTCATAATCTATTGCATCAATGGGTGATTCTTTACTGAGTTTGGACTGGAAAGCTGTAAGTGGTACAATCACACATAATGAGTTCTGTAGGCATGCACCAAAAAATGAATAAACTGGCATACTATCAGCTGGAGGGATTTTGGTCTTTGACTCTATTTCTGTGATTGGTTCACTTTGCTGAAACTCATTGCATTGAAGTGCCTCTTAAGAAACGCTTTTAGCCCCAAAGCATTATTAATATTTAAAATGTTTTTCTCGAGCAGTGCAACAGCTGTGCAATGTGAAATAGAAGACGTTTTTCTCTCTTTCCCTGAGCAGCTCTAAAGCATCAAATGGTAAACAGAGAAGAAGGGGGGCAAAAAAAAGGAAAAAAGAAAAAAAAGTTTTGTCTCTGCTATAACTCTTCTATAAAATACCAAATATTAACACCCCAGCCCCCCCAACCTCCCCCAGTGCTATAGATCTGATGTTAGCAATACTTTGTGTATCACTGAAATGCTCTCAAATATTGAGGACTTAAAAATAAATTACTCTGGGCAGAAAACATTCTTGAAAACCTTAATTTCTGCAGCTGGAATGCCAAAATGCAATTCAGATCTGTCCATGGTTGAAACATAAGCTTAATTTCTTTAATTTAGACTACATTATAATATCTGTAAATGTATACCTATATGAAAACAAACATAGACACAAACCTACTACCTTTATTTGTTTTGCTTTAGCTTTGAAATGAAGTTTGTTGCCTGTGAGCCTAAAATTGTGGGTTTCACAATTGGAAAATTAATGAATGTCCAGGCATGGTTGGCAGGGCTGAGCTGTGGCCTGCCGTGGTGTCCCATGCCGCCTCTCGCCCTCAGACTTTAACCTGGCCCTCCTTAGAATAGCCAATAAATGTCAGAATTGGAAAGAACAAGGTACATCACATGTCTTGGAACTGCTTCCTCCCCAAAGACACAGGCAGAATCTGCTGTATGCAATTCATATTTCAAGCTTTTCTTTATATCCCATGGGGCTAGAACTGTGTTTTCTGAATGAAAGATGAGATTCTGGTTTCTTCATGTTAGTCTAGGAGATGACCAGTAGCAGTTCAACCTTGATCCATCCCAGACAGTATTCTTAATAGCAGCCTGTTGGCACCTGTGTTAGCAGGGAAATGAGTATATTTAGGAGTTACCAAAATTGTATTTGGTAACAACAGAAAAAAAAATAACGTTTGAGTACCATGTACGACAGCGACTTCTCTCCTGTGCAAGGTTGGAATTCACTGGGTAACTTCCAGGGGCAAGATTTACTTGTATTTTACAGAATGAGGCTCTGAATATTATTTTTTTAATTATATTTTTAATTTTTTTCTTTTTCAGGCTCAAGGCCTCTCATTATTGTAAATCGTGGTATTTGTCTGTTGTGCAGTCTGAGAGTTTCCTCTATGGTGCCGTTTGAAATTCATACAATTATACAGTATAGCTGTACTGTAAAATAGTAACCGTAGATAATACAGAATGGCACAGTGAGGACAGTATAAAATAACATAACATAGACTAGAAATAAATCAAATCTACAGCCGCACAGTATTGCTGTGAACAATTTCCTATACGTATAGTTGGTAGCCACACATCTAGCTGGTGTGTGAACAAAAGAGTTTGTCTCCTGATACTCTTTGTTTGCGGTGCAGAAATCTGTCCTTATTTAACCCTAAATATCTGTCAGTTTCTTGCAGGAAGAATTTGCTTTGTGAACATAACATTTGAAAAGATATTTTTTTTTAAAGTCATTGCAGTTTCATTTTTAGAAAGGCGAGGAATCCAACACATCCGACTCTGAGTAGGGCTCTTTGATGGGTTGGGATGCTGCATGAATGATAAATATATCCGCAGACTCAGAGTAAATATTCAATGGCATGTAACTAAGGTATAAAGAAGTAAATTTTATACAAGTTGGCCACAGACGCCTTGTCATTTCCCTGTAAATTAAAGAGTCTTCCATTGGACCTATAAATTCATCGTACTAGTATTCTTCCATGACTACAGAAACAGCCTGACCCTGCGTTGATGGAGTGTTCCATTCCCTACAGATAACAGGAGTCCAGTGCTGTTCCTGTGCGTACCATGGCCCCAAAACATTGAGCACAAAACCCTTTTTGCGGCTCTTCCTGTGGCTGTCCCTCACTGCTAGTCTTTCTTCTTTACTAGGTTGTTTTTTTCCCAGAACCTTGATGAGAGTCTTTGCCAGGAAAAAAAGTGCTCTGCTAATTACTTGTAGGCTTATAAGCCATGTTTTCATAACAGAAGCATAACAGTAGGATGGAAATCTTTCTCCCATTATGAATCACATGGTAGGTATTGCCCAATGTCCCCAGTTGCTTCCCAGCACAAGCCGATACAAATAATGGAGTCGATGGCCATACTGTTAGCCTGGATTAACTTCAGACTCCAGATTTGTGTGAGTGTGAGGTAAAACCAATAAATTCTTTGCTTAAAATCCTGTGGTTTTACATATCTTACTCCTCCTCATGACAATGTTAATGTCAGATCTTGCCCATGATTGCAAAGGGTCTCCTGGGGGAATGGATCGATGCTGTGCTCTGCAAGGAAGGGGGAATGGATCGATGCTGTGCTCTGCAAGGAAGGGGGAATTCCTGCATGGTGCTGAGCTTATGAAACAGCCCTTGAGTGGTGCGAAGTGCAGGTGGGAGCAAGCTGTTCTTATGCCAGAAGAACGTTTGGAGCACTTTACTGAATTCATTTTTTGAAGCCAGTCAATAGTTGCTCTTTATTCTGAAAAAAAATCAGAATGAAGCAATATTCTGCCCGTCTTTGTCTTTGATCTAAGATCTCCTATATTTAAGGTTGGCTCAGTCAGTTTAGTAAAGGTGTGTGTATGATGCCCTGGATATATACATTGTGCAAAAAAAGAGAGATGCCCAAACAGATCCTTAGATCCAAAGCGCCCCCAAATTTGGGGAAAAAAAAAAATGTACTTCAACTGATCATTGCTTGCTGAAATATCCTGAAAAAAAGACAGGAAGTACCAAGATGAGCTTGAGATTTGGAATAATACTAGTGCTTTTGGTTTCATGTTGAGTATACACTGGGCTGGACATGCTGATTTGATAGAATAAGGATAGTTGTATTAGCTCAAAGTTCATTGAACCTTTTCTGCTTTTTACTGGTTTTCATTTTAATACACATCTTTACCCCCAGACCTGAAAAAGGATTAAAATGCCAGAAAGGAGACAGATCACTCAGCATTTCTAGTCACATACCAGAAATCTCAAGACACACAGTTCTCACAAGATTTTCTACTCTTTGTAGACCATAAAAGGCTCAGATAACCTTCTAAAGTCCACTCTGATCTCTTTAGTCATTAAAAAATAAGTTTTTACTGAGATTCGAAGCTAGATTCCTACTGCAGTGATCATATTCAATCAATCCAGTTTCACTCCACTGCTTCAGAAGTTATTTATGCATTCATTCATTGAGACAGAGCAACAGAAATCTTCATTCAAAACCAGACTCCAACGTTCAAAGCAAGGCTGTAACTATTGCAAAAAATGCCTCAAAGTACTGCAGGGAAATGTTTCCATACACATTACTTCATTTCAGATAGGGATAGGCATTTGTTTTGTCTCTGTCTGTCATGGTCACTCTTCAGAAACGCTCTGGAGAAGCAGTGCTGTTGTGGGGAACAGAAGAGGATATTCACCTGTTCGGCCTCCATGAGAAGGCAGCAAACACTGTATCATCTAAACTACAAACCGGTCAGTTTAATTTTGCATTTTCCATTACCATCATCATTGTGAAATCAAACTGCTAATAGAGCAAGTGATTTACTTACTTTCAATTAAATTTGTGGAAATTTCAGTCTTAATAAGTATTTCTAGTGCATGTTCTTCAGGAAGGTAAGGCAGCCTGGTAGAAACAGCCAGTTGGCCGAACTGCCAGATTGCTTAGTGGCAAGGGTAGAACTACTTCATACACTACTTACCTGGCTGTGATAAAATCTTTTAGTCTTGGTCTTGCTGAAGAAGTCGATGCTTTCAAAAGTGCCAGCCTTTGTCTCTTTTCCCTGGTTGTTGTGTATTTAAATTAGAGCTGATTGATAGTATTTATCTGCTGTTTATAGAGGGAACTGCGTTTCAGGCCCTGGGCACCGTCTGCCTTTTCAGTACAGGTTTGTACAGCACCTAACACATAGTCCCCCACGCTGCTAAAGATAATAAACGTTCTAAGATATTGTCATGCCGTTAAGTTAGTTAAGAAAAGGGGTAAAAAACCAAGGGGGGAGAGGGAGGGATGCCGTATTTTCAGTCAAACAGCCGTTGAGGGCTGCGATGCCGTTTATACGCAGAAACAGTGGCATCTAGCGGGCAGCTTTTCAGGTGAGGAAAGACAAAGTTAGCAGACATTGAATATAAAACAACTCAGCGATTAAAGCTAATGATATGTTTATCTCGTTCATGGATGAAAGATTTTCCCAAGTCTGTTGTAATCCTTTTCTGTAAAAGCATTTGGAAATCAACTATTTTGCCAGTTTTTCCATCTTCAGTATACAAATTTCAGAACATTTGTTTTTCCTTTTTTTCATTATAATAGGCCCTCTCATGGCTTTTATATGTAAATTCTAATTACTTAATGTCATATAGATTATCATAAATCTTCACCCAGTAGGAAAGCTAATGGTTTGCATGCAGATATAAAAGTCTAGCATTTTTTCTCGAGGTTTTAGACATGAATAGAAATAAACCTCCAACTAGTCCTTGATCTAGTTCAACTTCAGATGATTTCAATCACAGCATGGCTTGGAGGGAAAGGTCTTTGTAAAGGAAGAGAATAAAAGCACAGTAGAGGAGCCACACTGAAGGACTCTGGAAAAAGCTTGGTGATGTGATTTCTGTAGCTATAACTAAGTGTAAAGTTTATGCAGTGTTAACTTTTTATGCTAAGTATGTATGCGTTTTTTCACTGATGAGTCATAATAAATACTTGAGTTTATTTATTTATACCTGACCCTAAGATCCTGTTCTTTTATGAAGAAAGGCTGAGGGATTTGGGTCTCTTCAGTCTGGAAGAAAGACGGCTGAGGGGGGCCTTATCAACACTTACAAACACTTAAAGGGTGGGTGTCATGAGGATGGGGGCAGGATCTTTTCAGTGGTGCCCAGAGACAGGACAAGAGGTAACGGGCACAAACTTGAGCATAGGAAGTTCCACCTAAACGTGAGGAGGAACTTCTTTACCCTGAGGGTGGCAGAGCCCTGGCACAGGCTGCCCAGAGAGGTGGTGGAGTCTCCGTCTCTGGAGACATTCCAAACCCCCCTGGACGCGTTCCTGTGCAACTGCTCTGGGTGACCCTGCTCTGGCAGGGGCTTGGATGGGATGATCTCCAGAGGTCCCTTCCAACCCTATGATTCTATGATTCTATGATTCTGTTAGTCCACTGGATTACATGTAAAACACTGTGTCTATTTCAGGGACCTACAGAAATGCATAATAAGCAGGATGAGGGGCTGCTACATCCATGGCAATAGTCTAAAGCAGTCACACTCGTGCCTTACCGCTCTCTTTAGACCGCAGGGTTTGCCAGTGCTGAGCAAACTTCTGAGAGTCTGCTGCGCTGTGCTGGCCTCCTCTTCTCCATCTGTCTCTTGGGTAGCTTGAAGGGTGTTTCTCTGTTTACTTGCAGGGCCCAAATTAATTTGTATGAATGGAGGACTTGGCTTCCTAAATCTGGCAGAAGAGCTGGATGTCTTAAAAAGAAATATCTTGGCTATGTTCTTCATGATCACAGGATTACGGAGGCACTGATAGGCTTCAGTCTAGGTTTTTCTTCTTCTCCCTTATAATTTTCTGTTCTCTCTCTTTTTCTTTACATTTTTTCTCCCTTTATGTTTCAAACTTTCCTTTATGGTGTCTGCTGTTTTTCTTATCTTGGTGGACCAGGTCGTACTTCATATCAGTTCTGCTATAGAAGTGTAGATAGTTTTAAGAGAGAGTTTACTTTTGTAAAGAAGCTTAAATGCTGGAATTGTAGGAACACTGGTAATTGTTTTGATTTGAACCTGAGTGCCAACATGGGTTGTCTTTTTTGCCCATTGGCTACATGAATCAGCCTGACATAAATGTGGGCTAAAGACTATTAACACTGTACCAAATTTTTTTCCCTTATGAAGTGGGAGAGCATGGAACAGGCACCTCAAAATACTTCATCTTTCTATGTTTCTAGTTTTCTCTTTGTACATCAGACATTATAATACTTAACTTTTCTTTGGAGATACCTGTATGAGATCCTTCAACCCTAATGTGGAAAAGCAAACTTAGAAACAATAAACAAACTCTATTGCACGTGTTTGCTTTAGGATTAGCTCAGTGTTACTGAGGCAGACCTAGGAGCTACTATTTAACCTTTCTAGTTATCTGACTTATGTCTGAATATAACTAGGTGGGAGCTCTTTTATTTCTGAGAAGTACCTAAATCAACTTTCACTGGGTGAAAGCTGGCGTAATTGGGATCGGCATGAATTTTTCACTGAACTGCACTGCATAGCCAGGATTTCACCTAATGACTTTAACTTCAGGAGATATGCAAATTGAGATCAATGTATGGAGAGTATTATGAATGAAACACACAATAGCAGGCTGATAATACTTTTTGACACTCCCAGATTTAATCTATGATTTCATCTTGACAGCAGAGGAAAGCAAGCCTTTGATGCTTTGAGATTTAAATTATTCCCTTGGAATCATCTAGGAAAGCTCTCTTACTGGAAAGAAAGTATACTAGAAGGACTGTTGATCTATTTCAGCCTACCAAATGTGTGTGGAACACAGTGAGGAATACAGTGAGGAACTGTGAAAGGTAACTTTGGTCCATTCATAACTAATTCTATTGCCGTTACAGATCGTAACAGACATGTAAGAGCCATCAAGACATTTTTCGTGTTGTTTTGCTGGTATCATATGTTTACCATTTCATTGTACGAAGTATTCTATACCGAGGCATAAGTTATAAAGGCACGCAGGCGGAAAAGGGATGGCTGCATACATGTGCCTAACCTGGCAGAATTATAAAGGAAAGGGAAAAGTTGTGCAGAGAAACTACAAAATGATTGGACTGTTCCATAGTGCTTCCCAGCTGCTGATCCTAGAAAGTCCTCTGGTGTTTCCTTAGTACTTTGCAATACTCAGCCTCACTTCCAGTGATTTTTGTCAGTATATAGTATGGGAAACTAAGGTAACAAAATAATCTGAAAACGGATTTGAATCAAGCTTTTATTATGAAACAATACATGAAATATTCATCAGGCAATTACATGTAGATTAGTGTTGCATAGAAGTTATGTATTCATACAATATTGTTATTTAACGTACAAAACTGTAACTAAGGATTCCTCCAAAGTCCAGAAAGCTGGCCTTCTCTTCATGTTTATATTCTCCAATTTTCTATGGACCTCTCCCTCTAAGTTCCTTTTGCTTCAGACAGGCTGAAGCTGTACCCTTAAAAAGCATACTCTAGGACGAATCACTCAGTCGTTCTTGCCCATACCGCAGAAACTGGGGGAAACCCATGATTGATTTAATCACGCATGCAATCATTACTGGTAGAAAATATATGGTGGTCTATAACATATCTAGCCATTTATAGTTGGAAGTTTTGCTATATCACCGGGATTGCACTGTATTGCAAAGAGGTTCAGCTCTACAATGAGCACGTAGCCAATGCAGGAATAACCTTGTCCTCCTTAACACAATCATAGTACGCATCCTCTTCAGCGCCCATGAAGAGATCTGCAGGAAAAAAAAAAAAGAAAATATAATAAAAAACATGCTGACATTGGCCATACTAACAACGTATAAAGGGCTTCAAATCATTTAAGCGCTTTTCTAACATTAATTCTTCACGATCGCCTGTGAGCAGCTATTGTGAAGAATTACAATAGCTAAGTGAGCCAGCTTTCAACTGCGTCTCAGCTGGAAGATTTTTTGAAAACTGCCAACTTACCTCCTAGGGCTAAGGTTTGGGAATTTTATGTTTTTGTTTTTAAATAAGTTTCAGACCTTTGGCTTTTCGAGGATTAACATAGCTCCATTGAAGTCTACCCCAAAATCCAGATTTTCAAAGGTATTTAGATATGTACAGGTACAAATAGCAGAATTTTAAGCAGACAAACTTTCTGTCTTTTGAAACAGATCAGCCCTGACAGACACCATCTCTGTATTCTAGTGCTTAAATGCTTTTGAAAGAATGGAGATAAATCTGCAACTTTTATGCTAAAAAGTTAAGTGTGAGTGATATAGCATCGCTATTATGGTGATGATCCAAATTTATCCCAGTTGACAACTTTCACGTCTGTTTAAAGCATGTGAGCAGAAAGGCTTATCCTGTTCTAAAAGCATACACTTGTGGGTATATCTTCTTTTTTTTTGGCATCATAAACAGCTATTGGGTAATCAGAAGAGTTTATGACGAATACTTATATTTTACAATCCTATATGTTCCTTACCTCCAAACATCACATTTTTTTAATGTAGTGATAAGTTGATATAACTGCATGTAAAACACACAAGTTAAAAAAAGGATGGCCATATCGCAGACCTAATGTGCACGGAGTACTATGGGGATGTGTCATTTTGCCACTGATGGGCTTGTGAGTAGTGCCTGGTTTCTGAGCTGTGCTTTGGAGTATATTTTCCCATTGAACTCTATGATGCATATGATAAACGGAGGCAATAAAGCAAATGATGCTGTCTATTGCACTAATATGGAAAATCATAAACAGAACTAATAATCCATGCAAGCTCTGTGAAAATTTTCTGTGTTAATGTTTACCAGCATGTGTACTAAATAGTGAATTCCATTTAAAAAATCAGCAGCTAGCAAATTATGACAGCTGAGATACTGCAGAACAGGCTGAACTGCTCACAAGGTCAGACTGCATCTTACATATCTCAAGGATGAGATATCCTGCACAGCCCTACTGAGAGCTACGTGAACAAGTACAAGACTTATAAATAGATGAGTTGGAAAAGGAGCACGAGGAGAAAGGAAAGAAACGGGAGGAATCTGAAGCAACATTAATAAGAATGTTGTGCAGTCACCAGCCTCTATCCATACAGCAGAGAAATGCATTATTTACAGGAACAGAACTACGGTGCCACAGCTGATGCTTAGGACACTTATGTTCCCTGCCACCCAGACACCTTTCAGCAGAAGGTACTTCCTCCAGCCATTGGTTATTCTCTCCTCTTCTGGTTTGTGGCTCTGCCTTTTATTGTGAAGAAAGAAATACACACTGTGAAAGCCATATATCTACCGATTGCGGGATAGGCAAAGCCATTAGACTGGATGCACTAAATCCCTGTTGCAGTGTGGCAAGCAATGTGGATTCAGCCAGTGTTCAAGGAATTGTTCTTCTGATCTCTGCTCCAGCCGCTGGAGGTAAAGCATATACTCCTATTTAAAGAAAAGAAAAAAGTAATTTAATTTTGTAATCATTCAAGTCAAATGTCAGGCCAACGAAGCAGGAGAATTTTACAGTTTATACAAGACCAATTAATTTACCCCTTAAAACTATCAAATACAGTGAAATGGTGTTGCTAGTCAGCTTGCCCCAACCTAGCAATATTTAATGAGTGACATCATCATCCAGATCAGTAAAGGTGTTGAGCAAGAACATATTATAACAATATTCATAAATCAGGAATTCTGCATACACATTTCTTATTCGCATATCAGTACAGAAGCCTCTGTTGGTCCTGAGGGCGCAGAAGGATTCTCACAGATAGGTCTGTTGTAGCCTCTTTGAAAATTGATTCCTGCTGATGAAAAACCGTTAACCCTGTATAGCACCGTGTGGCAGTACTCTGAAGGCTTCTAGTAGTGGCATGCATCAGTGCTGACTCGTCTTTCTGTGATACATAAAATAATGTGAATTTCCCATACTAATTTATAGGTTTTTGGTGTAAGCAACAAGTTATCAAACTAAAACGGGCTGTGTACCAAAAATTGACCTCCATCAGGAACAAAATTTACTCGTAAAAAGTTACAGTCCCAGCGCATGTGGGCTCATAAGCTTTGTGAACACTAGATACGTTTTTTTAAATTACACCCCCCTTGCTTTGCACAGTGGGCACTGTAGGAATGGTAGCTGTAGCGTAAACCCTTTGCGCTGGCCAAGTCTTCCCGCTGTTATCCAGTTCCCTGCTCTTTGTGCTGACCAGAGGGATGGCACGCTGGGTGCCAGCAGGAAGCAGTCGTGTCCTGCCTTTTACTGTGCCTTCTCTCCTCGCAGCACAGGAGACTTGGCTCAAATCCCTCCGGGAGACTGCATTATGAACTTGCAGAGAACAGAACTATATGACTGAGAAGATGTCACATGATAAAAAGCAGGGTCTCAGTCAAAGTAAGATTAAAACATGCTGATAACATAAATGACATTTTTAAATAATCAAAGACGGCAGATCTTGCTGCCTGTAACTGAACAGGCTTTTCAACTGAAACAGCACTGTGGAAGTCAAACAGTGTCACAAAGAATTGCAAATTAAATTCCCCAGCTCAGCATGATCTGGCCTAGGACAAACAGCTTTTGCTTAAAATAGATGAACAGAGGTGGGTTCATCCCAGCATTCATTTCATTCTGCTACAAAGAATCCATAAAAAATCAGTTTTTCTCCTTGAGCCAGTGGCAGAACTGTGCCCAGGGACACAGCAGCCATGCAACTTCCTTCACAAGGGAAAATCTCCATGTTCCACGTGGCAGGGGGGACAGTTTTTTTATCAGAAGATTTTTCCTTTTCTACTGAAATCCTTGACATTTAGTGAGAAAAAGAAATATTCTTATGTTTTGATTTTCTTACAGAAAGCCAGCATTGCTGTATAGAAAAGAAAAAACGAAATCAAAAGAAGGTTGGAATTTCTCAGCAAGTGTTTGCTACTAATCAAGGTGGGATGGAAAGTGGCAAGGAGAGAGCAGCAGAGGTCAGTAATCAAACACTTCTACTCCCCACCTAGAATCATAGAATAGCTCGAGTTGGAAAGGACCCATAAAGATGATCGAGTCCAACTCCCTGCTCCTCATGGGACTACCTAAAACTAAACCATATGACTAAGAGTGTCGTATGTATGCGTGTAACTTCTTGCAGTACAGGATTTAACGCAATCCAACTTCTCTACGGTTTTATTTATTTTATATTTAATATATATTTACTATATAACATGCCATATAATCGTGGCAGTATATTATATGCATAAGCATAGATGGGAGCTGTATTCTCGCTAATTTGCAAAAACTACAAGGCTCATTTAACAACACCTTAGGAACCAGCCCAATCCTGAATGCTGCGGGCAGCAGACGCCCGTGTCTTCTGGTTTTTATCTGTGCTTTACAGCCTTCATTGTACAAGACTGTTAACGAACATGGTGCCATATCCTTGTGACAGCTTTGATTTGTTGTGGCCATCACACTTGACAAAGAAGAGTGTACATCAGGAGTGGTGGACGCCCAGGTGGATTTGTGTTGGCCAGTACGCAATAACCATTGGGAAGGGAAAAGCCCACGCTGTCTCCACGAGCCTGGCACACACCGAGCTCAATCCTGCGAGGTACGTGGCGCTCCTCGTGTCCTATGGATCCAGAAGTGTTCAGCACCTTGCTGAACTCAGCCCCTTGTACAATCTGTTGTGTCCTTTCTAGCTTCTGTGGGTTTTGTCTCTTCAGAACCATGTAATTTTAGCACAGTTTATTTACTTTGGAAAGAAATAGGCAGTAATTTTAAACTACCTTAAGTACCTCTTGAAAAGTGCAGAATTATATGTTAGATCTTGTCAAAGCAAGTAGAACAGAAGGCTCCGTAATTATTTTACTTTTTCTTTTGTTGTAATATGGTTTAGAAATAAATAAATGTAAATATTGCACGCAAAAGCAATGCTGTTGCATTAAGCGAGGAACTAAAAACTTCTGCAACACCATAACAAACCATCCTATCCATGGCATTCATGAATAAGTGCACAAAAGTAAGTGATTTTAAAAGCTTGTTCAGAACTACCTCAATCTCCACACTGACCACTGACACCTACATCTCCTTTCTGCCTTGAGTGCAGAATGTACTGGAAGCAGAAGACATTTCCTGTTAGTTAGTTTTTCAGGAACAACCTGATGAAATCCACATTTCTATAAATGAAAAGCCACTTTCTTCTCAATAATTTAATCGGCATTTTTGAACCGTGATAAATAATTTCCACATTCTGCAAGCATACATTTCCTGAGCAATATTCAGCACTTACAGAATGCTACTTAGTAGTAATTGAAAGAACGTAAGGGGGTTTTTTAATATTTCGTGGAATAGCTCAGCTGCATAAAAGGGTGATATTCATAATGCATTGCTTGGAATTAAATCTATAGAAATTTAATACTAAGCACAAATGTTTTGGGGGTTTTGGTGTTGTTTTTTCTTTAGTTAATGTAATTGAAAAATAAATATCATAAATCACCCTTATTGGCTCATCAGGGAAACCAGCTTTTCTCGGTCTGTCCTCACGACGAGTTCTCAGAATCTGTTTGGCATCTTTTTCAGGCAAAATTGGTGAAGTGTCTAAAGACAGAAAAGAAGAAATTAGTTCTGAAATTACCAAAAAGTTAATATTTTACCTGTCAGTTGTAAAATGAAATGTCTCCAAACCTGATATTTGTCTATATACAAAGTGTTCTTTCATTACAGCCCCTTCCCAGGGGATATTGCATTCCAGAAGATATGAGTGGAATTTTAAACCATTTTTATACTTGTGCTTTCTATAGTTCTACCAGTATGAAGCAAACCCTACATATTCATGTTACTCTCTAAAATGAGAAAATATAACAGCACCATCTAACCACGGATGTTAGTAACTCTT
Source organism: Larus michahellis (assembly GCF_964199755.1). NCBI lineage: Eukaryota > Metazoa > Chordata > Aves > Charadriiformes > Laridae > Larus > Larus michahellis. The sequence goes on from NC_133909.1 coordinate 9,798,560, forward strand.
CTGATTCTTTGTTCTTTTCTGTGTTGCTTTACATTTTAGGATTATTTTTCGAAGTAATGAGTTAGACGTTTGTTGCAAAGGAGAGACTGCATTGAACATTTAGCTTGCAGGACCTTGGTAAGATAATATTAAAATAGTAAGCTAGTAAAATTAAACTTTTTGGGTTTACAATAAATGACTACAGTGTGGTAATACAGAAAGTAAAATATCAAATACAATAGCATGATTGTTAAAAATCAAATCATGAAAAGCTGACAAGATAAAAATAGTTAAGTATTAAAAATGAAATACGAAGATACTAAAATACAAGGTTGAGGTACTAATGCTATTATAATATGCTCTGCAGCTCTACACGCATATGCAGGTTTGTTTTGTATAAACTCCTACCTGTAAAAGTGGTCATCAGGACCAAAAAGGAGACAAACACAAGTAACTGCTTCATTTTGATTCTTCTTTCTCTCAGTCTGTTCCAAAATGAGTAACGCCGACTGAGGCGTTAGCCTATTTGAAGTCGCTACGTCAGTCACAAATGTTTGTTTATGCTTTAACTAATTTGAGTGATAGTATGATTTTGAAGACATCTGGCCCAAAGTTTTGAATTAGGCTATTATCTGCTCACACATTCTCAGCATAACTCTGTTCCTGAGGGAAAGAAAATAGAAGACCTTTTTTCCACCTCAGGCTTCAGAGTTACACTGGATATTTTAAATGTGTGAAAATAAAACACATCACCTTACCTTTAGCATAGCAAGCAATGGTTTCGGGTGCCAAAGGTGAATGATTGTTTTTTAAAAGCAACAGTTGCCAATTATTGAACGTTAATCTCAAAGGCAGCCACAAAGGGGCCCCTTTTTCAAAAATTGTCTCTAACTTTACTCCAGTGCAGAAGTACGTATTAATGTGGTTTAACTCTAGCAAAGCCAAATTATCACTGCTGGAAAACACAGCGGAGAGATTTTTATCAGATTGAGAGAACCATACAAATGAAGCTCACATAATTCTTCTCTTTTCAGGACAAGTTAGTAGAAAGCAGGACTTCAAATGTCCTTAACTAGTAAACAGTGTGAAGTAAGAATGTGGGTTAACAAACGTGATTGCAAACAGCGAGTTTCTGCCTTGAGAAATGTGGCCTCCCGCCCCTTTCCTGAGCAGCACTGGACATACGGCACCAGCATCACCTGTCGCAGGAAAAGAAGTTAAGTGTCCCTTGGAGTATCACGTATGAAATAGGGAGTCAGAATTCATCAGCGGCTCTCATGCAAGGACATCAGTAATTAGCGTTTCCCCTTGGAGGGAAAGGTGCAGCACATCCCCTGGCCTCCGGGCAGCCCTTCTGACATCTGCCTTCGCATTTCCTAAAGAAGGGGTGTTCATTCTGCCTGTGCCACCATGCATACACAAGTCAGCCGGTTTCAGTGAAACCTGGCAAAGAGCTGTGGGTCCCAAAAACGTTAAGGATTAAGAAAACCAAACAGCAGGTCAGAGAGAGGGGCTCAGTGAATGTCCCCTGTGGACGGACACCTTCGGGGTGTCCTCAGCTTCGGCACACACCAGCAAGGCATGTCTCCTTGGCTGGAGCAGCTCAACTGCTCGCACAACTATTTGTGAGTTTATAAAAATCTGACATAATCGTGGGCTAAATCGTTGAGTGCTGTCAGTGCCAGGGCTTGACCGGAGCCAACACAGGGGATGGAAATGAAGCGGTTCAGGGGCAGTTCTGGGGTCTGACCTCCCATTATGGGGCTTCTCTTGGAAACCGGAGTTCTGGCAAACTGTGGAGCACTTGCATTTTCCAGCATGTTTTAAGACACCAACAGCCTAAAATCCAAGAAATGTTATGTATACTGTAGGGATTTATGTAATTTTTCGAGAAGTGCAAAAACCTGCAGCAACTATTTGTTTTTAGAACTGCTACAGGGGAAACAGCGTAACACATAAAGTCAAATTATGGGGGGAAAAGCACTTGTGGGTGCGATAATCCAGCCCACAGCCCGTTCAGCCGCCGCCTCTACCGAGGCCCTTCGCCTCGGGTTTCCCGCCGCGGCCCGGCGAGCGGAGCTGCTGTCGGGGGCCGCTGGCGACAGACCCCAAGTCGCGATAACGCGGTGACGGACCGACCGACCCGCCCGCCCGTCTCCTGGCAACCGCCCTCCGCCGCTTCCGCTTCCGCCGCCCCGCGCATCCCCGCCGCCCCTCGGCCCGGCGCAGGCGGCACTCGCCGCCAGGAGCCCGCGCCGCGCGGGGGGAAGCGGGCGCGGGGTGAGGGCGGGCGGCGGCCCCCAGAGCGGGGAGGCGGCTGAGGGGAGCCGGCGTGAGGGGACGGGGCCGGTCCGCCCCGTGTTCCCCCCCATCCTCGCCGCAGAGAGGCCTGAGTGGGAGCGGGGCGCCGGCGGGCAGCCGGAGCCGTGTGGCGAGTCCAGCCTGGTGCCTGCGGGGAGCGGGCGAGAGAAGGGCCGGGCCGGGCCGGGAGGAGGCCGGGCGGCGCCGGCCTTGCGCTAGGCCCGGGCAGGCAGCGAAGGAGCCCCTCTCACCCGGCGCTGAAACCCTTCTGCTGGTGGGTAGGTCAGGTGTGGGGGGAAATAGGTGCTTAGCCCTAATAAGGGGTTAAAAGATGCTTCATGAAGCTGCGCGTTGGCTTCTTGAACTAAGGGACCGTTCCCAGTCCAGCCCTGCTGTCTGCCCGGCTGGTGCGAGGGGTTAGCCTGGTGGCAGTGAGCTGCTGAGGAATGGAAGGGACAGAGAGCAACGGCAGCACGGCCTCCTCGGTCGTGGCAGACTGGAGCTTGGTGTTTTGGACTCTGTGCGCCGTGATCCTGCCAGTGCTGATCACCTTGTGGTGCAGTTTCCAGCGGTCCCGGCGGCAGGTGCTAATACGAGACATCTTTCGCAAGAGCAAGCATGACTGGCACTACACAGACCTCTTCGGCCAGCCCTCCTACTGCTGCGTCTGTGCTCAGCACATCCTTCAGGGTGCTTTCTGCAACGGCTGCGGGCTGCGTGTCAGCGAAGGATGCCTCAAGAAGGCCGACCAGCTTTTTCTCTGCAAGGAAATTATGATGAGGGGCAATGGTGGAGCCCACAGCTCTATGCCACACCACTGGATCAGGGGCAATGTCCCTCTCTGCAGCTGCTGTATGATATGCAAACAACAGTGCGGCACACAGCCCAAGCTCTGCGACTACAGGTACTGCAAGGGACTTTGGCTTTGTATGAGGAAGCACGATGCCATATCAGTATTGTGTTTTCCGCAGGGTTACTGGAACACATTACCCCAAAAGAGATCCTGCAGTAGTCAAATATGAAACTCTGTTAAAAAAACAACTTCAAAGAACCTAAAATTAAAATGGATGCTTGTGGGTAATTTGAGTCATAGATTAGGAGTATGACATCACATCTCATGTTCACTCGTTATCTTAATTGCATTAGTCCAGTATGATGTGCTAGCTACTGTATAATTACATATAGAAGGCTCTCTATTTCCAAGAGAGTTTATATTTCAGGGGATGACCTTAAGAAGGTTCTAATGCACTTGTCATTTGTACACTGGATAGCCTGAGCAATTTAGGTGACACAGCTCAATTCAGAGCACCAAAATGTGTATGCATTCCTTCAAAATCGGCATCTGCTCAGTGTAACTAGGACAAACAACTGGCCTATATCTGATTCAAGTTCATTTTTAAGGATGCTTAAAAACATCTGATGCAAAGTTTTAAAAGCTACTGTAATCTATTGTTAAAGTTTGTGGTATGAGTGTAAAAAAAATTTTCAAGGAACGGTTGAATCGGCTTGCAGTGTTATCAGTGAGGCTGCTTGCAAAGTTGTCACCATGACACATAGTGGCACGTCATGTGGAAATATAGTGCTAGTGGTCCAGGTACTGGGCACAGTGTAAGTGTTAACTTCAGCCTTCTCAAAGGATGTCAGGTTTCCAGCGTACGTTCTGCTAGCCTTTGCTTTGCTTCTATGCGACGTTGTGAAATTGCTTGGTAAGTAAGCAGAATTACAGTGTAAATGACCATACTATCAGAAATAAAACCTTGACAGAGAGAGTGCATAGGAGAGGATTTTGGAGGCAAGGAAGGAAGGAAGAAGAGGAAAACAAAGTCACAGTACAAGGCAGGTATCGTCGTTACTCTAGTTGTGTGCTGGATTAGTCAGAAGGACTACAAAAATAGCTTTGACAGCTGCTTAAACCAAGGCTTTGGATGTAGCAAATGAGGATTAACATTCTGCAGAGGCTGGCAGTGGATATTGCAGTATTTCCTCTTCTTCTAGTCCATTTTCCAGGACAGCTTTTAGAACAGGTCAAAAAGCTGAGCAGTTTTGCATAACAAAATCCCATCAGCCTTGTACGGTATTGTGTAACCTTTTAGGTTTCAGACTTAAAGGGGTGTTATCAGCCTTAAGAAATTTATTAATTAATGTTACTAGTAACACTTTATTGAACTCTAGTGTTTTATATGTGCTCTTTAAGGATGGATAGGAGTTCAGTTTCTTATGCAAGCTTTCACTGTAACTGTTAATATTGCAGACAATGCAAGAGGATATTTATAGCACCTGTTTTTTTAATTAAAAAAAATAGAATGAATTTAAAACTGTTGGGGTTTTTTCCACAGAATTCAAATGTTTTTCTAGACTTGCTTGTCTTAGACATGACTAAGTTACGTAATTTTCTGTAGCCAATACATAGTCATGTAAACTTCCAGGGAATGCTTGGTTTTCTCTGTAAGGTGCTTAAAATATTACTTACAATGTTGCATGTAAGTATAAGTACTTTTCAGAAAGTTAGTCTATCTAAAAATAAATGAGCAAAATCGATGTGCCTGTCCGTTTTTTCATGTTTTTTGGTCTTTTTTCCAGATGTGTGTGGTGTCAGTACACTGTACATGATGAATGCATGATGGATTGTTTAAAGACTGAGGAGTGTACATTTGGAGAATTCAGAGACTTAATTATTCCACCATACTATTTGTCTACAATCAACCAGATGCGTAAAGATAAAAGAACCAATTATGAAAAGGTAATCGTCTACTACTTCTTTGTTTTATAATATATTTAATAAAAAAAAAATCTCCCACACATTAAAACTTTAATTCAGTACGTTGTCAGGTTAATAACTATCAGGTAAATGTTTCAATATTTATGAAGTACTTGCAGTGTTAATTTGGAGGTGTTTGTCATTTTATTAACATGGTAGTTGAAGCATGAACGTACGTTTGGGTTTTGTTATTCTAAAACAACACTGAGATTTGGGTACCTTACTTCCTTGAATATTTTGTGATTTTTCTAGTACTATGTTCATAACTTTGTAATGTTTGTTGTCCTGGGCACTGTAGAACAGAAGTCTTCAGCCTTGGTGTGTCAGAGTATTTGTTTTGACTACTTCAGACTAAATGGTAACTCCCTCATGTCAGCACTTACAGGGGACAGGTTTTGTAGCAAGGGTTTAAACACTTTCAAACGTGCAGCATTTGTGTGATTGATTGACTTTTACCTTTTTGCAGGTAGTACCTTACTGCAGAAAACACTGGATGCCAGTAATCATACTGGCTAATACTCGTAGTGGAAACAACATGGGTGAAACTTTACTAGGAGAATTTAAAATTCTGCTGAACCCCGTTCAGGTATTTACCACTATAACAAAAGCCACTATAACAAAATAAAAGTTTAAATTAGAATAAACTTTACTTTGCTTATACAATGGCAGTAGGGTCTTGTGGAAGATCAGTAAAGAAAACAAACTCATGCGGTTTGTTCTTTTAGAAAGAATAGCTTTATAGAGAGAGACCGAAAGTGCAGAGCCTCCTCCCCCCTCCCCCCCCCCAAGTTTGTTATGGTTCTGATACTGGTCCAGGTTTTATTTATAGTAATATAGTAATTCTGTTAATTATAAATATCTGTCTCTCGAAACAGTGTACAATTTTTATGAAATTAAATATTTGGGTCTTTTCAATTTGAAATCTGTATTAGTTTAAATACTCACTTTACTTGTGAGAACGTCAGTGATTACAGTTGCTGCTTTCTGTTGTCGCTTTCCCCTTAAAATCCACTGGGATGGCACAGGATGTTGATGTAAGGCAGTTAGCTGTTCCTTGGATTTCCTGGCTGCACCTTAACACTCTTCCTTTGAAGTTCAAAACCCAGCCTTAGAATACAGCCTAGTGGAAATCACTACGTGTGTGTTTTAAATGCATCCCAATAAGAATAAACCTCTTTGTATGCCGAGTATTTAAAAATAACTTTTATCTGAAGTCTTTCATCTTTGCAGAATTCATCGTAATGCCTCTAGATGCAGCCTTTTCTTAGGAATCTGTCAGCTTGGTTTATCCATGGCATTTATTACTAGTGAGGCAGCTGGAGCTCTGTTGTGAATTTGGGAAGCCAAATCCTGCTCATAAAAGCCAAGACAGCTCATTTGCTGATAAAATATTATAAATGGAGAATCTTTGTTTTGCGTTAGAATGAACTTCTTGAAGTCGTGAATCTGTGAGGCAAATCCTGAGTCGTGTTCTGTGAACTTATGGAACTTCTGGTTTTCCTTTCTTCTAGGTTTTTGATCTAAGCAAAATTGCACCTGCCAAAGCACTCCAGCTTTGTACCTTGCTGCCTTGCAACGCTGTCAGGGTCCTTGTCTGTGGTGGGGACGGCACAGTAGGCTGGGTGCTGGATGCGATTGATGAAATGAAGATAAAGGTATTGTGTTTTGTATTAAAAGATGTCTTATGGTGAAATGAGTTTTGGAGCTGCTAAAGTGCTACACCTGATCTCTTACCTGCATTTAATGTTTTAATCTTTCTGAATAAGCCTACAGAGAAATATTTGCAGAATTGCTTATTCATATTGGGGAAGGGGCGGGGGGGGACTTGTTATGGGTCTCTGTAATGCAGGAAAAATATGATAGCTTTACATTTTAAGTGATATTTAAAGTCATTCTTTTCTGTAACACAAGAAAATAACAAGCTGCATAATATTTTATGCATTGTTCTTTTCTTTTTGTCTAAACAGATTTATTTCATCATAAGTGGCATTGCTAATAATGGCTAATGTGTTCTGAGTGCCTGTTTCTCCCAGCACACTCTATCTTTTATAATAACAGCATAATTTTGCTGGCTATACTGGTTGTATTGCCAGTGCATGAATGAGGGCAGTAGTTTGCTTCTGCACCTTCTCACATATTCTAAATCATCTGTCAGCCTGCAGCCTCACCTGTTAATAGCAAGTAGAGAAGGAAAAAATAAGCTGTATGTTTCCTGTTGATTTGAAATGGAAGATATTCCAATTTACAGGGTACTACTAAGAACTCCTGAGAAAGTTAAGAATGAAGAATAATTACTAGGGCTTTAGTGCTTTACCTAATAAAATGTTCTCTAGTGATAAAAGGAAGAAAGTTACTCTTATATCAGTGTCTTTTTTTTTTCTTTTTTTTTTCCTGCAGCTTCCTTGTTAGTATGTGAAATGTTGTAGTTGAAGGCCACTATTACAATTTCATGCATAGTCAAACTGAGCTGTTTTGAGAATTTTATGTACTGATAAAGTAGAAATGTAACAAAGTGTAACTATGAAGGTTCATGAATATAAGTATATGGTTATTTGGTCTTGGACACTTGATATATTGTCCCTCAGGGGCCATATAGTTGATGAAATCTGGGTTTTTCTTTATTTCAAAGTATTCAAATAGAGCGATTGCAGTTACATAAATACTGTTGAGATTATCAGCAAAACCTTTGTATTATCAGCAGTAGGTTATTTGCTCCTGTCATTTATCGTGACTTTTAAATACAGGTTACCTGGCTGATAACTCTTCTTGAGAAAATAACTGTAATGCCGCTTATTGCAAGTACATTTCACAGCTGAGTTTCAAAGGCCGTAGTACATCTGAAATAACCGTTCAGCCTTTTGTAGTAAAGAGAGCAAAGACCTTTGCTAAGGTGGCCATTTTGAATGTCTACTTCTGTCACTCTGCGATCTGCAGAGGTGATTATCATCTGCTCCATCTGTTGAGGACAGTTGATCTGTGTGTGTATGTGGCATCTCTGGAACTTAGATACTGACTTTCCTTCTTTGAGTATGTGAATTCCCGTGGTTGAATACTCTAGGTTTATGTGCATCTGTTGTTTTAGACCTAACCTTATTTCAGTCTTATAAGAACATTTTTGTGTATGGTTACGATTCACAGCCTTGTGTGTTAGCTCTCTTTTAGTGTTGATATCACTTCTGAGAGGTCTGTGCAGTAACAGTGTTAGTAATTTACCAGCAGCATATTATCAAGAGATCGGATGAGAAGTTCAGGCTTCCACTTCTAGATCCAAAGCACCGCTCTTGAAGGAATACTCTGTTCAGTATTATTAACGCATTGTTTCCATATTGTCTTTGTATTCTCTCTTCTTCTCACAATGGTTTGACATTTCCTTCCTTTGCATTATCCCTATGGTAAGTACTCAAACGTGCCATCTGCTATACTGATGCTGCCAGCTCTGTTGCTCTGCACTATGTAACAAGCTGCCGCAAAGATCACTGGTATTTATCTAACCTGAACGTTTGAGGATAAAAGGGAGAAAATGAGTTGAAGAACAAGCTAATATGCAGTGTTTTTGTATCCTAGGGGCAAGAACGTTATATTCCCCAAGTTGCAATTTTACCTCTGGGAACAGGTAATGACCTGTCTAATACACTGGGCTGGGGTGCAGGTTATGCTGGAGAAGTCCCTGTAGAACAAATCTTACAAAACGTCATGGAGGCAGATGGAATCAAACTAGACAGGTAGGTAACAGTGAAAAGATAAATTCTGTAGAACCAAATACTACTATAGCTCTACGGATATCCAGTTGTAGCAGTATATGTAAAGAAACACATGCGTTGCTGGAGGGAACTGCAAAATAACTAAGGTCCAAAATTAGTTTTTTATTTCATTTTTTTGCAAGGCTTAACTCTTTCATAATTTAACTAAATTTGAATCTTTTGACTTGATCCCAGTATAGATATGAGATTCCTAACTACAGCTTTGATACTAAGTGAGAACAGTCTTTCATGACACTAAGTAACGGCTGTTGTTTTTCAGATGGAAGGTTCAAGTAACAAACAAAGGATACTACAACTTAAGGAAACCAAAGGTATGGTTTGCAAGTATAAATATGGATTCTATAGAATACCTGTCTACTTATACTTATTTTTCTGGTTACCTACTTCCCATTAAATACTGTGACTTTTAAATTGTAATAATAATATTTAATAAGACCATAACTAGAAGTTCTGTCTTACAGGTATTCACAATGAACAACTACTTTTCTATAGGACCTGATGCTCTCATGGCTTTAAATTTTCATGCTCATCGTGAGAAGACTCCCTCTCTGTTTTCCAGCAGAATTATTAATAAGGTGCGTTTGGTAAAGTGACGTTTTCTCCTTGTAGTTGTTGACTTAAGGCTATTTTTTGCTTTATTCCCCTACTTCGTCTCATGCCATTTTAAGAGTTTGAACTCATTTTTCTTGGGGAGGGGATTCCATGGGTAAAACATGTTTCCCGCCCACTCATAAGTGTTCTGGCTGGCCTCTGCCTACTTGCTTACGGAATATGCTGTTTGTTCAGTTTTTGTTTAGAATGTTTCATTTGCGTTGAAACTTAATGGGTTAAGGACGTTGCCTATTTCCTTTTAAAGTGGAAAGGAAGTTTCTTATGCAAGTTGTACCCTATCTCATGGAGAGAGCTTAGTTGAAGGATGCACATACATGTTACGTATGAATTTTAGATAAGGTTTTCAGAACAATAACTATACGTGAATATTTCAAATACTCTTCATATGTATTGTCTTTTTCTAACAGTATTTTCTGATCTCCTGGGTTTGTTTTTGGGTTTTTTTATAGGCTGTTTATTTTTTTTATGGAACCAAAGACTGCTTAGTACAAGAATGTAAAGATCTTAACAAAAAGGTTGAGGTAAGTTTTTTAACTTGCTTATTCTCTGGACAATCAGTGGAGTTGTAAAAACTTAATTTGTAAAAGAAGAGGGGAAAAGCTTTGCAGTTTACATTCTTATACACTTGTATAAGAATGACTCTGGACTTAAACTATTTTTGATGTTCCTTTTGCTATCTGCAGCTTACTTGATGGAATTCATGTCTTTGAGCTTACTGAAAACTACTAAATTTTTTTCTGGCCTTCACTCAGCCAGTTCTGTGAGTTCAAGTACTGACATTCAAATAAAATTTGCCTTGACACCAGAGAATTATTTAAGTGAGAGTTCTTTTTTCTTTTCTCTATTAACAGAAATTTATTACAGCTTAGGATATCATGTGAAATCAGAAGTAATTTTTTTAAAGTTTGAAAAGAAAACACATTCTTCTTGTACAGGGCCAGTTTTTTTCCAAATGGAAGCCTATTAAATGCATAAAGAGAATAACTAGCATATATTGAGCTGCTGAATTTGATCCACATTAATTAACTTTTGTGTGTCTTTTAAAGCTAGAGTTGGATGGTGAGAGAATAGAGTTGCCCAATTTGGAAGGCATCATCGTCCTGAATATTGGATACTGGGGAGGTGGCTGCAGGCTCTGGGAAGGAATGGGTGATGAACCTTACCCCTTGGCGAGGTATGCAGTGCATCTTTTTCCCTTTTTTCTTTTAACGGTTCTTGTAGTGTAAGCAGTTCTCTCCATGTGTTATGTGCTTATGTAGTCAGACTTGTCTGAAAGTCAGAAGGTTTCCTTGTGACAGTATGCTGTCTCAGATTTTTTTATTTTCCTCATGTTAGAGACTTGGACTAAGTGCATCCCACATATCAAGTTTGGGTTTTTTTCAGACCTTCTCAAAATGTCTGGCATGATTAAGTAGTAGCATTGAAGAGGCTATTAAAAATAAAGGTAGCTTCCAAAAAGTATAAGATGTATCCATTTCAGAATATAGAAAGACACGTCTTAATAGAGGTTAAAATATAAAGTAAAAACAAAGCAAGCCAAAAATTTGACTCCTATGCTTGAGTAAGTTGGCTGGAGCAATACTAAAGAGGAGAATAGGTGGGTGCATTAGTTATTCCTTTTTGTGACTTCCTTCTTCAGAAGCCATATATCTAAATATACTTCATAGTTCTGTTACAAGGCTTATGATCCTGGATTTCTAAAAAATATTTGGGCGAGGTCCTTTACCAAAATCTAAAAAAAATTAAGCCATTAAAAGATGTTCCTGTAGATTAATAACTGAGTGAAAAGACAAAAATTTGTACAAATTTATGGAAGAGAAATCCACTGGTGGGCCTTAAATATGCACAGTGATGCACTTGGGAAGTCATATATCCGTAATTTCCAGAAGCTAGCTAGGGTGTGCCGGCTGGTGTATTGCTCCATACTTGCATCTTTGTATGGCTTCCTTTGCTGTTCAGTGTGACTTGTCCAGCACAAATAGATAAACACATTTGTACAATAACATATGTCTTCTCTCTAGGAGTAGCCATAAAAGGACTGTGTATTATTTGGACAGGTATTCTAGAGCTCACAAGCATCACTAAAGAGAGTCTCCTTTTTTAACTCGTAGACATGATGATGGACTTCTGGAAGTTGTTGGCGTTCATGGTTCTTTCCATTGTGCCCAGATTCAGGTGAAACTCGCAAATCCTGTTCGCCTAGGGCAGGCACATACAGTGAGGGTAAGTGGTGCTTATGAACCTGTTTTCCCCTAAATTTTTTTGAATACATAACATAGAATCTCAAGCGCTCAACTGTCTGATCTGAAGTTGCTGTTTGCAGTTGAGCTAGATGTTTCTCTCGCTTAGTAAAAACGTCATAATTCACAGTCCTCTGTTGCTGTGCTTGGTGGCCTATGAGTGCAACTAATTACATACTAAGTTTCTCCCTGCCCAGGCTGAAAAAGTGCACCATCAGTATATTGTAGTTGTAAAAGGTATCTTCAGAGCTACTTTGAACTGCTATGATTGTGTGTTCTTCTATTTAATGCCAGCTGATCTTGAAGAGTTCAAAGATGCCGATGCAGGTGGATGGAGAGCCGTGGGCTCAGGGGCCCTGCACTGTTACCATAACTCATAAGACACATGCACTGATGCTGTATCACTCGGGTGAACAAACAGATGACGACGCTTCCAGCATGTCTGAGCAAGACCACGTGAGAGAACAGACAGATGAAGATGTATAGATTTTGCAGAATTTAATATAATACAGTGATGAACTTCAGCTCTTTAAAAACACTGAGAATGCCTAATCTAGCCGTAAGGTTCATACCTGTGAATGAACTAGAGCTGAGGAAAAAGCCATGCTTTTACATTCATTAAAATGTTCACAGCTGAATTACCACAACTGTTTTGCCTTTTAGATTGGTGGTGATGCCCAGCCTTTCTAGCTGGAGTGAGTTACTCTGGTGGCAGGAGAGAGACAGGTATGGCAGCCCTTCCTTGCCATGGAATCAGATCTTCTGCACATACACAATATAGCATGCAAAATGTTTGATACCCTTAGAAAGGGGAACAGCTGGAAGTTTGGCCTGCTTCCTTCCATCTGCCCACTTCTCCAGAACAGCTTCCAGAGCAGAAAACCAGACCAAGTAGGATGTGGGCTGATTTTTCCAACAACAGCCTGCTCCTGGCTGCCATCTCTTTTTGGGAGCAAGACAAACGCTTCTCTGTGCGCCTGCTGGTGCAGTGCAGGTGTAGTAGGCTTGGCTGGGAGAGTGCAGGATCTGGGAGCTCTTGGGAAGATGGTTAGCAAGAAAAGATGCTTTTGGACCAAAGGTTTCTGGAAACGTTCTGTTAGTGAATGACCTTTTCCAGTGGCTTTGTAAGTCATAGTAGAGTACTCCTGAGGTCCCGAGTACCTAAGCTACAACTTCCAAATAATTGTACCATGACTTGCACTGAACGATCCTGTGACTGACTCTACTTCAGTTCAGTGAGAGGCTAATTCTAGTTTTTGTAAATAGTAACATCATAGTTCTTGAGGAGGCTTTTTGGAGGAAAACTTGGACAAAGGAGCTGTCTTTTTTTAGCTGTTTAGAGGAGGGTTTTAAAGAAATAATGATGAGTGGCAAATACAGTTTGTTTGGTTTTTTTAAAGTCTTGTTAAAGATCTTGCTTCGTAATTACCTGAAAATGATCAATACTAAGTCAGTCTGTTAACTGTTTCAATTTTAACTGTGGAGGCTGAGAGCTAAGTTTGCAAAGGTTAACAAGTTCTGGCCTTCATGTGTATAATTTAATCGTCACAAAATGCATGGAAGCATTTGTTTTCTGACTGGCTCTTAGGGGGTCAGAGGTACCTTGTTTGACTTGAAACTTCATTTCCCATCTGAATATAGGGCGAGAAAAAGATTGGTGGTCTGTACTGATAGTAAAAATTAGGAGCATATACAACAGTACACAGAAACTCTCAGTTTGGTATATCTGAAGCTTCTCAGGTTAAAAGCTTCTCAGGTGAAAACAGCTCCATGGTTAAAAATCTGCTTTTTTTTTCTCTTCTGTTGTAGGTATTTTAAGCTTGCAGCAGGTGAGAGCTATGAGTTGAGGTTTAAAATTTGTCACTCAGTAATTCAGTTAAGTCCAGTTGAGTCATGAAGGTGATCTTCCAAGTGGGAAGAGAATTTATGCTGACTGTCTACTGTGTAAGCCAAGATCATAAGAGAAGTTGAGAGCTTTGGTCTGAACTTTGAGTGTTGCTGCTTTTGTCAGAACTCCCCCAATCTTTGTTGGGTTTTTTTCCTCCTTTTTTCTTTTTGTTAACTGAAAGTGAGGGGTAAAGTAGGGTATGTTTCTAGGTTTTGTAAAATTAAACTGTTTTTCAACAATCTATAAAATGAAATTTGCATTGACGGTGATAAGAACTCTTTATATTTTAAAATAATTTATTGAAACCTTGTCAAAGTCAGTATTTTTAAATCTTTTAATTGTAATCCTCTTTGGAGAGCATTTTTAACTTGATGGTATTCGTTGTAGAAAATGTATGTACTAGATCTTCAATACTACTGATTATCAGTGAATTTATAGCTGTCTGAAAATGTGATTAGAGCGTAATGAACTGTAAAGCAGAAGCCATTTGTAAATTCCATATTCATTAGCCCTATACCCCAGGGAAGGGGGGCTGGAACTAGGTGATCTTTAAGGTCCCTTCCATCCCAAGCCATTCTATGATTATACGCCTCATCTTAATTATTTTATTGTATGTAAATATAGAGAACAAATTGATAATTAAATCTATGTAAAAAGTGTTTAAAATACACAAAAGTATACTTAGATAAATCCACTACCTTTTTTTTTCAGTTCGGAGGTTCAATTTGTATTAGCTTCAAAAATCTTACTAGTTAAGTTACTAATATTTTTTATTTTTTTTTTTAGTAACTTGTAACCATCAGCATCCTAAAAATAGTTAAGTTCCATGCTATGGTTCTTAAGTAACTATTGTTTACAAATAAATGACAAGTCTCTGAAAAAGCAGGGTATGTGCTATGAAAGGCGGTATTTTCTCAAGAGAAATGATGCCACTGGCTACTTAATCTAAACTATTCATAATACAGTTTAAAGAGTTACCTGAAGTTGATCAGATGATTATTCAAATTCTTTTATAGCCTAAGAAACTTTCTGTTCAAAACTTCACTCCTTGAACTCCTGACATCTAGAAAAAAAATAATTGATGCCAAGACTTTGAAAGCCTCCCTTTTTCACAGTAGGTGAGTTGGCTTCTCCGCCCGGGCTTTGCCTGGCTGGGTACCAGTGATGGTGTACTATGTTTGTGCAGGCAGGATCCTCCCACTTACTGCGGCTTGCTGGGAGTCTAGTTCTAAATGTGTGAAATCCTCTTTGGGAAATGTAAATCCATCATTCCTTTGGGAGAAACAAGGAGTGTGAGAAGTGAAAGTAGCATCTAATCGGGCGCTTGTTTTGGAAAACCCCTGGTAAATGGTCTTGTTTATATTGGATGGATCATCCCCTTCTTGCATGTGGAAGTGAAGTTGTTTGTGTTTCACAAATTGACTGTTAGTGATGCAGCAAATGATAGGTAGCAAACGTAGCCATTGTAAGCATGGGGAAGCCTCTTGTAAAATTGTATTTATGGTATGGAGAACACTCTGTATTATTTATGGTATGAAGAACATTCTGTAGGGTTGAAGTGTCCACTTCCCAATCAGACCTGGGGTCATCCTTCTGTTGTAACGATACGTAGCTGTCATCTGCATGACAACAAAAAGTTGTTTTTAAACATACAGTGTTAGCACTAGAATTCGTTGGGAAGTCTTGCCGTTTCCAACATGCTGTCCTTTGATTTCAATGTATCCGCCTTTCCAGTATGTTGCAAATTGGGTTAAAACCTGTTTTGAGTTACTTTGATCAAACTGTTTTAAGTTTTAGTCTAACCGCAGACAGTAAATGTCAACAATGGGCTCCCAAATTCTAATGCTAGCGTAAATGAACTTTTCTAATTTGTAATATAGCTGTAGCTGCTGAATGTTGTCGTGTGTGTGTTGTGTAAAACTGTTATGTGTTTTTTTTTTAATGTTTTGGGTGCATAAAGCACCAGTACAAATACCTACTCTGTAGCTCTTGTGAAAAGCTTGGGAACCTGCAAATACTGCAGTACACTCTCTGTCCAGAAGAGGGTGCTCTGCAGCTGGCGCTCCTGTCCTGCGCTGCGGAATTGTCCCTTACCCTGCTAATGATTAGCGTGGGAAAAAGAGGGAAAGCGATGTTTCAAAAAGACAGATAATGAATAGTTTCTTCTGGCAGTCTTCATGCAGTATACCTTTGTGTAAAATGTACAGGGTGAATAATAACATCAATTGTCAAGCATTCAAAAGTGAATTCGCAGAGTTTATTTTTAATTTTGTTGCAGCATGCGCTGGCTTAACTGCAGTTGTCAGATTCCAATAACTTTCTTTGCTGTAGGTTCTCAATCCTGTGACATGCAATACGAAAAACTTAAACTCGTCTGGAGAGCCCTTCTGTGAGTTGGCTTCCTGCCTTGCTCAAACCACCCTTGTTTACACGCACGTTGAGACGATGGGAATGTGTATTTTCATGTGCATAGAACTTCTTGTCATAGGCTTTGTTTTACCTTGTGTTTTCACTTCAGCAATTCATATCAGAATTAAACTGTTTCAAATGCCGTCTGCATCTTGGATCTTTCTCCATGTCTGGACTTTTTAAAAAGGCATCTGAAGTCCAAACTTGCATTCTTCATCTTCAAAAACAGCTGAGGTGAATGGCATGCACTTACGTATTTTTTTCCTAAGTAGGTCTATTGTTCCTAGAGTTAGGGTAGTATTTAGAGCATACTTTTAACAGCACTTTAGAATTTGGAATTATTGCAGTTATTGAAGAACTTAGTCTTGTGTTTTCTTTCTACTGTGATGGTGATATTTTTATTTCAAATTAATTTGGAATTATGTTCAAATTTGAACATTTTTCTCAGCACTGTTATGAATTGCATTTCATATTTGTAATGTAAAGACTGTATAACATAATTTATGAATTTGATACTTTTCTTATATGTTCCCTTTCGATGTTGTCGCTTTGTAGGGTTTTTTTGTCCAGGTCTTGCCTTTTCTTAGGCACTAAGTAACTTGAAACATCATTTACTTTAGTTGGAAGTTTTAATTACTTGCTCTTGGAAAACAGACTTGAGTTTCTCCTGGTTGCAAAAGAAAATTCTACCATGTTTGAACACACTTGGAGAAAATTGTTTTCTTGAGGCAGTGCTTACACCAAGAGTAAGTTAAAAGTTTCTCCTGTGGAACTTCAGCTGATCCAGGTTGAGAATTTGTTCCCCTGTACATTTTGTTTTGCTGATGTTTACAACTGCTCAGTAAGTACTTCTTTCCTGCAGTCATTTAATTACTCATTTTATGCTGGCTCACTTTCAGCTAAAAATGTAATTTGAGATAGTATCAAAAGCCCTGCTGAAATCAGGGCAGTGAGCTTCTCTTCTATTCACTTTATCCTACGCGCTAGTGAGCTTGTCAGAAAAGAAAGTTGGAATGGCTTCACACAGCTTATTCTCAACCCAGTAACGCACCTCTTTGGCTTTTTCAGTCACCATCACCACACCTGGAAGTTATTAGAAAGGACTCCAAAGGCTCCCCATTCCCTTGACCTATTTTGAAAGTACAATTTTTGCTCTTTGCTGCTGGGGAGGAACCTCCCTGTTCTCTACAGGTTCTGAGAACTCATAGTTAAAGGTTCTGGTTTCAGTTTGGCCAGTTCCTTCTGGTTCTGCACAATGTTGCACTGAAGCTCACAGCTTTTATAGTGTATGCTATTGTATCTCACTGGTTTAAAAAAAAAAAAAAAAAACCCAAAGCTTAAAGCACCATACCTTAGCTGTGAACAGCGTTAATGGTATCAATGTTATTGTAGTTACTCTTTTTTTTACTTGGCAACAAACACTTTTTGGTAGAGCGCCACTGTAACCTACTTAGTGAATCTATGGGTAAGAGTAGGACACTTCAAAATCTTTGCATGTGTTTTAACTGAAAATCCTTTTTTTGTTCTGTATTTAATACTGACTACTAGCAGTTATCTTCCTTTTAGAAAAGAGATTTGACCCTTCAGTTAGGAGTAAACTAGAATATCTTGAGATGTAAAAATACCCCTACATAACTGATCCTGTTGAATGTGAACCACTTACTTAAAAATGCTCTTTTTTTCTGAGAAATTATAGCTGCTTCTTGAACACAGGAATGAGACAACAGAGACCACTTGTTCATTTAGTAATTAAGTCTACTGAGAGAATTTACATGTTCTCTATTTCGACCTCACTTAGGCCACAGTTCTAAAAGCACGGCATGATCAAAATTTCCTTATCTCGCTACAAGTGCTGACTACCCAGTTCAGGTTTTGGGCATCTCAGGGAGAGACTTCTAGCTGGAGTAAAGCCACATGCCTTGACAAAACCTAGTGATGTTAACGTGGACTTACATCAGCTGAGGATCCGGCCCTTAACTGTTCAAAAGTATGAATGTATTCAAAATTTTACTTTGCTTCTCATTGATACTGCCCTCTTTACTGTGCTCTATACCCTTATTGCTGTATGTAATTAATTTTTTGCAATGTTCCATTTGCAACTTGTTTGTGGATTTCAGCATAAAAATAATTTTCTTTCTAAGAGTAAGTGTGAACTTAGATTGTGAGTTTATTGCATTCTGTATCTTCAAAGTTTACATCCCTCAAAAGCCAGTTTGTCTGCTACCAACTGTTTTAATCCTTAGAGTACCTCCAACCATCTTCTTTCTAGGATTTTTATAGTTAAACAGAATGGATTTTTATTTTTGTAGCTCGTAACTTACATATGTATAGTAGTTATTTCTATTTAGCAATTAGTGATCAGAATACTGTAAAAATGTTCCTTTTAAGAGCTGTAACTTTAAATTAGTAATAATTACTTACAAGAAAATACCAGCATGTTAACTTTTTTTTTTTAAACTGTTATTCTTTAGCTTGGAAATACTGTGATGCTGTGACTTAGGATTTGTATTGAATGTGTTTATGCGTATATTCTGAAGTTGCACTAAATAGGGAAAAATGAGCTTAAAATGAAAGTAATAGATCAAAAAGTAGAATTTATAACATCTTAAGTTTTTTTTTCAATGGAGAAAGGTGACATTTGGGGTTCAATTTTTTTTTTGTTTTCCCACAGACCAGTAAGGAAGGAGTGATCAGTGTACTCCTGAAACAGTTGTTTCCTTATAGTGCAGTTTGAGATATGTAGTATTTAGTGCCCAAACATAAGCAAACGCCATCTGCACCATTCCTGCCTCTCAGAGAGCAAAACCTCAGCGCAAACCGGACCGCTCCCGGCTGTAAGTACATGAGATCTTACTTACAAAGAAATAACCAGCCAACATAATATTGAACCTCCAGTAGAAATGTTTAAAAGCAGAATTTGCTAATTTTTTTTTTCCTGACATCAAGTGATGCTTTCAAATCCCAAATTGTTTTTGCTTTGTTTTTTAAAAGGCGGCAGGCTGAAATGAGAGGATAAGGAGGTATTACTGTAAAACTCAGTCACAAGATGTGGGAAGTGTGTTCTTTATTTGCTGCGTAGGCACAGGAAGTGTGAGTGTGGGAGGTCTCATGAAAGTCTCTGCTTTGTTTGCACCCTCATTGGTTTCATCCAGTGTTTCTGAAGCCAGTGATAATACCCTTGCCCCCGTAACTGTGACGTTTGCTCAAATCAGAACATGTGGGTGATGTGTATTATCTGAGTACTCGGGCCAGGTTCTGTGTAAGAAGCTGCAACTTCAGTGAAGTCACAGAACTCCACCAGTTCTGTGGTGGTACGCCACGTTAACACCAGTGAAACTGAAGAAAACTTTTGTCTTCAGAGAGTTGTATCATGGCCTAGCTCTTGTGACTTAAGCTCCCAGAAACCTCTTTTGAGAATCATCTGCTCCATCTTCTTCATAGAAGTTTGTAAATACAGATTTTTCACAGCAATGACTCTGTTACTGAATTTCCTAATGCATCTTTTTGTTGTCTTGTTATTTGTACTGTATTTCTCTGTAGATTAAAGTGTGTGGATTAAAGTATTTAAACCCAGTTTTTTGCTGTTCCTCAGTATGCATAAAAGCAAATGTGAGTTTTGAACCCTGTAACAGCCTGGTGAGGATGACAACTGCTGGCTTTTAGAGGGCTGCAGTATGAGAAGCATGGTCATTTGGAGAACAGAGTTGTACTTTTGTTGAACACTGCAGCTGTGCTTCTGCCTGAGATCCCTGCTGCAAAGTCCGAGTGTTTGAACACTCAGATATATGGAAAAAAATTCCAGACAACGTGATAATGTCATTCAGAGGTAAAACTAATGCTGTTCAGTAACCTACAACGATGTCTCGGCTGCTACTTACCCACTTCTGCTTCCTCCTCCTCCTCGAGGTATTCACCCCTGGAGAAGAGCTGACTTTGTATGGCTCTGTAATAGATGTCTTTAAAATGGTTTAAAAACCCCAGGCTTCAATAGTAAGATGAAATGTCTAGATTGTTCCTTCTCACCAGTGTCAGTGATTTGGGACCTTGAAACAGTTTGTGATGCACACTTTTTAGTCTAAGCGGGGAAACAGGCCTACAAATCTCTTATCTGTAAAGAGCAATTCCTAAATAAGAGCTTTAAGGGGGGATGTTTTGGTGTTAATATAAACGGGAGGCAGGAGGGCTGCTGAGCACAAGTCAGCAAAAAGCACCCGGGGCTTCCCACGGAAAGGGGAAGCGCTGCTGCTGGAAGACGTTTGGAGATAAGTGGCTCAGTGCTTTCTCCTGATGGCAGCAGATGGGCGAGTTGGGGCTTTTGGAAGTGAATAAATCCTCCTATGGGGCCACTTTATCATAGTGTCATTCCCTCCCTGAGTCTCTCCTCTGTTCCCTGATCTCATTTGCACAAAAGAGAGAACAGGCTCTGGCCTCTGAGCTCCTATATTATGCTACAATCAAACCTTTTAAAGACTATTTGTGTGTTGTTTTCCATTCAAGATGGGGTCAGAGCACACGTATTCAGCAGGTTTTTTTCTTAGATGGGTAAGACAATAGTTTTACAGAGCTTTGAGGATCACTGGCACTAATGCTCGTACAAGATCTTGGTTTAATGCATTTTTAAATGTTTTTAGAACTGTTGGAGTGAACCGTGCACAGCACCAGTTTGAGACAGGCTTCAGCCTAAAGTTGTGTAAGAAGTCACACCGCAGGTGCACGCGAGGAAGAACACGGGATCTTAGAAAAGTGGAAGTCAGGACTGAAATTCTGTTTCTGTCTTTTGATAACAGAAGTAAAGATATAAAATATCTGGTGAATGAAAAGTAGAGTGGGTGCGTGTGGGTCCAAATAAGATTGAAGGAGTCTGGTGTTAGACACTTCAGGGTTAAAACTCCAATTTCAGGGTATCTCGTCTAGTGAGTGTATCTTCCTCTTAAGGAAAAGCCCCAACTGCAGAAATGCACTGGGCAAACTGCGCTTCTCTTTCCTTGGGCATCTGTAGGCAATGTGAGACCACGCTGCTCGCCACACGGTAACAGATGGCCAGAGAGTCCTGGTGACCGCGGGTGCTGCCGCGCTGATGGGGAACAATGCCCTGTGCATCCCAGCATGTGCCACCCAGCAGCGCTGAGGGCCATTGTCCCCATCCCACTGCGAAATCCCGATTCCACGCTTAAGAACTGCAGAAAAGAGCCTGGCTCTCTCAGACCTGCAAAAGAGCAGCTCCCCATGTTGTTCGTTGGAAATATGGAAAGGGCAATGCATATAGAAATCTAATTATTGGCAGGCACAGCCTGGCTTTTAGCATGGTAATTGCGGGCCGTTGTGCTTTCTGGTGCACGGACCCCTGAAAGGTAGTCATGAAAGCAGAAGTTAAAACTATTGAATTTCCATCAGTCATTCAGTGTTTGCTTTGATTACGTTGACGCGATTTTTGTGTGTTCCTGAGCTGCAATGAGAAGCTGTTATTAATCACTTTTAGATGTTTTAAGGAGCAGGGGCAGGGGGGCTGCCTGGCCCGGGTGATGCGGGAAGCGGTAAGAAAGCAGCGATGCGATGGGGAAGCATCCTCCCCGCTGTACCCCCCCCCCCAACCCCGTGCGGGGGTCTGCGCCTCCCTCTGCCGCCGCCGGGGTCCCCGCCCGCCCGGCTGGTGCTCGCGGAGCGACCCGGGGGCGGGGGGGCGGCGGGGTCCCGGCACCCCCCGCCTCCCGCCCGCCCTTATAGCCCGGCCCGGCGCGGCGGTGGCTCTCGGCGGGCCCGGCATGGCGGCGGCGCGGGGCTGGCCCTGGCCCTGCCTCCGGGCCCTGCTGCGGCTGCTGCTGCTGGCGGGCGGCGGGCAGCGGCCGGGAGCCGCCGACCGCTGCAGCTGGAGGGGCAGGTAGGGGGGGAGAACGGCCCGGGGAGGCGGGGGGGCTCCGATCAACCGGGGGGTCCCAGGGGCCGGCGGGTCCGGGGGGTCTCAGCCGCGGGGTACGGAAAGGGAGCGGCCGGTCCCGGCGAAGGAAGGGCGGCAGCTCCGCCTTGCCGGAGGCGTCTCTATTGTGACTTTCACGGGAAAACACGCAACAAAGCTTTCTCGAAAATCTTATCTCTTTCCACTGCATTTTATTGTCTTTTCCTTTAAGTAATTCTGCTGTTACGGATTTGATTTTCATAAGTGACAGAAGCAAAAGTAACTTTTCTGAAAGCAATTAATTTGCACCAGCTTGAGCAAGAGCTCAAGAGCAGGGCCAGTGCCGCCTGCTTTGATTACGAACGTTTTTTGATGAAATCTTATAAGAAGCGTTAATAGAAATTTAGGTTTCTAACCCCAGTTTTTCAGATGTAACATCAGTACTCGTTGTGCAGCTTCTGCTGCGAGTCAGCGGCTCTCACCCCTACCCACATGTAGGTGGGATTTTCCAGGGAGCCGAGTGTCAGCCGGTGCTATCGCATGGAAAGTCCTTGTTGCTATTCAGCAGGGAGAAGTTTCCCTCTTGCCGTTTTCCTGGATGCCGCGGGCATCCAAGCAGGGATTTGCAGGTGGATGAAAGGGGCTGAGGCTCCTTTCCCCATGCCCAGGTGCAGCTCCAGGTGTGAGCAATCCCGCTCCTTTCCCCTGGCCCTGCAGCTGTGATGGGAGGGAAAGTCTCCAGCTGGGAGAAGTTAAGAGTCATTAGCAGAGGGTCAGAGTTGGGTGCAGGATCTGTCGCTGGGCAGCCAGCGTGGCAGTGACTGCTGGGCTCTTCTGCATGTGCCGTGGCTATCACCAGTGACAGACTGATGGTATTGTCTTGGCAGTGGTTTGAGCTGGGAGCCCCGTTCCCGTGCGGTGGAGCAGGTCCATCTGCGCTGCACCGAGGGCTCCCTGGAATGGATGTACCCAGCACGAGCTCTGCGTGTCATTTTGGAGCCCAACCTCTCCAGTGACCAGCACACCACTGTCTGCATCAAGCCCGCCAGTGACTTCCAGGGTGCCAGCATCTACGTGGAGCATGCTGGGCAGCTGCACCTGGTGGTAAGCGAGGCAGAAGGGGCTCGACCCCACCATGTGTCTTGCTTCAGTGCCCACACACCGCAACGAGTGGCCCTCTTCCTGCAGGCCAGCCCACAGAGGGACATCAGCCGCCGGACAGCCAGCTTCCAGTATGAGCTGCTGAGCAACCAGAGCGCTGCTGGCCCCGACTTCAAAAAGATGGCCCTGGTGGAAGGTAGGAGCAGGGCCAGCCTCGGGGCTCTGCTGTTGAGGTAGTTCTGAGGTGGCATCCGATAAGTGATCTTGCATCTCTAGCGACAGAGCTGTTTTGGGTTGAGAGGTTTGTCATGGCAAGGGACGTCCTTCTGCCAGCTCACTGACCGTTTGATGGGCGCAGGATGTTTTCAGATTTCTACCTTAAGGGACATCCTGTACTCATGGGAGAGAACACCGTGATAAAATGATAAACTCTGTCTCTCCATTAGCAGCCCGCTCCGTCCTGGGCATATGTGCTGTGCCCCGTTTCCTCTCATAATTCATCAGTTCTTCAGCAACGATACGTAGTGTAATGTTATAAGTAACGAACTGTTCTTTTTTTCTAGCTATGTGCCGTCCTTGTGACAACGTGGAACTTCTTTTGGCCATTTGCAGCAGTGATTTTGGTAAGCTGACTAAAGGGAAGTCATTCAGCCTTTAATTATGCATTGATTAGTTGGATTTATTTACTTATTTTCTTAAAATAGCAGCATGACTGTGCTCTCTGATCTGAGAAAGAAACTATCTGTGTGAAAAAGCATTAGAATGGGGAAAATAAATGAAACCTAGAAGGGAGAAGCTTTCATTTCACTGTTCCCATTTCCCCTGGGCAGAAAGGTTATGATCGAACGCTGAACTGGAAGTAATTCTCACAGGTGTGCTGCTGGCTCTCACACGCAGCGAAGTCAGGTGTGTGCAGACACACATACACACCCAGGTTACACGTGATCAGTATGTTCCTTTTTATTACCTTCATCTGCGGTTTGGTTTGGTTTTCTTTTCCCCTATGATGAATATGCCCTCTCTCTTCCCTCACAACTTGCGCATTTCCTTGTTTGGTTTTTTTTCTATAAAAGTAGTGAGTTGTTTGTAACTGAGATAAGGACTTTAGGTGATTTAAACTTCCTCCAGTGATATACTGGTTCTGTTTCATGCCTTATGAGAAGACAAAGCAGTTAATATTCTGTAAGATAAGAAATAAGCCTGGAATAGGCTGCCCAGGGAGGTGGTGGAGTCACCATCCCTGGGTGTGTTTAACACTTGTTTAGATGTGGTGTTAAGGGATATGGTGTAAGGGAGAACTTTGTAGAGTGGAGTTGATGGTTGGACTCGATGATCCCAAGGGTCTTTTCCAACCTAAATGATTCTGTGATTCTATGAAATAATAAGTACTGGTTTGATGGTACATTAAAATCTTTTCCCATTTTCTCTACTTAATAATGCAATATAAACTTTCTTTTTCTCTTGATCATGAATTGTTCATTGTATTCCCATAGTTTTGCGCATGAAAATTTGTAGCTCTTTGTACAGCTAAAGCTGTTGAGCTGCCTCTCCATGTGGCCACAATTATATTGCTGTAAATGTACCCATGTAAAGAGATAAACCCATGAACTATATTTACCCCTATTCAATATTTAAAACAACCCCCCAAAATACTGCTTTCTTACCAAGTTTGCCACACTTCAAGGCTACTGATAAAATCACACACCAACATCGTTGTTCTAATACAAGAACAGAGTCTAGAGCACGCTTACTTTAGAGTGCTCCTGAGCTGGTCATTTTTCTTCTTCTAAATTAACTGATGGAACCCAGCCCATTGTTTCTCCTTGATGAAGTTACCAGTTCCCATGCCAGGCGCGCTCCCGCCGCACTGCCTGAAAGACCAGAGACTGACAGATGCGGGGCCCAGGCACACAATGGAGCACTTACACTCGCAGCAGCAACGGACCAGAAGAAATGGCCCTTTGAACTGACTCTATTTATGGCCTGACTTCCTTGCCCTAAGCTCACAAATCGCTATCATCAACTTTTTTGATTAGAGAAAATAGCTGCTAATGAAAGTGTAAATGACACTGGGAGTGAATAGGGCCTTTATAGTTATTCTTAAGACGGAGGTCTGCAGTCACTGGGCCCTGAGCAGCACAGGAGCAACTTGGAGCACCAGGAACAAGCGCATTATAGCTTGTCAATAGACTTGTCTGCATCTGATTAAAAATAATCAAGCACAGAGAGAAACAGAGGGAGAGCAGAGACATCTGTTAGGCAAAATTCTGGATTCCCTTGGAAATTGAATTAGATGAGGAAATTCTCAGAAACTTCAGAAATAAACTTCTGCCTCTTGGGTTGTTGAGTTCTCCAAACCTAAATGAAAGAATTCTGTGGCTGAAGCATGGTGATGTTCCCGTCACATTGGTAACCTCTCCTTTGCTCAGGAGCTCTTCGCTCAAATGGTGGCATGTTTCTTTCTGAGCCTTCTCTGGGCATGGGATTGAAATTCATTTAGTTAATAGAAGAAAGGGGGCGGTGAGAATGAGAAAGATGGCTTCAGGACAGCAAACACAGTCAGACGGGATGTTTCATTCTCTGTACAGTTGATGCTTTCAGTCAGGAAGACTATGGCTTATTACGCTTTCATTCCTGGAAAACAGCTAGGATCACTTTGGGAAAGGAGGTACATGTATGCTATGTGATTTCTAAATACGGCTTCAGATAAAGCCACTTTAAAAGTTCTGCATGTTGTTCATCAACTCCCAAAGTGTCTTTTGATGAATGGATGAATGCCCTTTTCTTTTGAGGGAGAAAATCACAAACCTTTAACCAAAAAATGTTTAACAAGCTCTTACTTTTTTGAAACAAATAATACTCTAATTTTTCTTGCATCAAACTCTGTTACTGCTGTCAAATCAAAAACTTCAGAGTCCCCTGGAGACAGGGAGGGGGTCGTCTGCGACGGTCGTGCTCTTGGAACAGAGACTGAAAAAACTGAATCCCTGAGCTGACCTCTTTCACGTGCTTTTTTTATCCTTTACTGCTGCTTTGTATTATCAAACAAGTTTTATGCTTTTTCCTCATATTTGAGTAGTCATAAAGCATGCTTCCAAGCACGTAGCACTGTTAGTATAGGGATCCTCTGTGTAAAGGATGCAATGTAAGCTCAGAAATGTGCCCCTCTGTAGGTGGTAGGCGTGTAAACTACACAACAAATTTGCTTCTCCAATTGTTTCATTCTCCAGTTATTCATCCTAGTACCTGACCTACTTACCTGCTGCTCCATAACCACCTCCTGTCTTCTTCACATCTAGTGGTGAAAGGATCTATCCGAAACGTTTCCCACGATTCAGAGAACCACATGTCACAGGTTGATGTCAGTGTCCAGAAAGTCTACAGACAGAAAAACAGAATTTTCCAGCAGGATGAAGCAAGTGGTGAACGGCGAGGCCCTATCCGAACCCTGCTACAGTGCAAGGTGAAGAAGGGAGGTGGAGTTTTCCTTTTCACTGGAAAGGAACACTTTGGCGAAGCTTGGTTGGGCTGTGCTCCTCGCTTTAAAGATTTCCTGTTCATTTACCGGGCTGCCAGAGAAAGAGGAGCGAACCCATGTGAGTTTCAGCTCGACTGACAGCACTGACACTGGAGTTGAGAGTTGAAAAATTTCGGCCCGGTTTTTGGATACTGGGTCTGAAGCAGAGTTAAAACCAAGGACTAAAGCTAACAATTTCACCAAAACCGGGGCCTGGAGAATTTCCTGAAGATAATGGCTCTGTGAGCCCGGTGAACTCTGCCTTTTAATCCACATTTGCATTAGTTTCTCCTTCACATCTTTGCCTCACAAAATAACTCTGAATTTTGAAATGTGTCTTTTTTGTGGATAGAAAGCAGCTTGTGCTCAGTATTACAAAATTCTCTCTAACATCTTCTCTTCTGTATGCATACTATGTGCTTTTTCTCTAGATTTTTTTCTCTCCTCCCCCATCTCTACTTGATTTCCCTTCCAAATGGCTTCTTTCATTTTTATTTTTTTTTTAACAAGATAATTTCTGACCATCTCACCACTTCATCACTTCCAAGTTTCCAAGATGAATGCTAACTATAGTCTTAGCCGTAGTTACTAAACCTTCAGGCAATTGGCAGCTTTGCCAGGTTTTTTGTCTTCTGTTTGTTAGCAGGGAGATTAACTAACCCTCCAGGGCAAAATCACAGCTGAGGTAATTCTGCAGCGCTCTGTTGACTGACTTTGCTCCCTGTGCAAACAGGTCAATGAAGGATACTGCACTTTAGCTAATGTGAACACTGGCACTCTGTCCTACCGGAGGAGAGAAGGTGTTTGGGAAATGCATTGAAATAATCAGAAGTTTTGGTTGTAGCATTGCCTGCATGAGAATGTAAGATTTGGTATTCTTAGCACTGGGTCCACAATTGGCTCTCGTTTGTGTTTAGAGAACGGACCCACGTGAACTGGCCCTTGTATTGGAGGATGTACAGGGATATCCGAGTACTTGGGTTTTGAGAGCTGGAGATCAGTGCTACGTGTGAGATTTTAAATGGAGTACTCTCCTTTGGGTGGTATTTGCACTGTAAATTGGAGATAAAGTGTGTTATTTTAGTATAGATTGGAGGTACTGCCTTTCTTCTTGTTTTGTATATTTGTATATGTCAAACCTGTGTGGGGTTTTGCCTTTTAAAGGGGCCTTAGCTGTTTCTTGTAGCATTAATGTCGTAATTAATATTTGCTTTCGTAGACCACCATCCCTTTGAAATAATGTGTTCTTTTTAAAGCAAATAAGTAGTTTGGTGAATGAGAGGTTGAAAAGCTGAAATAACCCAGCACGAAGTGAAACAACATACTTAAAAACGCATGTGATCTGGTGATTTAATCCACAGCTCTGTGGGCTTGTCAGCCTTGCAATGAGCAACTTGAAATCCTTGCAATTGGTGAGAATAATGAAGAGCTTATTAGAGATTGTGCATGTTGTATATATTAATTCTGTTTGACTGTAATCTCCCTAGACTGCATAAAGTTAACTGCCTTGATACCAGTAATTAGTAGAGGTACCTGCATGTTTCCAAGTGGTGGGGTAAAAAGCTTTTTTGGAGAAAATCTTTTTGTTTTCATTTGTTTCAGATTTTAAACAAATATTCTGACTTTTCTGGGGAAAAACATGTAATGTATACAGTGCCCACACTCAAAAAAAAGTTCTGCCGTGCTAAAGTCAGTCGTGCTACTGCTGTTACATCAGGTTCAAATTTTTTCCGACATCAGGACTGAGGATGTTTAGATACAGACACGAGTAACTGCGGCAAAGCAGGTAGTGTTTCTGTTGGGATAAGATGGAAAATCTGAATCAATACAAGAGCAGTAAAGCAATTGAAGAGTAACGTAAGATAAGGTCATACACTTCTTAGTTTCAGTGACTTTATTAATGTGACAAGGTGGACAGCCGTTATCACAGCAAGGAGCTGTGGTTAGGTCAGGGCATTTCAATTTTGTCTCCCAGTGCCTTAAGCTCTGTCAGCCTAGAGTGATATTGTGGTTTTCCAAGTACTTAGTTTCGAGGGCAGCAAGCAATGTTTCCTTCCCTGGCGCCTTACCTCACGTAGCTTCTACTCTGAACAATAGAGTCCTTTCTTTAGCCACAGGAGAATAAAAACTAAAGGGGAATACTCTTCCTCGCGCTGGCTGGGTTAGCGTGCTTATGTATAAAGCATTTACGTGTTCATTTTGGTCTTCTCAGACGAGGTTGAACAGAGACAAAACACATTAATGCAAGCAGCTTGTAATGCCCACTGCTTCGGTACGTATGTCACTGAATGCATCCCAAATTCACCCACACTGCTTTATTTGCCCCCCTTGCAAACGGGCAGAGACCAATTGAATCAAAGGCATGAAGCATTCAGACTGTCAAAAAAGCAGCCAGTGTATAAAGATAGGAAGGTGGGCTGGCAGGTAGAGAGGTGAAGAACAGCAGCAAAGTGTTTAAGCTACAGCTGACCATAATTCACACGTAATGGTTAGTCAGCATCTTCCATAAAGTGGCAGTCTTCCATGTAAGGCCTGTTCTGTTGCTTGGTCTCCACGTAGACGGCAAAACTTTTCAGGAGTCCTAGATGTCCTAAAGGAGACATAATCGGTACAGTTCCAGAGATCTATTATGGGAAGTTCCACATCCCAGGAGTTCGTAATTTTGTGTTCAAGAACCACATATGGCACTAAACAAACCCTTCATTCACCTGTTTCTCAAAAGCTCTGGGGATTTTCCTCCCTCTAAGATGGATAAATAGGGCCTACAGGGAATATAGGGGCTCCAGGTATGTTTGTCCATGTTCAGCCTTTGGGGATCAATTTCTCCAACTCTGCGTATAGGAGAATTGGGTCAGAAGGGGTTAAATACTAGCAGTGTCTCACATGTGGGGAGTTGAGACAATGAGAGACAATGCTTGGTGGAATTTGGGTGCCAGCTCTCATTAGTGCTGACATTAAGATTTGAGCTAGACCTAGTATGGCGAAGGGGGAACCTAAGTTACAGTCAAAACACATTTGTGAACAACTGCAAGCAGACAAGTGATCTTCTTTCTTTACTGTGCTTAAATTTAACCCAATGAATTATCTTTACGGAGGAAAGCACGTTGAACATTTTTCCCTTCAGCAGCGCAAGCTGAAGTCTTTCAGTGTCTTCCAGGAAGGAAGTGAAGCCTTTTCCATAATCCTTCTGATCTGTAACACTTCATAAAGCAGCAGGGCTCTTCATGCACTTAATCATTTGTTCTTTGCTGGACTCGTGCCTGATGTGTAGATAGAGAATCAAAAGAGGAACGGGAAGTTTCCCTCGTTCATTGAAAGACAAAAGAACCACAAGAATCTCTAATGAGGCTTTGAATGACTGGACCAACACGGTGAAGTAACAGTTCATGAATAGGCACTGGGGGCTAAGTTGTCTTGACTGCTTTGAATGGGGGCTTGCCTGCTTACACCAGGGTGGATTTGGCCCTTTTTGAATGCAGTCGGTCTTTTCCTCATGCCTACCTTGCCTTTTCTGTGCACTTCTGAATGCACTGAATTTTCAACACACCATTCTGGAGGACATTAATTACATGAATACAGGCTTATTGCCTTTGTTAGAGGTTTGACTCATTCACTCCCTTTCTCCAATTTGTTTATTATTTTTAAGGTAAACATTTCAATATTTCTTGCTGAAGTGTAAGCTCAACTTTTGTCTCCAACAAAAGGATGAGAGCTCTGTTTGTATAACAAAGTAGGACGACAAATCTGTCACAGTATGAAACGGCAAAGCCGTGGCTTTTGGAGAGTTCTACAGGGAAGCCGTAGGAGCTGTGTGCCGAAGTCTCCAAATCGGGGGTTTATGCTGTGCTTTGCCGCTGACTCAAATATCTCATGCCTTCTGCTGTCAGTGAGAGAGACCACGTTTTAACACACCCTCCCGCAAGCTCACTCTGCACTGAGATTTCTATGCTTAACTTCAACATGGGAAGAGGAATAATTTTTTTCTCTTTTTCTGTCCTTGACCAAGAGTCCACCTGTTCTCCCTTTTTAATGGTCTTCATCACATTCTGTTGAAATCTAGCAAGGCTTCCAAAATAGTCATGGAGAGTCAGAGTTAAAAATATTTGCAGTTTTTCTAAATGCCTTTTTTTTTTTTTTTCCCCCCCTTCATTTCAAAGTGATGAGTTTTGGTTTCAGTATGCTGTAGTGATAATTTAGAGAGAAGTAATTGATGTTCCTGTAATTAATACAGTAATGCTTAGTATATTTATCCTTTTGCCTCAGGATGTAATCCTAGTAATGTTAGAGAAATTATTTCCCTAAAGATAGAGCAAAGGCTATCTCACTAGTTAAAGGAATGCTCTCGCTGTTGCCCATAGGCAAGTACCTGAAATGAATCGAGGGGCCAACAGGGAATGCAGGGGCTCCAGGTGTGCCATCAGACCCATCGTCACAGCACGCCACGCAGCAACAGCCCTCTTCACTGCCAGCTCGAGAAGTTACAGAAAAATTGTCAATTCTTTACCTATTACAGTGCCAAGATTAAGGCCAGCCAAACTGCTTGAGTATCAGGTTCACACAAAATGAACGCTTGACTTGAATCCGAGGAGATTTACTTTTGCAAGAATCATATTCCTGACTCCAAAAGAGAAACTGTTACACTTCATTGAAAAGTGTTGCTGATAATTTGATCTAAAACTTTGTTTCCGACTTTGTATGAATGGAACCGTACACAAATTACCTTGTCAGGAGAATAAAAGTAGGATTTGCAGGATCAGGCTTCTAAAGCACAACGTTCCTTTACAGACAGATACTCCCTTTAAATTGGAGGAAAAAAAATAACCTAAAGCAAAAAAAACCTTTCTTCCTCCACCAAGAACTACTTGATTTTTAAAATGTAATGTAGGTGCTATAAAAAGTGCGAATTCTTTTCTTACATTGAAAAACATTAAGAAGTTTAATACAAACAGACAAAATACAACTAACTCACCCCCTTAAAGATCTGTTGAACTAATTTAGGATCAAGAATTGCTCATAATGGTATTTTCACGTAAATTATCTGCCTCTTTTCAATTAGCTTTTATTATTTTAATGGTGGCACCTCCCACCCTCCCTTAGTGCTTTGGTCCGACTCACATAATTGCCTATATTTTATGTAAATGGAATTGTTACACCGTAAAATGATATACAAATGTGTCTACCACACAAAGTCCAATAAATGGTGTGAATAAGCCCATTATTTTCAAAGTAACGGCATCTGATAGCAGCTTGGGAAACACAGGGCTGACAGATGTGAGCCCATGACAAGGCCTGGAAAAACACTGAATGAGGAGCACTCTGACAGACCACAATTAATTGACTTTTGAAATAACTTCTTTTTTTTCACAGTTCTACTTGGCTGAGCAAGATTCACAAATTGCTGTCTTGAACTTTTTAGTGGGATGAAATAGCTGCCAATGAAAGTCTAAATGACACGGGCTCTGAATAGGAGTCATACAATGACCACACCGTGACATGTTTTTAACTGACATATTGATTATTCGAGAAGTAGCAGCCACTCAATTGGGAGGGAATCAGGAAGGGGTGGGAGTGAGTCAAAACAGAGTATGGAAATACAGTCTGTTAAACAGTAGCCAAGTACAGTTTTATTTTAGGAAACATCCTGATAAACATTTTCACATATGTTCCCAGAGAATATGATTTGGAGTCCAAGTCTGTTGTTCCTTTTGCTGTGAAAAAGTGATCACAAAGCTAAATCAAGAGGAAATTACCTTAACAAGTAAGAAAACAGACCTCCTGTGAGTCACGAGCGTGCTGACTTCTCTGGGCTTTCAGTACCTGCTCAGGACCCAGGCTGTACTCGCACGCGTGTTTACGCAGGCTCAGAATATCTATTTGTCTGTCTTTGGAAACTGAGGCCAAACTGGCAGACCTAGTTGACCTCTTAATCCCAGGGACATCATGGGACAAGTACGTAGTGAAGATGAGGATTTTTTAATTATTTTCCTAGTTTTTGTCCTACCTGCCAGGCTGATCAAGCAATGCTCTTGTCTGACTCTGTGGAACTCTTCAGAGAGTTTATTCCCCAAAACCTTCATCAGCCGAACTCGCTTGGAGAACTTTAAGTGGAAAAGTCAATTTTTAACTTGTTTTGTGGGTGCTTTTGTTTTGGCTAATTTTTAGAAGCCTGTTGAGCCACCAGAGCAGCTCCCCGTTGAGCTGCTTTCCACTGGCCCCACGGGAGGCAGCAGCTTGCAGACCACAAGCCCTTTAGTCCAATTTCACTGAGTAATATTAGGAATCGTTACCCATTGCTGCTTCCAGATGTAACTTACACTGGCAGATGCTGGACATCACGTAAGGCTTGTTTTAAGCAATCCCATTGCACATACCGAGTCCTTTGTTGTTCATCTTCCTCTACCTGATGGCCATGTTTTTGCTTAGCTGAAAAGCTCTCCAGTTCCATTTACTGGATAGGATGTTCCCCTCGTCCTCGGCTGGGATGCAGCGTTACCGGTAAAGGCTGCGTAGCTCAGGTGGAGGAGGCAGTTCAGGAGGGGTTTGACAGTCCCAAGGACAGCACAGCCTATGCAGCGCTCCTCCTTTTCTCCCAGCCCCTGTTCTCATCTAACTCGGTGAGTTAGGCAGTGAAAGGCCTGTTATTTGTACACTAAAGCATCTTTATTTCTGCCTTCCTTATTGCTTCCTTCAACTTCAAGCACAGAACAAAACATTTAGAGTTAGGGCTTTATTGAATTCGTAATATTGCAATTAATTCACTTTACAGCTGAAAAGATCAACAATAGTCAGCTTCTAAAAGAGTTACAGGCACAGTCATAAAAGAGACAGCATAAAATCTATGTCTGTTGCCCTGACAAGGATGGCTCGCTGATACATCTATAGGAGATAACATGTAGCATTCATAGTGAAGGACATGGCTGATCAGTCAACAGGTTTATAATTACATAAGCATTTATTTTTCTAAGTGCAGTATTCTACTGATGTGTTTTATCGAAGAAAAGATTTAAACAGATAAGTATATTTTCAGTGGGTGTTTCTCCATTTACTCTCAGTTGTACATTAATATGCAAATGCTTTTGTATCATCATGGCTTTACTAACAGCAGAATTAGTTCTTTTTCTAGACTGGGTAAATTGGGTTACTTATAGTACTAAAAAGAGAAGCATAATTAGAATATGTGCTTGTATCTACATTTTATTTAAAAGCAGTACAGCTTGGATAGTTACTGGCCAAGTGAACACACATCGGTTGTGCTGAAGAGGCTTTTGAACCATTGGTTATCATGCTGTAACTAGTATTTTTTTTTATATAATGTTGCATCACCCCAATGTTTTGATATATCCAAGATATCTGAAGCTAAACAAGTCTTCAGAAGTGGAGTAATTCAGTTACACCCTTCTCATTTCATTCCAAAGTAACAGAAACCCACTCTTAACCTTTCTAGTCACTCACAGCACAAAAGAAAGCAATTAAAAAAGAGAACCGGGACTACAGCGGCAGACTTATTTCACTGCCTGTGGTAATCCAGAACACCTTGTGTTACATACTGTTGGTCATACACCACTGTCACGTGTAAAGAATCCAACAGTGTCCAACGTGGAGGAGTAAGAGCTCTTCTTTACTTTGCTCCAGGCTATGGCTAAAGCAGCCTGTAGACTGAGAGGTTAATATTAACCCCCTTTAAAGTCAAGAAGCAAGCAACAGAAGATGTGGACTTCCTCCCCTGCACAAACTGCCAGAGCCCCAATGACCAAGGGCCCAGGGTATTCCCTCAGCGCCTGCCGAGTGGGTCTGCAGCCCCGTGGCCCAGCCAAGCAGCTGAAGGGAAAGGATTTCTCAGAGGAAACTGCTCCTGTCCCTCACTGCTGAAAAACTGGAAGTGCAGAAAAAAAAATATTTTTGCAGTCACTGTTGGCTCCTAGCAGGACACATCCTCCTTCCACACCTTTCGAAGGGCTCTGCTTAGTTTGGTAGTTTTCGTGCTGACTGTGATGTGGAAAGCTGAGACCCTTGAGATAGTACAACTACTCCAGAGACAGCCACGGCACTTTCAGGTCCACCATCGATTCCAGATCCTACTCCGGCCAAAGAAATGGAAGTGTCTTACCAGACTTATGCTATCCTTGACAAAGTACTAAGAGTTTACAAACCAAGTAAAAAGAGAGACACCAAGCCTGAATTCCTGCAAGTCTCTCTCTAAAGCACTTTGGCTAGCCTGAAATGAAAGTCACAGAGGTTCTTCCAAGCCCTGTAGCAATTCCCTTCCAAACTGCCAGTAGTAGCTTTGTGTTTTATTTCAACAAGTCCCATAAGGGGGAGTTTTACAAATCAAAGTCCAGGAAGCGTCTTGTGTGAGAGACTTCCCTGTTCCTCATGGGCTACTACAAGAAATAAGAGCCAATGTGTCCAGAAGCATCAACAAGATACAGGCCCAATAACCATGAGATCCAAATACCTTGATTGCCTACTGATTGTTTTAAAGTTGTAAGGAAAGCATGCAGAAGTACAGATTCCTCTGTACGTGGTGAGGACTTCTGAAGACATACCACAACCCAAAGCAAAGAACACCAGGAGAATTAAAAATCCATTCCAGTGGGAATGGAAATATATTCTCCTTTGTGCTAATTCCCTGTATGTTTCAAATGACTCACGTGTCTGCCTGCAGGCTTCATGCAGAGAGGAAACAGTGTTTTCTAGGTACTGTGCACACTGTCTTGAGATCAGAGTCCTAATAACGTGTAGGACTCCATGTACCACCTGAACAACTGAAGATACACCAGCAGATACTATCCCGCCTCATGAAGAGGAAAAGCTTTATGACAGGAGACCCTGCTTTAAGTGAACAGCACGTTTATGCTCCCTATGCAAGCCAAAACTGCATTCCCTGAACTCAACACACACACAAAAAAAAACATTGAAGAGCCTTCAGCGTGAAGATGTGAAGCATGTTCTGGGTCAGAATATGAGACAGAATGCTTCATCCCACAAACTATGTTGTTACAGGGTGCATGCTACTGCTCTGCAGGATGCCTTCCTGAAGACTCTACGGTGTATTCCCAGTCTCTCAATGTCATTTATTTCCTGATGATTCTAACACCATTTCTTATCCATCAACTCTAAAAGTCTCTGCATTTCCATTCTGATCAGTTTTGTCATATTGGCTTTTATAACTTGATGTTATAAGACCTGAACTTACTGATTTTAATAGATTCTCTGTTACCTCCTGGAGTCATACACTGAGAACACGTGTATTGTAAATCCTGACTACGGACAACAGTCTGCATACAGAGAAAAAGGCAACACTGAGACCTACCTCAAAGCCTGAAACATGAATTTGTCAAGGATTCTTCCCGTTTCTTTCTCAAAGGGTTTATTGCTACCTGTGAAACACATTTAGATCTGAAAATCAATTCTGGAGGATCCTTTACAGCAAACCACAGAAGCTACAGTGGCTACTGAAGACATTTAAGGACTGACTGTCTCATAACTTTGCTTTTAGAATCACAGGGTTGCAAGAGACCTCTGGAGACCATCTAGTCATCAGAAGGACCATCAATGTCTGTTGCAAAACCTTTCATCGTAGTTTTTACTATCATCAATATTTTACTAAATCGCTATCTAAAGGCTTTAGCGATTCAGACCAAAGAATTAGCAGATATCCCAAACTGCTTAAAAGAGCTAATATATTTTGTCTCAAACAAACCATCTTTGAGACTTCTTAGACTAAAAGATACAAAGATGACTTGCTGCAGGACTGACTATTAGGCAAACTAAATTAAGACTGAGACCTTACTGTTCCAATTAGCAGAGAGTGAGAACGGTGCCACTGGAAAATAACCAGAAGGCAGGGTACAAGGCTTCAGTAAACTGGGCTTTGAATTTATAGATCAAGTTATGCTTCTCCCCAACAGCCATGAAAATCACAAACCCTCCGTCGCAGTGGAGCAGCACACCAATCTTAGTAGCCTTCACATTGGGTAAGCACTTTTCAACATCATTATGCCAGGATGATATTTTGGAATTAAACCACTCAATACACCAAGAACTGCTGTTCCTCCCCAGGCGGCTCTCGGGCCCCTGACGCTCCATGCTGCCGTAGCAGATGCCAATGCCACAGAAGCTGTTCTGTTGCAGTTCCACCTCCCAGTAGTGGATGCCTCTCTTGAAGCACTGGAACCCCAGTACTTGGGAACAATCGGTGAAGCGCCGAGGGTGCTGGTTATAATTCAGGGGGGTGTCCGAGACAGACATCCTGGTGTATCTCTCAGACAGCATCACTTTGTTATGAGCTGTGTTGCAATCCAGTGTGATGTTAGCAGCATCTGCAAGGACATGAATTGTTCGAAGGTACTGAAGAGCAAAGCACTTTTATTTATACTGTCCTGCCTAGGCACTTGTTCCTATGCGTGTTTATCTCCCTGCTCTGCTCTCCTCCACCGTGCAGGCAGTTCCTAGGGCCACAGTAATAGCTCCTGGGTTCAACTGCAGCTCTGTGTTTCACAGCAGGCCAATGGAGGGCAAGTTTCCTTCCTTTCTGCATCCCCATGGGATTCCTTCGCCACCCAAATATATGGTGGCAGGAGGAGGGGATTGCTGATCTGGCAGCAAAAGGTATACCATATTGTGTGCCAACTGCTATAGCATCTTAAGCAGGCCATTGTGGGCTCACTTAAAAGCCTGGATTTCATTTAAAAAAAAAAAAAAATTCCAGTTTGTTACATCGTATTTCTAGGCTACCCTAATGAAACCAGTTGGGGGAAACCAAAGCCATTACCAAGCAAACTTTACCGTTGTAAAGCTACAAGAATACCAAAGATTAAATTTATCCGGCAAAAGAACCACTTAGAAACCTCCCATCCCCTTTTCCTCCAAAAAATTTCCTTCATTTGTAACAATTAGTTGATAACCTACTAAGCTAACTAAACCCCCTCAAAGGTATTTTTGTCAGATAACTACAGAGGGCACGTAACACCAGCACGGTAAGTGCAGAAGGTTCATCTTTAAGTAGCATAACGTTGGGCATCTTACACTGCAAAAGCTCCTCTCTGGATTTCTTCAGAAAGCTGTCAAGAAGTTCTTTAGCTGAAGCAGCAGCTGCAGCAGCATTTACTGTTCCCATGGTTGGTGCTGTGTCGACAGAAGAAAAGAGAGTTTGGCCAGTTGGGAAGAAACCTGCATGCTTAACACACGGCCACCCTCAGGTTGGAGTGGGCCTGTGGAGGTCACCTGGTTTGGCCTCCTGCTCCAGGCAGGGTTAACTTCAGTATTAGCTCAGGTTGCTCACAGTCTTGTCGAGTTTTGAAAATCCCCTGTTATCTCTGAGCAGCCTCTTTCCCTGCTTGATCGCTCTCACAGCGACTAGTAAGAGCCTTCTCAGAGCAACAGCTGAACAACTGAATACACCAACACAGGCAACCATCTAGTTACCATTTTAAGAGCAGTCAATGAAAATTAGAATAAGTATGCTGAAAGGTTGGACTTACCAAGTTTAGCAGGTTTCTTTTTCTCCTCTGGGGGTAGGGGGAGAGGAAAAAAAAAAAAAAAAAAAGAACTGTGAGTTCTACTAAGACTGAAAAGCCACTGATAGAGTATGCCACCTGGAAAGCCATCATCATGGCTCTTCCAAAGCT
Organism: Larus michahellis; assembly: GCF_964199755.1. NCBI lineage: Eukaryota > Metazoa > Chordata > Aves > Charadriiformes > Laridae > Larus > Larus michahellis. The sequence goes on from NC_133909.1 coordinate 9,836,649, forward strand.
GCAGCAGTAAAGCTGACAGCCCAGCGTGTTGAAGCCAGGTACAAATACACCCACACTGGAAAGCTACACATGACACACAATGTGCAATTTGCTTCCTGTTTCACAGGGTCATAAGCCTGGAAGGAGCTTCATCTCTACTCCAGGATGCAGCGTGTTACGGCAAGTGGTAATAAGCCTGTGCCCATGACTATTCTTTTTCTTTTTACAACAGAACTTCTGGTGCAGCAACAGAAGCTACAAGTCCTTTCAACTCCAGAATCCCCAACAGACCCCACTGAGTGCTCCGCACCTAGGACTTGTGAATGGAAAGGACCATGTGTCGAGAGCTCAGTGGAAGTAACAGAAATAGTTTCTTAACACTTGGATTTATTTTAAAAGGACACTATGGAAGATACTCCAGACAGGCTAGAGTGCCACATCTAGAACCAGTATCTGGACAAACAACATTGAAAGTCCCCAGTATCACCTGCCACGGTGACTGTCTCCATCACACCAGCCTTAGACTGTAGCAAGACGTGGCCAGCAAAATGTGCTAGTGTTGAGTAAGGCTGCTATTAATCACCACTTACTGGTATCTGGCTCCATCTGCGGCATGGCTGGAGTCTGGGGAAGGATTTTCTGGGTATGCTCTTGTGAGGGAGGGGAAGAAAAAAAAAAAAAAACAGAATATGAACAGCTCATAATCAGGATTCAATACATACGAATCCATCAAACAAACACATGTTTAGTACCAGTGAGAACAAACCTGCAAGAGCCAGAGAGCGGGGAGGCTCTGCTTTGCTGTACAGCCTGCACCAACACCGCTCCGGGTGTGCGCTGAGGCTGACGCACCGCCAGATCGGGGCAGTTTGCTGCTTTACAGCTGAGGAGGCATCCATCACCAGACAGCCCAACAACCCTCCCTCTCCCACGCCAAAGTGCTCGCCACGGATAATCACTGCATCACCCTGCAAACAGCTGTTGGGTAACTGCTTGAATTCTTATTTAATGGTAAAACCACAGTTAGAAGAGGATGATGTTCTTTAGTACTTACGTGGTCCTGGAGGCCTTTTTCCAGCAATGGTTCTGTGTGGAGAAGCCCCTGGAGGGGCCCTAGTTTTCCCAGGTATTGGTTTTACTGCAATGGTGATGTTTTACATTAAGGTTTGTATTGGCAGGAACAGTAATGCATTAGCAAGAACATTTTTCAATCTTGTTTTTCAGTTACGTGAATAGAACTTCAGTGATACTCGGCAGAGCTGGAAACTGCATAGAAGATACCCACACCCCAGGCCAAAAGACACTTTTGCTTAACCCGGTAAAGTAAGGCTTTGTTCTACCACACTTACACCAGCAACACCTTTACAGCTGGGTAACCATAGTCCTATCACTCTAAAGCATTTTATGTCTCACCTCAAATCCACATCCTAACTGCATCCAACCCTGCTTCATAATAAAAATACAAATTACTGTAATGAATAAAGACTGAGCGGTGCCAGAAGGGCATAGTATCACGATACTCATCAGCTTATCCAAGTATAGATAAAAGTGAAGAGACAATGGCATGTTTTTTCTCCTACTTTAGCCCAGACTGTACCATTCTTGTGTGGAAATGGAGGACTGCAGAAGTTGGAAGACTCAATTTGTATTAACCAACTGTATTTGCTGCACTTTTTTTTTTTAAATTATATTTGTATTGGAGGGGGAAGATCCCTCATTTGAGCTCAAACCCAAGGCAGAAAATGCCAGTTCTGCCAGTGATACAGTACCTTCTGGTTTCTTCTCCTTAAAATGAGTCACTGAAAGTTTCACAATGTCTTTAAGGTTAATGGCAGAATGGTAAGTGTCATGTATCAGGTTTTGGTCCATTTCAATTACAGGGACGAAAGCGTCTTTTGTTGATGTTCGTTGCAGTGCTGCTGCTCTCTGAAATGACAAATGGAAGCTCGCATGTGGCTCACTTTGTGTAGCAGACAGAAAAATACAACCAAGTTACTTTAAATGGGGAGGGTTTTGTGCATTCCTCTCCAATTCAAAGGAGCAAAGGCTACAGTCAGACACGACCCATGGCAAAATTTCGGTAGCAACCCACATGCGTGAATTCTCAACTGGTATCTGAAGCATGAGAAAGATACAGTAGACGGCGTCACAGCACGGAGCTGCAACACCTCGCGGCGATGAGTTCTCTCACTCTCTGGCCACTCTGCTTGTGGCAGAGGCTGAACTGGGGGCAGGTACAAGACACCACGTCAGCGCTCTCTCATCGGTATTTGTGTACTTATCAGTACATCCTTTTATAGCAGGTTCTTGCACACAACTGCATTAGCATTTGACTGAAAGTGTCTGGAGAGCAGGACTGCCACAGCAGGTTTTTGTGATTCTGCATTCTAGAAACACAAAGAATTGGAATCGCGTTTCAAGGACATATTACCTTCAAAAACAGAATGTCATCGCTTTCCGTCAGTGCCATCTCAACCTGATCTCTGAGAGACTGAATTTCATTCTTCTTGCTTGACAGAATACCATAAATATAATCGTACTTATTGCAAACTCTTTTTTCTTCATCTGCAATTAGTTTTAAGGCCTGATTTTCTGTTTCTTCAATTACAGCTTTGATTTCCAAAAACTCACTTCTGATCAAATCTTTCTTTCTGGAAAGTGTCTCCTGGAGCAGAGAAGAACAGACACTGGTTTCAAAAGAACAGTTTGTGGACAAAGCACGGCTTACTGCTACTACAAGAAAGCCTTTGAGGAACACGCAGGCTTCAGTTACTTGAAAGAGGCAATAGCAAAGCTATGTATTTCAGGTAGCTTGGGATGAAAACTCATTTACTGTCGGTCTCCAGAGTCCTGCTGCGGGGCTGGCAGGCAGAGGCCAGGCCAGCCGTGCCATCTAGCGGTCACCAGCCCTGCGACGGGACTGGGACACCGCGGGTTGGGACACTGCACAGCCCCTTGCACGGCTGTAGCCGTTTCTGCCTCTGAGATGCGGCACCTCTGGTTAATACAAAGTTATTCCTGGTCCTCCGAGAGATGTTCCAGAGGAACACAGAAGTGCTGCCCCGGCGGCTTTTCAGTTTCTTAGTCCCCACGCTCGCTTCAGAAAGGATGGTACAAGTGACACGTACCCAATCCAGCACAAACTGCAGTGCCCGTCATCAGCTAAGAACGAGGATTCGTTGTGGTAATTTATGGAAAGAGACATCCTAACTTTCTGCACTGGTGCAGCCATTACAGCTCACTAATCCTTTAGCCTGGGCTGCACAGATCGGCACTTTCTGGTGCAAGAGGAAAGGAGGGGTTTGGGCCCCGGTACAGGTCGGGTGTGCCGGCATGTGTGGGTACAAAACCCTTGCACGGTGGGTGGGTTATCCCATCTCCCATGGAGCTGCCTGGCTCTGCCAAAATGCCTCTTTTCTGTTCCTTCCCAATAATGTCTTCTCCTGCCAATGCAATCTCAATACTATAGCCACTGCCACAAGAGTATGAGCATCAACCGCACGCAGTGGAGAGCGTATGCCAAGCAACCTGACAGCATTTTGAACAGTTACCCACTTACAGCAGCCTGGCTTTGGTTCGTTTTCACGGTGTTCATTGCTCGAACAGCGCTTTCACTCCGATTATGCAGCTCCATCAGTTTCCTCTTCAGTGCCGACTGCAACAGAAGAGATCAGAAAACATTTCAGAGAAGCAGTTGCCATGTCTGCTCTCAGTCAGGTCATGCTTACTGGAGTTAGAATCGTGTTTACAGAAAGTTTTAAGTAACCCCTGTAAGCATTTAGTACTAACAATTTAAATCCTACTGCTCCTTAAACCTTACAGGATGTAAGAGTACCCTTCTGCACATGTGTGGCTTGTGCAGCCAGCACCCTCCCTGCAGTTCCACCTCTCCCAACGGCAAGAGGAACACTGCCGGTTCTCTCTTTTGATAAGCACCGAGTACTTTCGTCAGCACAGCAGTTCCCAGTGCTAAGAATAAACCTTATGTTAGCTGTCAGGTTAGACTTTGGGCACTAGGTTAATGCTGCTGTTCACCTACGGTTTCATTTTAATTGAGAATTTTATTGCTTAAATGTGAATTACCGATGTCCTTAGTTCAAGGTGCCGCTAAGCTAAATCAGGGAGGACTTCATAGTGTAAACAGTACACACCCTCGCCAAACAAGTGAGAGTTTGGCCACCTAAACTTTTCAAGTGTGCTCTCATTTTCAGCTGTGCTCACTGTAAGATATGAAGCCAGGTTCCCCTCCCTTTCACTCCATGGAGAACCTGCTCCTGGCTTTTATCTATGTGCTGGAGCTCTCCCTAGGCTACTTTTATAATCCTTTGCTTCACAAGAACACAGAGCAACGTCCATCTACAGTCCCTCGGCCAGCCTGTGGTATGGCCAGGCAGTGACCCCTGTGCCGGGAGCAGCAGAGGAGGCTCGCAGTCAGTGACGACAGCCGCAGAGGCCTTGCCCGTCACCCAGCCCATGACAGGGGCTGACAGTCAACCCCGCCACAGCAGCTCGAAGCGCCATCTTGGAGAGAGCAGGGAAACGCTAGGAACGACTCCAAAGACCTGCTCGAGCACACGTTGGAGGGTGGATAACGGTTTGCCAAGGCCAGGTCTCGGTCCAGCAGCCCCCTGGCACTCCACGGCCCCAGCAGCCAGGGACCCACCGGGCGCTGGGGGAGCGAAGGGGTGCCCCGGGCAGAGCCTGCCACTCCCCCCGCCCCGGCCACTCACCTCGGCGTTGGCTTTGGCTATGTGCAGGGGGCTGGCATGACACAGCTTGTGGCCGAGGAGGCAGAGGGAGCAGATGCAGCTGCCATGCTCGCTACAGAAGAACTCGAAGATCTTGCTGTGCTTGGCACACTTGCGCTGCTGCAGGTCGCGCAGGGGCGGGCAGAGCTGGTGGTCGCGGAAGGCCGGGCTGTCCCGGTGCGGCTGCAGGTGCTCGGGGCAGAAGGAGGCGGTGCAGGTCAGGCAGGTCTGCACGGCCGGGGCCAGCTGGCAGCTGTCGCAGTAGACGGGGGTGTCCTCCCCCTCGCACCCCACAGCCGCCGCCGCCTCCTCCTCCTCCTCCTCCTCCTCGTCCCCGGCGCGGCCCCGGAGCTGCTCCACCACCCGGCACAGCACCGTGTTCTTCTGCAGCTGCGGGCGGCCCGCGAAGGTGGCCCGACACTGGGGGCAGCTGAAGTTCCCCGACAGCCCGGCCCAGGAGAGCTCCAGGCAGGAGGCGCAGAAGTTGTGCCCGCAGGGCACCGTCACGGGGCTGCGGAAGAGGCAGAGGCAGATGGAGCAGGTCAGCTCTTCCTCCAGCCCCGCCAGGCCGGGCTCCGCCGGCGACCGGGACATCGCCGCCATCGCCCCGGCTGCCGCTGCCCAGTAACTCCAGAAACGAAACTAGGGCCGGACCTTTCCCAGAATTTATGCGCCCCGTCCCCGCCCCGGCGGGAGGTGCGGCGGCACCGGCACCCGCCCACCCCCGGGGACGCCAGCGCGGGGGCAGCGGCACCGCCCGCCCCGGGCTTTGCCCCGCGGGACGGGGACGGGATGGTCCGGGGCGGCCGCCGTCTCCCCGCGGGGCCGGGACTCGGGTGGAGGCAGAGCGGCCCCGCGGTGCCCCTGTCCCGAGCCGCGAGAGGTGCCGAGCCGGGGGCGGGGGGCGACGCAGCGTCACCTCCTGCAGCCGCCGCGCCCGGCAGGTCTGGGGTTTGGTTTCTAAACCAAAACGAGTAATTTCAGCTGCGAAGGCCCACCCGGAGCGGCAGCCCACGGCGGTGGGGAGCGCTGTCTCCCGGCTGTCCCGCTTCCCTCCCGGAACCGGACAAGAGGGACCCTGGGATGCTCCAGCGCAGCCCGGCAGCCGCCGGCCTCGTTCACCGCATGGGCCAAGCGAAGGCGTGAACCCCGATTCCCACCGAGCACGGGCCCGAGCTGCCGCTGCCCCGGCTGCTTTCCTCGGAGCTGGGGCTAACCTGGCTGTTGAAGATCACATTAGCTGTTTTTAAAGCACACAGATTATCCGCATTGTGTACGTGGAAACCATCTCAACAGAAGATAGATACTTCCTCAAATATTCTTTTTCTCAATCTAACTGTTGAATAATCACTGTTTCTAACAGAAACATTGGATGCTGAACAGCAATCATCTGTGCAACTGCTCCTGTTACAACTAACTTGACTGCAAATTCTTCCAGTGGCTTCTTCCTGCTCCCTCTTCTGCCCTGTCTGCTGGTGTCCCAAGGACTTCCTCAGTGCCCACCATGCTTCTCCACTCGCACCGTCAGCGTGGGTGAAATGAAGCAGCCTGACTCAAATCTGTGACACCCCCCAGGAGTTTAAACCAGGCCTGGTGGTCTGCAGTGGAAGAAGTGTGGGCTTTCAACTGCATTTCCAGTGGCCAAAGGACACCTAGTGTGGAGAACTGCTAGCGTTCCTTTTAATGATGTCCTTTAAAAAGTATTAGCAGGCAATTGTGGGGTTTCTGTGTTGGCCTTAGTCCTCAGAGACTTCCAAAAATGTCCAGGGATCATATAAAGCACTCAAAAGAGGCCATGGTGGTTTGCCTGTTACAATTAGCACTTTGAAAGAAATTCCTAGCCAGCTATTTTGGAAGACTAAATTAAATCTGAATGGTCATCATAAACCTACATTACACAGATAATGTTAACGTCTACCTACGTTGATAATCTGCTCCAGCCTCATAATACTCCTTCAAGATGAACTATGGAGCATACGGAGCGTCGTGTCTCAAGGGCTCTGATTCACTGCTGAGTAACGGCACGCAAAGAACAACAGGAGGGGTTTAGAGCTGCTGTGGCTTTGACAAAGGAGCGAAAAGTTCAGGCATCAGGTCTGTAATCCGCTTGAGGGTGGTTTCAAGGAGATGGGCATGGCTCCACTGTTATTTACAGCTTCCTTGGGGTATGCAGGTCGGGACGTCATTAGCTGCTGTCAGGGAATGCAAACACCTGAAGGGTGGTGGTTGGCAGTGACTGCAAAGGAAGGTTCTAACAGAGCTGTGTTGTGTGTGTCATCAGAGATGGGACCAAAGAGCCGCTGTTAATGTTTACGTTTCTTATTTCTCTATAGGTGAACGAAACACTTCGTCCTGGGCTTATCTGCACTACACCACCATCATCTTTCAAACGCTCAGCACCTTCGCTGGATTTTCTGCAGCATTCGTCTTGGATCTACCGCAGCAGACAAAGGTACGCAAACACCAAGGGTGAATATACACCTGGCAATTGTAGCTTTTGCTTCTGGAGCAGAACACAGGATGTTTAGAGCTTAGATGAACAATTTCAGTTCTCCATTGTCAGAGAGGGCTTGAAATTCTGAGTAAGCCCAACCACTCCTGTTGTCTAAAAAACAGTAACATTTCATTAAACAATTTTCATTAAAAATTACTGAAAAATTTTACCATTTAAATAGCTACTGAAGTTAATATTCCCTTTGCTTCCTTGCAATTACTTGAGAATTTCTTCACTTGGTTCTGAACTAAATCTGACCTTTTGCCCAGATATTGTGGATTGAAAGTACCACTCAGAGCCTGAGCAGGAAGTTAGAAGCACAGCAGAATAAATTCTTCCTCGTGCACGCCTGGCTGAGCAAACATCGAGACAGGTGTTCTGATACTCTTGACTTTTTTGGATTTAATATTCAGTGGTTTAAGTAGGTGCAGTTTTCCCATCAAAATCATAAATAACCCCAAATTCCTAAAGAGCCGACACCTACTCAGTGTTATTTTTGCAACGTCTGTAGTCCCGGCAGCAAACTTTCAGGTCTTTAAGATCTGTTCAGCAGGTTCTGGCTGCCAGCCTCCAGCTGCAGCGGCTCATCCTGTCTGTAGGCCTGCAGCGCGTTGTGCATGCGTGACTGTAGCTTGCCAGCTCAAACACATTTCGAGTCCAGAATTTGTCAAAAAAACTGTAACAGACTTTTTTAACAAACCCATAATACTCAACTGCAGAGGGCAGGGTGCCAAGGAGCCCCGTGACCAGCAGCTGGGGTTGCCCCAGCAAAGGGGCAAACTCTATGGACAGAAAGTAAGCAAAAAGGGTTCATTCAGAGCATCACCAGCTCCCTCCGGAATTCACATGCACATTCCGTCCTACTCTACGTTTCTCACCCATTTAGCGCCCCAGCCCTGCCCCGGCTCCCCAGGTACGAGGAACCTGGTGTGCGGCTGTCAAGAGGAGGTGTGTGGGTGTGATGGGCAGGGCAGCCAGCCAGCTCCCTCAGGCTGACTTGACTTGATTTAAATTGTGCATTGGAGCAGCAGTTTCACCCAAACTTGATAACAATGGGTAAGTAACACTCAAGATTTTATCTTGAAAAGATCCTCTCTCTGGGGGTGTATTTGTTTTCAACCATCATCTGTTCATCACAGCCAGGCGAACTTAATGCAGCCAGGCTGCATTTAATTTGCAGACAAAACGCACTAGGCAATGGAACAAGAGTTGAATCCTGCTCAAAAGCGTTGTGAAATACTTGCTTTACTTTTGCAATTTTATAAGAATTCAAAATTAACGATTTCCTTTAGAAAAAAAACCAAAACTTTCCATTAATCCCAACTGTCTCAGCATGACTGTGCTAGAATAGAACGTCTGTATTTTTCTTTTTGTCCAACTTGCAAAAATTTCCACACATGAATCCAAATGTCCATTTCTCTAAAAAACAAATTTTAACATAAAGTAATGGCAACTAAAGAGAACCACAACACACAAATTAGTTTTACTCATATAAATACGATTCCTTCACAAACATTTTAACAGGGATAATGCAACGGTGTGCAATATTTTAATGAAATCATGCGCTAGTCAGAGTAGGTTAGCTAAACCACAATGTACAATTTTTCAGGTGTTTGTTTGTATCTAGGGTTGGGGTTTTTTTTCCATGTCTTCTGTTTGAGAGTCAGCTTCCCTGGGAGAGGCGTTATCTTAAATTGTAAGACTTGCCAAGATGCAAGTACTGCATGGGTATGAGGTGTTCCCTCAGTGCTAATAATTAGCAGAGATGTCAGTGAAGCTCACTGCCACCACCTGGTGACCCGTTCTCTATTAAGAAGGAAAGAAGAAAGGCAGCACAGAAACTTAACAGTTACCAATACTATTTATCTGCCTCTCAAAATTACAGAAGCTTGAAATGCACAAGCTTTTCTTGACGTTTTCAAGTAACTGCAAGGTCATGGCATTTGTATCGTGCTCTGCAGCTGTGGAAGGACCTGCACATGAACAATATTTATATTTCATTTTTAAGTGTTGTTTTAAATTATCCTTACAGCAAGCTACCTCTGGATGGCGGTTATGTGGCTCTAGCCAAATCCAGACATTTAAATGGAGTTACTGACAGTACAAGGTCGTATTTTATCTTTTTGATCAAACCGTTCCAGTTCTGCAGCTTGCAGCTGTAGGATATAAAATTGTTATTAAACTTCTATTAAGAAAAAAAACCCCACAGATCTATATTAAAGACTTCCTATAATAAACAAAGTATTCCTGTATTACAGACATTTCTTTTAGTATAGTTTCATTTTAAAACCATTTATTAAAAACGCCCACCAGCGCATCTGCTGCCCTCAGAACTAGAAGGCAGCATTTCACAAAACAAGTCCGTACAATTATTTACATTTGTTCACATTTTAGATTGTTCCATTTTCCATGCTGGATCCATTAACTGGAGGCTCAACAATCAGTCTTGGCTCTATCAGTGCATCCCAACTTTCAGTTATCTGAAAACAAAATACAGACAGTACTTAGCATGCCCAAGCTATAGATGCAATTTCTTCTACATTATGCTTTGTCTAGACTTGAACAAGAGCCCTGCGGAACAAAGGTCACAGATCCTTCCTGTGACTCATCGATCTTCTCCATGAACCTCAACCTGCCCGATGTTCTGGGTAAGGACAGATGCAGGTAAGAACAGTGCATGAAATGGAAAACCTTGCAAGAACCAATACTCTATCTAGACATGATATTTTTATTTTATGAGCGGAAACAAAAAGTTACACAGCTTGATGACTTTTTTAATCTAGTTAACTGAATAACATCCAAGAAGCGATTACCATCTTGTAATCATGCACATTCTTGCTAGAAAGAATTATTTTTGCTTCAATTTATTTTAATCAGATACATTATTATAAAGGGAATCCCACTGAAATGAACAGAGTCATAAAGCAGGGCACTTATGCAAAACTTGTAACAGGCTTCAAAACCGGACACCCACATACCTTTGTATCCTGAGGAACCGCGTACTCTATCAGTTCTGCTCCATCTGCAGACTGGTAAACCAGATCGAATTTCCCTGGCTCTTTAGCAACTTAAAGAAACAAACAAACTCCATTAACTATAAACAAAAAAGTTTAAATGTTTATCATATTTAGAAAGCTAATCAAGACCAGGATTACATCCATTGAAGACTGTGGCTTCACTGACATCACAAAGATTGGCATTATGATCTAAAATTTTCTCTGTAATTCCATATGATTTTAATTTTTTCAGGAAATGAAAGCACAGTAGAGATTAGTTACTGACTACTCATAGTGACTGGCCAGATTTCATTTTGTAAATACCTAAGAGCACCTTCAATAGAACTAGCAAACGTTAGAACTTCTCCATTTAAACAGACTTTTTGGGGACAGAGCGAGCAGGGGAGGGGCGTGTTGAGCAGGAACCCGAGGAAATTTGAAATACTCCTGAACACGAAGCATGCCTCAGACTAGCTGTTTTCCAAGCGATACATGTGACAACAAGCATTTGGTGTCCCAGGGTACGTACGTTGTCTTGCTGACGACGAAAGGATCTCAAGCTCTATCTGTTTTTTATCAGCATTCCAACTGATTATTTTTGCTTCCTTCATAAAGCAACAAGAAAAGAATCAGGTAAGATGTACTTCAGCACTGGGTAACTATTCTGTATTTACAGCCACTGTGGTACTTGATCACAGTTAAAGGAAGTATATCTGTCTGTCAAATTTTTCTGTCTGTATGTGTAAAATCCGCTCAGTAATCTGCAATTATTGGCATCAATAAACTGAAGTTATTCATTGTCACCATCTTTGTAATTTAAATCAGTACTTAGCCAGAAACCAAGTTATTTGAAGTAGCTACAAAATTTTACTTGTACCACTTTGAATAATTTGCCTTGACTTCAAACAGCAGTAGACTTGAATACAGCTACATTTTTCTACTTGAAGGGCTGCATTTTTTTGTCATCTCTAAAAATATTAATGATCATTAATAATGCTTGCAGGTTTTTTTACATAACTGCTTACAACCTTTCAAATTTTCAATTAGTTTTGGGTTCTAGCATTTTAATTTTTACTGCTGCAACAGCAATAGCCTGCAGAGTCAAAGGGATGAGAAGGAAAATACCACACAACCTCAAAATACAGGTGAGGTCTTACCTCACCTGTAAGAGTTTTGTGAGTGAATTAAGGGAGGAAAGAAGAACAGTACCTTATAGTCTGAAACTTCAGGACTGTAATTTTCAGTTAGTTCCAAGCGCTGTTGAAAGAAATACAAGTAACAAATTACAACTTTTCCTGATCCGTGATGATGCCACCTATACCCAGACATGGTTTCTTCAGCAAGAGGGAAGTGCAAGAAGCAAGTCTCCCACTCCTGGATCCTGATGCCGATCACAGTCCCAGGTCGTCTTCCAGGAATCACTGCTCTAAAGGATTTTCATTCAGGTCAGGCTGTGAGAGATCGGGGAGATGGATCCCAGCCTACACAACTGCAGTGATTTTATTTTCATTTACTTTTTTATTTTGCAGTGAAGTGTAATTATTTTTATGGTAAGATTTGCAATAGTATTGTAGAAATGCTACAGAAAGAAACAACAATATTTTCTTTCTTTTTATAGCATCTAATTTTAACACTGACTTTCCTTGCATGTTGGAAAGACAGAGGTAACATGCTTCTTTCTGACATTCTTATTTAAACATAAACCTTGAAAATATGCCCATGGCAGAGAGACTTTGTGAAGGAGCAACCAGAAAATTCTGTTATTTGTGAACTGACTTATGTGCTAGTGAAGAGAGTCATTCTACAAATGTACATGGAAATTCACACTGAAATGACGGTGGAGATAACGTTTCTTTGTGTTATACAAGTACAGGAAATCTAAAGAAATGCACTGAACTTCTACAGATGCTCCAAACCTTTGTAAAAATCAAAGTTAGACTTTACAACAAAAGAATTGTTTGGACCCAAAACAATGTTCTGTTGTACATGAAACTATTAAGTTAGAAAGAAAGCAAGAGAGGAGTGAAGGCTTTCAGAGACACCCACAAACATTAGACACAAGACTTTTTAGATGCTGAACCATTTGTTTAAACCAAAATTTTTTAAAAAGAACAAATAAGTAGGATGAAGACTATTTCCTAACTCTTACACTTCTAGGATAGTGGTCCCAGAACAACGTAAGATTAAATTCTTCAGCGTAAGCTTCCAGCTGTCAGGACCACGCTATCTGTAGTGTGTCCTGCAAAACTTGCAGTGTCACAAATGAAACAGTTTTAGCTTGCTAACATTCAGTATTTCACAAGTTCTTTACCTTAAAGGCAATTCTTTCTCCCACTTGTGGTGGGGCTGCTAGAAGAGGTAACACGCTATAGTCTCTCTTGGGGACCTCCACAGGATTCTGTGAAACAAACAGTAAACCCATTGATTTAATTACAGTATTAATAAAAACAGAAGAGAACGTTTGTGCAGTGTGGACTGTAAGAAGTTCTGAGAAGAGTATCCGAGTGCCTTGTTTTGAGATATATAATACAATTGCTTAAATATTGTTTCATAAACACTTCGTCAGGCTGCTAAATGGAGATACAGTAAAGATCAGATTTACTAAGTTAAGACCAACCTTTATTGTACTCATCTATTTCTGCTGTTATGAATTACTCTCATCCTATACACTTTTTTATATAGTTAAAGCTGCAAGAGAAAGGTGACCTATGACTGCGTAAAGTCACTCACCTGGACAAGAATGGAAGTGTTTGTCGCAGCTTCATTTAACTGCCTCTGTTTCTGGCCTTCACTGCTGTAGTTATAGAAGAAGCCAGGGCTTGCTCCTCTCCCACGGCCTTGGCCCCTCATCATCCCATGAAACCCACGGCCCCTAGGTCCTCTCCAGAAGTTATCCTCTCCTGTTCCACGCCCCCTTCCACGCCCCAGGCTGGCAAGTGGTCCTTGAATAGTGGCTGGCAACTGTTTAGTACAGTTTCTTACTACGGAATTACTCAGTCCAGCATTTGCTGCGGGTTTTTTAATAACAAGCGTTTCTGAATCTGAACTATCAGACTCCGAAGAGGAGGTCTTTGCTTTGGGAGCCGTGGTGGTACTGGTTTTTACAGCTGCCGCATTGTTAGGCAGTGACTTTTCCTTTGCAGTACCATCTTGTGCTGTTGCCACTTTCTCATCCTCTGTACTCGAGTCAGAGTCTGAACTGGAAGACTGGGATTTTTTAGCATTTTTACTAATTGCAGTCTTAGTGGAATTCTCAGTGTTGGACTTTACAGTCACTTTATTAGAAACAGTTTTCACATCAGAATTCGCACCAGCTTGGGATTTGTCTTTAGGAAGCGTTGCCACTACAGGTTTATGGGAAGATTTATTTTGCTTTATGTGTAATTCACTGCTGTCACTGTCAGACGATGTGCTGGAAGAATCTGAAGATCCCACCCTCTTTTTTCTGGACTGTGTTGTGACTTTTTTGGTGTTATTTTTACCAGAATTTAGAGAAAAGCTCTCATTTGCCTGTTCTAAAGCCATCTTTGCTGCAGCGGCCTTTGTCTGCTTTACATCCTTCTTTTTTGTTGTCAACTGTTTCTCCCTCTCCGTTTTTTTAAGCTTTTTAGATTGGCCAGTAGAGCTCTCTTCCTTACCTTCTGTGAGTCTATTTCTCCCACTAACTTCTTCCTTTCTTTTTCTTTTCTTGTACCTTTTGTGAGAGTCCTGAATATCTACAGAGGTCTCTTCTCTACATGAAGAATACTCGGGATTATATTTATTCTTTTTCTTTTCTCTTTTATGCCTGTCATCTTCATTTCTAGAGAATTCTTCCTCTTCTTGCTTTTGTCTACGCCGTTTTTTGTCTTCATTGGGTGTATAAGAAAAGCCACCATCTATCTCTTCATAATCATCTGCAACTATCTCTTCCAATTTTACTCTGTCAAGAAAACAAACAAAAGCCACTGCTCAGCATAATTAACACCTTTTTCCTGTGTGTCAGCAGCTCAGGTAAGCTTGTGTTTTGGGAGTAGGGATGCTCCACCTGCTAACGGACAGTGCAGGCAGCAGTGCCCGGAGCACGGGCTGCTATCCCAAACCAGAGCTCCGGTCCTGAGCCCTCGCCGGGGGCCGGGGCTGCAGAGTCTCCGAGGGCCCCGCTCCGGCGGTGCAGCGGCTCGGGGCAGGCGGCAGGAGCACCAGGGGATGGCGGCAGCGCTCTCCTTCCATCCTGGAGATTCCCAACCCCTTGGCTCTCCCCAGCCCCTTTCGGGCATCCCGGGGGTTCTCAGGCACCGCAAGCTTTGAGGAGCGGTGCCCGCTACACCCCCGGGAGCCGCGGGAAGGGCCCGAGGGCCTCTCCGGTTCCCCGGCAGGGCAGGGCAGGGCATGGCGTACTAGGGACCGCCCCCCCCCCGCTACCGCGCAACCCGAGGAGTGTCCCCCCCAGCCCTCTGCCAGCGGCTCAGCGCGGTCCCCCTCCCGGGCAGCCCCCGCCGTACCGGAGCGAGTCGTTGTCCCGCACAAGGCGGGCGCTCTCAGTGGGGGGCAGCAGCGCTCCCTCCAGGAAGAGGCTCAGGCGGGCCCGCCGGCTGAAGCCGAACCTGTGGCGGATGAGGCTAACGAGGTCGGTGACGAGGCGCACCTGGCTGGGCTCCAGCAGCAGCCAGCACAGCGCGCAGCCCGGGCTGCCCGGCGGCGGGTAGTCGAAGAGTAGCCGCAGCCGCACGGGGCCGCTACCGGCCGCCGCCATCTTGGCGGTGAAGGAGGGCGATGGCGCCGCGCGTGGGACAAAAAGGGCGGGCGGTGCGCGTGAAGCTGGGCCCCGCCCCCTGAGGGCGAGGCGGGGCCGGTCCCCGCTGCACGTGACAGCGCTGCGGCGGGCACCGCGAGCTGCTGCGGGATGGCGACGGGGCTCTCGCTGCTGCTGCTGGTGGCGCTGGCGGCAGGTACGGGGACGGGACGGGACGGGACGGGACGGGACGGGACGGTGTGCCCCGGGCAGTCCCGGAGCCACGGCACGTTCTGCCGCCGGGAAGGGCCTGGGCTGAGGTTTGCGAGCCTTGCCGCGGTGTTACCGCCGTCCCGGGGGCGGTAGCCGGGGGGGACGTGGTGAAGGGCCGCGGGCAAGGCGCCGACGCTGCGGGAGGGCGGTAGGAGCCCCCGGTCGGGCGCGGTGCGGGACCGTGCACAGTCCCAGGCGGCCCTGGCCGGGGCTGTCGCCGTGTCTCTGCTGGGGGCTGTCGTGACCTTGAAGCCGTCGCCTCCCGCCCCGGCTGGCCGGGGTCTGTGCTTCCGGGGAACCCTTTTGGAGCAGGAACGTGGGAATTCAGGTCCCGGTTGATTCACCTGGGTGAGACGGGTGGGAGAGGCCCGCCACAAGCCAGGGTAGCCTTTCCCGTGGCTGTTTCAGCCGGAGCCTTGCCCGTCCTCCCTGAAAAATAGCCCGTCCCGCGTTGGGCGCGCCCCAGACCCTCTGCCAGCCCTTGGCAGCTGCGAAGGCCGGTGAGGCAGCCGTGTAGCCAGCCTGCCTGCAAGCATGAGGTGATGATGGGGCTTTGAGCAACCTGGTCTAGTGGGAGGTGTCCCTGCCCATGGCAAGGGGTGCTTGGAACTGGATGATCTTTAAGGTTTCTTCCCACCCAAACCACTCCATGGTAGCGGTGCTGTCTGGCACCGGCTGACAGGAGTGTAGGGCCTGCCCACGGCGTTCTACCTGTGAGACCCCTCGGGTGGGGGCTGCAAGGAGCAAACCAGCCGTATTGGGGTGTCCCTGCTGTTGCTGTGAGGGCTGGTCCGGGAAGTGTGACGTTGTCCACACTGGTAGAATCTGTTCGGCGCCGTGTCTTGTGGATCAGCAGAGACTGGGCATGGGGGCTTGAAAAAGCTTTATTGCTGTGTCTCCAGGGGAGTGCTGCCTCTCTCGTGATCGAGAAGGTTAAGGGAAGTAGTTTCAAAGGTCGATTTCTGGGAAAGCGTCTGTGTCCTAGGTGCAGAATAGACCAACTGCTTAAGTTGACAAGACTCTACTGACTTAATTGAGTTTAGGATTAGATCTGAGGTTCGTTTAGAAGTGTACCTTCTGTCTATCCTGCATTTACTCTCCTTGGGAACTGTAAAATGATTTGATCTTCCCAGAGACTGAGATCAAAGTTGGATCCCTGAGGGAGCCCCGGTGGCCCTGAAGCTGGTATGTGTTATTCCATCGTGTCTAGTGGAGCTGTGCTTTCAGCCTGGGCCTTGAAAAGAATTCAAGTGTTTCCCTGATAGAAAAAATTATCCTGGCTATTTTGGCAGCCACTGTAAGGTCAGGCCCTGATAAGTAAGCACTTAATTACACGCTTAACTTCATTCATTGATGATAACTCAGCTATGTGTGTGGGTATAAGTATAGGTGGGTTTCTTATCGTAATAGTTTTTTAATGGAAGCACTTCTAGTTATCACACCCAAGATTGAAATGTAATGTTTTGGAACAAATGTGGTGGAAAGCTCAAAGCTGAGCCTGTTTACCTAGCTGATTTTTATTTTTATTTCCCCCCCCAAGGTGCAGTTCTGAGGCAATCCCGAGAGCCCAAAGAGCTGTGGGGATATGTGGAAGTTCGAAGTAAAGCGCACATGTTCTGGTGGCTCTACTATGCAAATAACCCAACCAAAGACTTCACAGAATTACCTCTCATCTTGTGGCTTCAGGTGAGGTTTGGTGAGAGGATCTTAAACAATAATTCTTTCCATCTGTGCCTGGATCAGTCTGATGGCTACTTTACAGCTCTACAGAAATAGGATTCAAAATTGTCCGATTCTAAATGAGTCAGGTATTCAGTTTAGGAAGAAATAATGAAAATATCACCCTGCGATCACGGGGTGCCCTCAGCTGCTCACCTTCCATCAAGTTAAATTGCAGAAATAGAGGTTGTTCTTATCTTTTTATACAACAGTGGTGCTTTTTGTGCCAGACAGTACAAGTACATTTTACCATCACTGCTCCTTTCCTGAAGAGCTTACAGACTAAACAATGTGCGGAGAGTAGATAAAACAATCAGAGATTTAGAAGGACTTCTAGATGGAAACAACTAAGAGGGACTGATTGTTTAGAGACTGGTCGCCTTCAGTCACGGTTTGATAAAAGGCAGTGGTGTGTGCTCCACGTTCACCTCCAGCAGTACACTGCAGAAGGTAATGTTGAATATAATCACTTGATGACTTGGTCTTTTTCCTTCTGGCTTATTTCTTCAGAGTGAAATGCACGCGCTGTATATGCTGATAGAAGTAATGACTTGCAAACCTCTGTAGATAGCTAACTTTTGCATTCGTATTGAGGGGGTAAGGGGAAGGTTTTCAAACTGCACCCACATAGCATACAACTCATTTAATGCTTTCACAAGTGGGTAATTGCTTCTCTGTTTAAATTCTTGCCTTTAGAAATAGCATGTATACACATAATGAAAGGCGATGAGGAAGAAAGCCTTTTTGCAAATTAACATGTAGTACAAAAGCCGTTTTTTGAAGTTTACAGTCTGTCATTCTACTTACTGGCTTGCTTTTATTTTTCTCCTATCTATCATATCTGTACCAGGCTGCCTTTTAACCTATTTGTCATTTGGTATTTTGCCACAGGGAGGTCCAGGATCTTCAGGCTGTGGATTTGGGAACTTTGAAGAGATTGGCCCATTAGACAAAGAAATGAAACCAAGAAATACAACCTGGGTATAGTAGAGGGTTCGGCTTCTAATTATTGATTGCGAAATGTTTTTTTCCTTATGTAAGCAGATGATTTGTTATCATCACAGAACAGTTTTCTTTTAAAATTCTATAGAACTATGATATTTCATCTTAAAATAGTATGGTTAATGAAATGGCTTATATGAATATCCTTGTTAAGAACTGAAGAATAGATCTATTAACTTCATTTGATGGAATATGTTTGGGCATCCATGGATTTGTGAGTCGCAGGTGTCTGGGAAACTGAGAGCAGGGAAATTCTAGAAAGATTTTATTTCAGATCATAACTTTATTATGTACGGTCATAGAGGTTTTTCTGGATGGCTGGCAATGTATAAGCAATGGCTCATAATTATAAGTCCAGTCTGGCCTTCAAGGGAAAACAAGTTAGAGCTGCCTGTGAAGGCAGAAGTTTATTCAGTGAAAATGTGTTTGTGCTCTGAGGTACCCATAGTGTAACTACTTTGGAGTTCCCTAGATTGTATGGTGATCTACCCTTGGATCACTGGGATTTCTTGGTTGCCATTCTTGTTGCAGATTGGGCAGATTGAAAGACTTTATGTTGTACCTCTTCATTTGTGAGCCTTACTGCTTTGGGCCACGCTATTAGTCTGTGTGCTGGTCTATTGATTTTATTTGTACACTTGTAACTATACAACTATGGCATTTGCTATAGCAATTTCACAAAAGCCCAGCAACCTGAAATAAAATCCCTCTTATTTTACATTCTGACAGACAAGTCTCACCTCTACCATTCTCTGTTTTGGACTTGCACCTTATTTTTCTGCAGTCTTTTTCAGGGCCAGAAATTCAGTGGCTCAGTGAAACCACAGTTGCTGCTGCTGAACTGAGGTTTCATACAAATCTTCTTTCTGCTTGTACAGGTGCAGGCAGCCAGTGTCTTGTTTGTGGATAATCCTGTGGGCACTGGATTCAGTTACGTGGATGATTGTAGCTTGTTTGCCAGAAACCTTACCACAGTAGTTTCTGATATGATGGTTTTCCTTGGAGAATTCTTCACGTGTAGAACAGAATTCCAGGTAAGTGAATGGCATTCTTAGTTAGAATCATATTTTTCTTTGTAATTTGTAATAATTATCTTTTAAACAGATCTCAAAAGGAATTAACAAACAGCCTTCCAGATGGGCAGTGTTTGCTAGAAGGCAGCATGCATTTGGTGGGAGTCAGTGCAGGTATAACCACTGCCTATTTCCCACAATTCAGAATTGGTATCTTGAATTTGGTGCTAGTTAGATCAGCAGTGGGGTGGGTTATAGTCTTATCGTGCAATCCGAGAAGCATGTAGGATCATGTCTGTTTCTAGTTCCAGAATACTGAAGTGCCTGCTTCAAAATTTCCCCCAGTAATTCCCCTAGGATGTTGGGAAATCTTATCTGCAGCTTAGAATCAGAAAAATATCCAGTGTTTGATAGCAAGAGGTGAAGAGCCAGTGCCTGGGTTCTGCGGGATGTGGGAGACAGTTGGAGGTATCTTCTGCCCTCTGTCCAATGGGTTCATTGTGTGGCTTCTCTCTCTTCAGAACATCCCATTCTACATATTTTCTGAGTCTTATGGAGGTAAAATGGCTGCTGGCATTGCTTTAGAGCTGCATGAGGTAAGTAGTTGGAGGATGTAGTTCACTTTTCACTTTAAAACGTGCTGTTCTACAAGCATTTGTATTTCCTGGAATATACTGTCCCTGTTGCCTAATTCAGACTGCTAGTTATGTTTTTCACTTAAAGAAAACTGGTTCTAGAGTCATGAATAGCTAACTAAAAGGGTTTTTTTTTTTGTTTGTTTTGTTTTGGTGTGGTTTGTTTGTGTTTGTGTTTTTTTTCTGTTATTCACCAAGGCTGTTCAAAAAGGGACCATAAAGTGCAATTTTATGGGGACTGCTCTTGGAGACTCATGGATTTCTCCTTTGGGTATGTTTAAAAATCCTCAGACTGTGGGTGGTTTGTTGTTGTTTTTTTTTATCATTCCAAGGGCACCTAGACTCAGAAATGCCAGCCCTGCCTTAAGTGAATTGAATCTCTGTTGAGTCTGGTAAATCAAAAAGAAATACTTCAACATTGCAAGCTGTGATTGAAGAATCTATCTTTAGAACGTATCTAGATGATGAAAAGTCAGAGAGCAGTCAGTGGGGAGCACACTTGCATTTGAAGTGGGGTGGTGCTGAAATGTCCCTACACACCTCTACAGCCTCTGAGCTGTTTTGGTCAGAGTACTGCGCTTAAAACGTGGCCACCAAATGATTCACAAGGTTGCAACTGAGGCTTTGTCTTTTTTTTCGCTAGAAGACCTTGTGCTGAGGAACTGATGTGCTCCCAGACCTGGAAGAGATCGGGTGTGTCTGGTGGAGGACAAAAAACAAATTAAAGGACTCTTGGTCCTTCAATGGGATTTGCAAGAGCAGGCTCCACAGATTCTCTGCAGCATGGGACAATATCAAGCAAACTCCTGTCTGTCTTAGGATCAGCTGATGCTTGAGACCTTATAAACAAACTTGTTATAAAACAGATTTGTTTTATAACTAGATTTTTTTTCCCCTGTAACTTTTGCAAACAGATCAGTTTAGACAACGCCCATTCACTTGTCAGAGCTCCCCCCATGTTCTAGCAATGTGCTGCAGTGTTGGGGTGAGAACATTTTGCTAAGAACATGTCTATTGCTTTAAATAAATTTCACTGATTAACACTTAGGGAGTTAACAATGTTGCAATGCTTTTATTGGTTCTCAGGATTTGTAAAGAACTTGCTCTGTGGTACATAACCTTTGGGCTAAACTGAGCTGACAGTACCTTTCTACTGATTAATTAATCTCCATGTATTTTCATCACAGTCGTTCTTGCTACAATAAAAGCAAAGGGAATCGTATGTAAAAAAACTTAGATGTTTGAAATCTGTTCTTTTTCTTTAGACTCTGTGCTGTCTTGGGGACCCTATCTTTACAGCACTGTAAGTACCTTCTTAAGTTCTTGGTCCTCACCTGGTTGCTTGTACTACCATACAGTATAAATAGATGTTGATTTTTAAGGTTAGCCCTTAGCCGGAATAAAACCTCAAGTGCATGGAGACTGTTAGCAATAAACAAATGTGAAATTATAATTAAAGCTCTCCTCCTTTGTGTTTGTCTTCCAGTCTCTCCTTGATGATAATGGTCTAGCAGAGGTGACTGCTGTTGCTAAAGAAATAATGGATGCAATAAATAAAAATCAATATGGGCTGGCCACTGAGCTGTGGGGCGAGGCTGAAGGTGTCATTGAAGAGGTGAGATCATCTTTGACCAGCATTAATAACTAACTGGTACCTGGGAAGGCGCACATTTTCAGGTTATCCTTTCTATGAGCACTGGATTGGCATGAATCCTCCAACCCCCTGCCCAGTCATTTTTGCCAGTGTATGTTTTATCCCAGTGCTGACATAGAAAGAGCTGTTTGTTTGCTGCGTGCCACTGTGTGATTGTAAGAGGCACTGGGTAGAGTGACCCACATGGGCTTACGGTATTGCCTCAAGGTTTCAACTTGGCACATCACTTAAATAGGTGCTTATTTTTTAGCATGAAACTAATACCATTGATTTCTATAGAACTCAGTTGCAATTTAAATGAGCTATGTCTCCTTAAAAGCCTTTTTTTTTGGGATATTGAAAAACACATCCAGCAAGACACAAATTTCAGGTTAAGCATAGATCTCTATTTAAAGAACTACAATAGGTGCACAGGATGGAAAGGAACCTCGAGTTATGTCCTATTACTATGGGTTACTATATCTTGTTAATTAGCAAGTTCCAGCTTAAAAGATAGGTAGAAATTTGCTCTTGTTTTTCCTGTTGAAGGGTTGCTCCAACATCTCATTCTTCCTTGTGTTTTTGTTTTAGTACAAGTAAAGCTCCGGCTTCCTCAAACTGAAAAACTAATCTGGAGCTGCTTCCTTTGCTTGCTTTTTGTGGGGGGTTTTGTTGTTTTGTTTAGTTTCATAACTGACAGTGCCTTGCACACAGTTGGTTTCACTTCTTACTGTTTGGAAGGAACTTGTGGTTCCCATCTTGCCTTTCTCTTCAAGTCTGCTTCTCTTCTCCCAGTTGTGATATTGCTGTCAGGGCGCAGTCACTTCAGTGCTTCAAGGGTTGCTGTTGTGAGCTGATTTCTGACCTATGCATCAGAACCTTAAAGATGCAAAAATTGAATAAAGCAGGGCTTCAAGAATCTCAAGCAATTTCTCTAATGGCAACACTGATCACGCTTGTCCTTTGGATGCAGGCAGCCCGCTGTCTGCGTCAGAGCTGCCATTCTACAATTCTTGGACTCATCCAGGTGTCAGCAGTTCCAAAAGAAGGGTGGCTGATACCTACAACCACGATCTTGAGGAATTGTTTGAGATTTTGAAGGGTTGTGGGTTGGAAGGTTGCGGAGCAAGAGGCAGCATCAGGCTAGACTAGATCTAGCAGAAGAGACGATCTGAAAGCATCATCTGGTATTGCAACTCTCTACAATGAGTAATGAGAATCTGCAGTCATTTGCAGGGCGTAAGGCTTCCTGTAGCTTCACATCCGTTTCAGAGACGTAAATAACATCTCTGGCACAACCCATGTGTGACCAATACAGACTTGAGAAAACTCTTCCCCGCTTCTCAAAGCAAATGCAGAACAGAATTTTTTCCATACGTGTCTTCCTGACGAGTACATAAAGTATCAGGTCACATGGCCTTTTATTTAGGACTTACTTATCTGTTTTTTTCAGAAGAGAGTGTTCCTCATACCTGAGAAATGTTTTTGTTACAGTGTTACTGAAATGATCTTGTGTTTTCAGAACACAGACAATGTGAACTTTTATAACATCATGACTAAGGACGTTCCAGAGATGAAATCAAATGAACAAGAAAATCTCCATCTCCGTAAGTTGCGTTTAAGTACTTGAGCTTCTGAGGCCCTGTGTCTGCATTCACGTACCTTCAACTCCGATAGTGGGAACAGCCTCAATTAGCACATCTTTAAAATAGAGCCTGCAGATCCAAAGGATATTGATATTCTGCAGAGCAGAACTTGTTTGCTCTTGCATGAATAGGGATAAATAGGAATGTGGAACAACCCTTCTGTAGATTACACCTCCACCTATACACCTTGCACAAATTATTGCAAGGAAGTAGTCGGTATAATTGTGACATAGTTTGATGACCTTTTAAGTTACTTCCTCTTAATGTCTTTCATTTCTGTCTTTAAGCTAGGATACAAAAATGTCTCATCAATGTAATAGTTTGATTAGACGCTTTTGCTCCATGACGTTATGCATCAATGTGAAAAACACATGTATAGAGTTTCTTTCAGGCTCTTTATCTCTTTCTGTTGGCTTCTGTTGTGAATGGCGCAGTTAACTCCCAAAAGTAAAATGTTGCAGCTCAAAAATAACTGGTCTGTTGAGGAGAAGAAATCATGTCTGTACCAAGTGGCTAAAGCAGAACCTGGTCCCCTGAAAAAGTGCTGTGTTAGCCAAAAGTAGAAATGGATGGCTGTGTCCTTCCCATATCATCCCCTAACCTAAATAATGGTTTACTTCAGTGGTTTCTAGTTAAAGTAAATAAATTTCTCTCTGTAGTGTTGCATTTTCATTAGAAATGAGTTTGTTGGACGTGATGGTTAACACTGAAAATTGTTATCTATGCAGGATGACTGCCTTAAATGTGCCACCCCTCAAAGTGTGTTCTCTCTCTTTCAGTAGGACTTTACCAGCGCCATGTCAAATATATGCATAAGGAGAGCCTAAATGAATTGATGAACGGACCCATCAGAAAGAAGCTAAAAATTATTCCTGACTGTGTGAAATGGGGAGGTACTTTCCTGTCTGCTAGTGTGGATCTTATGAGTGCATTATTGCCCTTTTACAGTATTGCAGTCTGTAGGAAGATACTTTCCTGTAGTAAGCAGTCACATTAAATTGTCATTATCCTTGGACCTAAGAAGAGGACTTACTCTCAGAAATGAATATGTAATAGGGCAGGCCTGTGGGAGCAGATGTGGTTCTGATTCTGCTGCTTGTTATCTGTCGTCAGTCAAGCAGCTAAAAATAAAGGGGAAGGAAGAACATGCTCCGTGTCTCAGCAGCTGGTTACTGCCTTTTGTACAATCTTGCTGAAATTCCTGTCAGTTTTTCTTTGCCAGAAATCTTGTATCATGTGCTGCGTGGTGTGGAGGGGAGGGTGTCAAACAGAAAGAAAGCCTTAAAGGATCGATGCCAGCACCCTGTATGCGTATAACAGGAGCCAGAAGCTACAATGCTGTGTGTGAGCTCCAGTGGGAGCGTGGTTGCGTTCTGGTTCTCTTTCTGCTGCTTTGGGCTAGGACTGGTTTTTATGCTGCCATGAACTGCATTTTAGGACCCTTAGCCAGTTGCTGCTGTCCCAGCTTGGGGCTGACATTATTCATCAGTTAAAATTTGTCTTTTTTTCTGGTTCCAACCAGGTCAGTCCAGAGATGTCTTTGAGAACATGGCTGAGGACTTCATGAAACCTGTCATTGATATTGTTGATCAGCTTTTGGCAGCCAATGTCAATGTTACGGTCTACAACGGGCAGCTGGATCTCATTGTTGACACCATGGGTAAGGGAATTCTCGACTGCGGTTGGGAACAGAACACGTGACGAGTAGAACGTGAAGTTGCCAGTAATATTGGTACCTGGATCTCTCCAGTCTTCTGTGCAAATCTCCTATCTAACTGTCAGTGCTTAAATACTACAGTCATAAATGAGCAGCTCTTAGTATGTTTTGTTTACATCCCCCTGAGAGAGGTGATTCCTTTACCTCCTTATATTGTTGGGAAATAGATCTGCAACATCAATAATTGCTTGTTTCAGTGAAGCCCCTAAGTAGATAGGTAGCTGCGAATTCACTTAATTCTTCTGGATAGACACGTATGTGTGTATGCTCATTTATAAATGAAGAATGAGGACAGATGAATAAATATATGGAGATTATCCTCTCTTCTCCTGCTGTGTCTTGAAGATCTTGTTCTCTGGGGCAAAGGTCATATCTTGCTACAGATTTGTCAGCCTTCACTGAGTGGCCTGCAGCAGAGAGCATGGTGCCAGGTGAGATGGAACAAGGGTGTTAGTGATCAATCAGGGAGGGTGCAGTATAAGAGTGATCATACCTGCTGCTCAGTAACGTGTATGCACCTGCACATCTTGTCCACTCAAGGGCTTTGTTTGTCCCTTGCTGCTTGCAAGATGCAGGCTTGATCCAAGTGGCAGTTTGGGAGCCAGCCCAAGTATTGCTGAAATGCCTCATGCTGCAAGGCTGCTATGCGCTCTTCCATTCACCTTTTCTTATTGATTTAAATCTGCAGTCACAGAGCGTGCAGACATCTTCCTGTGTTGTGAAAGGTTTTGTCCTTTGTCTGTCTCTACCCACTTAGATATTCAGATGTCCTTCAGTGAACAACATAGCAATCAATAAATCAGGAAACAGAGTATTTAGGCTGTCAAAACAGATTAGCAGTTAGTGGTGCTCCAGTTTATCACATTTTGAGCTGAAATTGTGCTGCAGTTAACATGTAAATTCTTCCACTGGATCAGAGGTAGGCTAAAGCTTTTTCCCCCTTGGTGTCCTGGAATTAGTCTTTTTGCTGTCTTGACCTCCACCTTCTCTAGCAGGCACCTGAAAACACAAAACCTTTCCCGGTTCTTGTTGATGAGTGACTGTAACAAACAGAGAAGCAGTGTCTCTTCTGATTTCCAAGACGGGGACTTGGTGTGGCTGATCCTTCTTCATAGCAGAACATTCAAGTTGTTTCAGGAGTAAAGCAAAATATGTCAGAATTGCTAGAGCTGCAGAGCCTCTAGAGGCACACGTTCAACTTGTGCAATCATAAGTCCATTCCACATCCGTCTTCATTGTTTGCTTTTTGCCTTCTCCCTCCATTTGTTTGTTTCAGCTTGTCTTGAACACAGCCTTGATCATTTTCCCAGGCATAGCAAAACTGTTTTTAGGATCTGAGCACACAGAGATTTTCTGCTAACTCTGCTATATTGGTATCTAGTACAGCGGGCATCCAGCTGAACTGGAACTCCCAAGTTGCTGTGTCAGTATTGGTAATCAAGCGTATCTCTTCTCTTTAACAGGCCAGGAGGCATGGATCCGGAAACTGAAATGGCCTAATTTGGACCAGTTCAACCAGCAAAGGTGGAAGGCACTGTATGTGTCTCCCGAATCCACTGAGACAGCTGCTTTCCACAAGGCCTATAAGAACTTTGCTTTCTTCTGGATTCTTAAGGCTGGGCACATGGTAAATAATACACTTCTCGGGGTGGGATGCACCACCATCAGGAAGAAAACTGAAGATGCGTATATGCTTGCTGTCTGCTTCCTTGTGCTTACCATGTGCTCTCATCTCTGTGCTAGGTACCGTCTGATCAAGGAGAGATGGCACTGAAAATGGTCAGGATGGTGACCCAACAGCAGCTCTAGGGAAGGGGAGGCCAGCTGGCGTGGCTTCTGTCGAATGTCAATGCTCTTGCAGAATATGAGTCCAGAATAATAAGCTGCAGGAGGAACAACGGCTATTTGGACACAAAGCCTCTCTAATATTGCTGAGAATGTGCGTAAGCACTTATGGAAAGGCATTTTTTTTTTTCTTGAATGAGTTGTTGCTTTTGAATTTGTAAGCTGTGATTTGCTGCCTTAACAGTGTTTATAATGATTCTTCCAGAGGGAAGTCGACTGTCATAAACAACTAGCTCTGAGCCATTGCCTTTGACTTAGAAAGATTTTGTGCTCTTGTAAAAAGCTGCCCTCCCCTGAATTTTCTCTTCTCTGTTCACACACCAAGACTAAAACTGATTTGAGTCCTGATAAACTTGCTCTTTGTTCCTCTCAAAGAGCTAACCTGTTTCATGAGGCTGTGGAATGTCCCTTCACTTGTCCTCAGGCCTCTGCTTGAGTCACTTGGCTGGATTACAAGCTGAAGACCCGGAGATGCCAGGATAGAAGACCTGCCCTGGAGGATTTACAGTCCATCTCATCTTGCTGAGGTGCCTGAGTTAGGATCCGAGATTCTTCAGGCTTCCTGTGCTGTGGAGAGAGAAAAACACCCTCCCAGGGGAGGATTTGACCTATTTCATCTGACCATTTGTTTCTTGTTTTCATTCTCTTTCATGACTGTTACCTAAACTTTGCCTTTAGCCGAACACCTAAAGAACATCCAGCAAGTGTGCTGAAGCAGGAGCCCTGTTAATACCTTCTTCTTGTACAGAAGAGAGTCCTAATGGCCCAGAAGCCTCTTACAACCTTCTGAGCTTAGCCTGGAGAGTGGAGAGTATTATGTGAGTAATAATAGCGTAATTCTGAAAGATAATAACAGTATTTAAAAGAAAGATATACAAGCTAAAACCAGTATCTTGATACATATTTTTCTAGGGCTTTTTTTAAGTCTTTCAGAGACCTATGATTTTGAAACAACTTTTTTTATATAGTACACAGTCAGGAGAGGTCGTTAGACATCATTTGACTTTGGTTTTGGAGCACAAAGTGACCGTTGTTTATTGGTGTCTGATAGGAGGCACAACAGCTTGTTCCAGCTGCCAGAATCCTAAATAAATAGCAACCCCTCAATTACTCCAGCAACAGAAACTGTCATGAAATATCTGATAGTGTTGGCTTAGAAAGGACTGAGGCATAATGCTATGTAAACACATAAGCAATCACCCAGCAGCTGGACTACTGGCACCTAATAATTGCTTTCCTTCTGCATGTTCTCTGCTTGAACTGTGTTCTTGAGAACTCTAGCAATGCAAATCCAAATTTTTTTAAACACATTTTTCAATAAATGCAATAGGTCTAATCTTCCTCTCTCTTGGGCACCACATTGATTTCACTGCTTGAAAATCGCATGTTTCCTGGTTTGCTTTTTGATGTAAAGCCCCTGCCAATGGGAGCAGATGCAGTCAGGCTTGAGAGGGAAGGGTGCAGGACTGTGCTCTCCCCTCTCCTGTGTATTTGGGACTGCAGCCCCTCCGGTCCTTTCCACTAAACACACTCCTTCAGAGCATGTCGGGCAACTCAGAATAGCTAGGCAGGATTAAACCAGCAATTGTTTCTGTTCTCTTTCTGTTTGAACGTTAGACCAAGAAGAATAAGAGGAGGGTCCTAGAGGTGTGTAAATATGCATTCTTGGAATATTTTAATATAACTTGCCAAGCAAACAAGTATGTCTGAGCCTGGGCAGTTTGAGTTGGCCTGTAGTCCTGCATCCTGTTATATACAATACTTTGCATTGTGCCTAAACAATTAATACTGTAGGGCTTGATAGAGGGAAAGAATTGAGAAGATGGTATCTCCAGAAAGTGGCGTTTACTGCTGTTCTTACGCTGCTTTATGAAATGGGACATTTATTCATGTTGCCTAGAGCTTGTGCTCAGTGATAGGCCCAAGACATCTGTTCCTTGTCCTGCCTTGTTTCAGCTTCTGCAGATTTTTGTGTTGGCAAAGAGACGGCTTACGAGGAAAAGAGATGGTTTCAAGAACCTGTTGGTAATAATTTGCTGGTTTTAGGGGCTATGCCAAATCTAAACTTGTTAGAATAAAAATACTTGCCCATGGAGACAGGCTCTTAAATAACGTCCATTTAAATGCAAACAGCAAAAAAAGCAGCAATTCTTTAATATCAGGGAAATCCCTTTTATTTCACGAAAAGCTTTGTAACTGGTGTGTCACAGCTTTAGATCATCACAAAGGTAGGTCACCTGTCCAGCAGATGCTGTAAGAAATTGGTTGCTTCCAAAGGAGTTCAAGTCCTGCTGTGTATCTGACTAGCAATGACATACTTTGTCCATTTTGATTTCATGCAGTATGTTATTTCCAGATAAGGGCTGTCACTTGCCAAATCCATTAGGATGAATCGTTCTAAATATTAATAAGACTTTTTACAGATGCTGGACTGGTCAAAAGAAAACAGCCCAATGTTTGTATTTCATCTTCTGCAGCTGCAGGCTTTGATCGCATACATAGCCTGAGAGCCACAGACTTATTTTGCTCACCATCAATTGAGGATAATTTTCACAGAAACAAATCCAACTGTGTTAAAAATCAGTAATTTGTCACTGCCTCTTCAGCATGAACAATTTTGACTTTCTGTAACTCTCACCTTTTCTAAGCCAGACAAAGAAACCTATAAATTATCCACTATGTAATAAATGGGTGTCTCTGTCTGTCTTTTTCCTTCTATTTTGCTGGATCTGGGAGGATATAACAGGGAAGGGTCACTTCATGCATCCACTGTGGTGCAACCAGTGTGTACCAGTGCTTCGCCGTCACTGGTACACAGAGGGTATGGGACAGGTAGACCTTTGGTCCATCTTTCACAGCTGTTCCTGTGCAGGAGAGGTTGATACTGTTGTGGACAGATGCACGCGGGAAGCAAGAGATCTGCCCCATTTGCTACCATAGGGGTATCTGTGCAGGCACAATATTTGTGTCTAATGTAACTAATCTGGCATGGAATATTTTTGCCGTAGGAAGAGTGAATCACATAAGCTATTTCTAAAGGGAATTTGGCACATAATGCTCATCAATTTTATGTCTTTAAAATTTGAGGCTTAACAGCGGGCCTGTAGCTGTGTGTTGAGTTACCTTTTTTCAGAAGACGAACATCTTGAAATGTTGCGACATCTGCTTATCTCAGGATTCAAAGCCACAACAAGAGAAGAACATCTGTGTGCTGAAGCGAGATGGAAATCTTGGAGCACTTCTTCATTGTCATGTTATGTCTATTATCCTGTAAGCATTCTGCTGTATGGCAGCACAATTTGTGTGTGTCACTTGTGGACTCTGGGGTATGTTCATGTGTTCCCAGAAGTAATTCAGAAAAGTAGTTGTAATTTATCTGACCCACAGACAGTGATGAAGGAATAGTAAGAACTCGAGTAGAGCACAGTTCGCCCTTGCAAGGTTTCTCTGAAAAGTGGTTTTGATATTTGCTATAGAATAGATTTGGTCTTGTGGAGGAGCAAATATACTGTTTTAGTCACTGTTTGGGGGGGATTTTTTTTTTTTCTTCTAACTGTGGCTGGTGATTGAGGTAGTAGGGAACTATGCTGGCTCTATCTGCAGGAGTAGAGGTGTGTTAGTATGAATGGTTCTTAACCTATCTTACTTTAGAACACCTCACCTAAAATATTTCCAAGGAAAGCAAAGCACCATTATAAATTTCATACATTGACCATTACTCTTCACTTGTCTCTGATGAGTAATACAACTCAGTGTCTAGCATTAGCAGAGCATTTGCAGAACTGATGCACTAACTATACCAGTGTTCTAAAACAGACGGGAATACTGGCAGGCCGTATCCCATAGAGGACATCAGAATTTCCAGCCTTGATCTGAAGTAGTCCTAAATGGTTAGTCTTCAGGACATACTCTAAAGCATACGTCAATGCTTTTTTTGCCCCCCTCCCCCTAACCTACTAGAAGTTGGAAAACAAAGCACTAAATAAAAGAGCATGGCATTGTGCTAATTTATCGTAGCTAGCTATCAGTGTTGGCTGCTCACACAAACTGGAAAGCGAAAGATGGACTATGAAAGACTTCTCCTATTACAGGGACCTCTGGAACAGAGACAGCTGGAATAGTTCCATCTGCAAGCTGTAGTTAGTAGATTTGATAATGCCTACCGCAATAATTTTTGAATGCAATTATAAAGGCTGATAGAACTAGACTGGTTAAGCTGCTTTTCTAATTGCTTCTCTGTTCCTAAAATGTCGCTTTCAGGACTGTCTCTCTACAAGCAACCTGGTTGCAGCCTGCCTTTGAGGCAGTCAGACTGTGCTCATCACCATTAGCCCCACAGCCAGTGTGGTCCATTGATGGTCACAGCAGTAATGATGCCACACCTACATTCTCGCATAAATAGTTTTGTTCTGTCCTGTATCTCCCATTAGTCATTCAACTTGGACTCAGCTCATGCAATCTATTTTGAGACACAACAAGTAATCCCTGTTTGGCTTTAGCATCAGTATGGTATATCATGTTCTAATTTTATTATTCTGTCCCAGATCTCATTGCTAAGTTCAGCAATATCTGGGAATTACATTTCTGTAGTCAGCTGTAATAAAACTGCAGATGGAACGCAAGTATTCAGATGTTGTGTAGTCCATCTTGGATAGGACAGAAAAAGCAAAACTTTGGAAACTTCATGTGAAGCAGTAAGGGATAACTTACTGAACAGTTCATACACTGTTACGGGTGAGTTAGCTGAAAAAAATACACTG
The DNA here is from genome assembly GCF_964199755.1 of Larus michahellis. Lineage (NCBI taxonomy): Eukaryota > Metazoa > Chordata > Aves > Charadriiformes > Laridae > Larus > Larus michahellis. The sequence goes on from NC_133909.1 coordinate 9,867,823, forward strand.
GCTGGTGCATGCTCAGTCTTTAACAGCTGCTAGGTAAATAGCTTTTTTTTTTTTTTTTTTTTTTTTTTAAAAATTGTGGTAGGGAAAGGGGGGATAAAAAAGTCTTCAGGAATCTGGGGCTTAGGTCTGTTAATGTTTGCTTTTTAGAGCCGGAGAGGAATGATTGTGTGTCTCTTGACAGCTCTTTTGGGGGTAGAGGTTGAAAATAACTTGACTGTAGCTACTATGCTAGGTCTCCTTCTTACACGGTTGTCTTGGAGTCTTAAACACTTCATTGTACCCAGAATCTCCCGTGAAGGAGTGAAGCTGCCTTCCTGAAGCACTAAGGGACAGAAATGACCTAGAGGCCTGGCAGCTGTCAGATGCTTTCTAGCACCATTGATGCTTTCAGGAGTTTGCCAGATGCCATTGCACATTATAATCTAAGGCGCAAGTAAGTCTACCCAACTGCTTAGAGCTCGTCACAGAAAAGCTGACAGGTACTGTCCTGTTCCTAAGAGAAGGCAGCAGGGAGGCTTCTAGAATGTACCAAACAGAGAGGTTAGGTCCCATGGTATTTGGAGGACTGTGGGACTTACTGGAACAGGAAGAAACATTGTTTTATCCCATAGTATTCGTTCACCTTTGTGTTACATATGATTGTTCTTAGCAACCACAGTAGCTTCACCTTGCTGCCCTATGCAAGGTGGCCCGCGATGGATTCTCTTGGCTGGTGACAAAAGTGCAGTGAAATGGCTGTCCACTTGGTGGAGTAAGGAGACTTCAAATACCATGGGAACATGCAGGTGTTGGCAGCTACGCTCCCGGTGCCTTCCCTGGAAATAACTGGTCTGCACTTGGAAACATGAGTTTGACCCTATGAATTCACAGTGGAAATGGGTTTATGTGAACCGGTACAGAGGATCGTTTAATGTCGGCAATAACTTTATGCAAACAGATATTTTGGTCTTTGTGAGCACAACCCCAATTACAACAAGGCTTTATAGTTGCAAATAACAGCTAAATTCTCCTGCTTTAACAAGAACATACCATTCAATATTGTGATTTGTACTTAGGCATGCTCTTTTTCAAATGTTGTTTTCCCAGCCTATCCTTAAAACTTTTTGATCAATGTCTCTGAGAGTGGTATGTGTGTTATAAGAAGAAACAAGTAAGGCATTAATGTGTTTGCTGAGATAACTGCAGTCAGCTGTCTAGCTAGGCTTATCTAGTGGAGTTATGCACATACCTAATTCATAATCTGGTAAGAGTGCTGTTGAAATCGAGCATTCATACTATGTAAAATTAAACCACTAAAGGTGAGGTCCTTTAGCAACTAGAAAATTTCAAAGGAAGATCCTTGCTTGTTGAAACACTTACTCAAAATTTGTAAAGTTTTTTTGCTGCTGTTTAACTTTTTATAATAGAAAAAAGATTAGAGAAAATGGCAGTAAAAACATCAAGTATCTTGCTTCTGTGCCATACCTAATTAAGCCAGCCTGAGAAAACTCCATTACCTCTTAAGTAATATTTTTAAGTTTTCAGGCAAGAGTATTAATAAACTAGTTCTTGCTGCCCGTTACCTGTTCTTTATGACACTTAAAAAGAATATCCAACTGATGAAGCATATCTGTTAGGTTGTTAATCAGAGCTACAGTAGTCAATGGAAAATGGGATTTAATTCAAAATACAGTAAGACTATTAGAAGCCAAATATTCAATGAGGGTTACATTATGTACACTATAAAAAGAAATTGTGCTATGAAACTATTTTGAGAGGATGGGTCCCAAGATGGTACTATATGCTGGAACACAACCAGAATTGTAGAAGAGGTCATCAGCCTTGGGGAATGCAGTCTTTAGATGCTGTTTCTGACACCAGATTACAATTTGATATGTAAGTGGAAGTGACATTGATGGAAAAGCAGCTGATTGTAAAGAAATCCTCCAAATGACAGCCATGGCCTGTGGTATTCAGTGAAATGTTTCCTCTTGAATTATTTATTCTTAACAGGCAAATATGGTAGCACCACCACTAGTCATATTCACGTTCAGAAAACTAGATTTGCAGCATGTGAAATATTTATTACACATAGTGCATGAGTCAAATGAAGAAGTTGCCGCACATCTCTGATTAAACAACTATTTTGATGTACCTGGAAGGAAAAATAGCCCACTGGTACTAGCAGACGTGTTCTACCTAGAACTGGAGAAGCAGAGATCAGCAAAGAGTAATGCCAGCTACATCCACTGGCAATAAAAATTGGCCTCCTCTTTGATTTAGCCTTACAAACTGTACCTTGCCAGTGCAGTTGCCCAGCAAGTGTGTGGCACATGTTCAGCTCGGTGTCCTGGCTTTAGCACACTTGGGGCACACCCAGCTTTCAGATCCTGGACCTTTATTGACAGCATCTCATATCCCAATTCTCCTGTGTTCAGTGCTGTCAAATAATCTCCCAGCTGTCAGATTTTTGCTCAAAATATTCATCTGTCTACAATGACAGCTTCTGCATCCTCTTCAGCTCTCCTGTCAGCTTGATTCCAGTGCTCTCTGGCACTCAAGCTGTCTGTGTCAGTTCTCAGACTTCAGTACTAACTCCCCAAACTGTAGTGTCTACACCTGGAGGGTTTTTTTCTCTCCCCCCTGCCCCACCCTTACAGATTAATGCAAGAATGGCAAAGATTTTAGTGGTGACAGTTTTGGTCTAGATCTACATTGCCACTTACTTGCATACCTAGACCAAGTTCCTTCTTTGTGCGGCAGAAGATAAAGGAGAGCCAGTGGAAATTAACTGGATTCCATGAGACAGATCGTGATGCCTCTGAGGTGTGGGAATTCCTCCTCTGGTCATGGCAAACAGGAGTAAGTCTATTACTTTTTGTTTTGTTTTGTTTTTCCACAATACTTAGCGTGACTCCACTTCCCTGTCTGGGACTGTACAGCTGCCAACCTGCACACGGAGATGCGAGTCAGATGATGCAAGGATGCACTCTGAGGCAACCTCAGAAAACAAAGTGGGACAATGACATATATGTGCTCTGAGTCTTTAAAGGGGCTGAACTCCACTTCAGAGCAGTTAGACTAACAGTAGATGACTCCACATAGATGTGCTTTCCACACCTCTGAGGGGTACCAGCTCACAGATTTTTGAATACTTTGAATAGGTGCCCCTGAGAAGTGTGCAAAGCTCAATCCCCGTGTAACCTGAAGGTGAGTTCAAGGGTCCCAAGATAAAAGCTAAACATCCCCACATCTTAAGAATCCTGCTCCAACTAGACAACGTCAGAGAAGTTTGCTGATCAAATATCTTGCTTTCCTTTTCTCTTTCAGATCTCCTCATATCTCTTCACAAATCCTTTGCTTCCCAAGGGTCATATCTGATCTCTGCACTTTGATATTTTTTTTTTTCCAATCTGGAAAGACCCTTTTGTACATCAGTAAGGGAACAGGAGAACACTTCTGTATTTGTTGTAAAACTAAAGGAAGGTCAAGGTGGCAGGGGCTCTGGAACCAGCTCCTTATCTGCGTCAGAGGGTGGATGTGGGGAGAGCTGTATTGCTAGTGTCACTGGGTCATTGATCAACAGCTGACTTACAGCCTACAGGGCTGTGAAGTCAGCCTCTTCCCGAACCCTGAATTTGCACATAAAAGGGATGAGAGACTTGTGCTTAAAGAAACAAAACTTCCTGAGGAGAACACTCCTATTGGTTCCTCGAAAAGAGATGAATTTGACTAGCTTGCTCTAATCATGGGATTTTCAGGGTTCTACGGACCTCTCTTACAGCAAGAAGCAAATTAATGGATACTGTCTCAATTCAAAACCTGCTGCACTTTCATGGTCGTTTTAGACGGACAGCTTTATCAATCACCTACAGAACATCACTCAGTGATGGATGGCCAGCTGTGCTCAACAACCACAGTGGGAAAGTGCTGTCATAGGCAGAGGCACTGACTCAGCCAGTGCTCCTTCCTCCCCAAGATGCCGCCTGTCGTTCCTGGTCTGAGGCACAATGCAGGAATCAGAACTGTTCCTGGTCTTCCCTCTGTCTGCTCACAGCTGGGGGCTTAAAAAGCAGACAAAAAAACCCTCAGAAAAGGGACAGAGCAGAGAGATCAAAATAAAACCCAGCTGTGGAACACACCCCTGGTGGAAGGCTTTAATGAGGAACCCTGCAAAGGCAGGGACATCCCTTCATTACCAGATATGTCTCATTACAGCATGGGTGCACAGTGTCTGTTGTAATCCAAGCACAGCCACGAGGAGTGCCTCTGCATGGCTCTGCCTGGTCACTTGAACAAAATGGAGTAGGGGAGCTCCGCATGTCCTCCTTAATTGCCCCCTAACTCTCTGCACTCTGCTTTCCTCTCCCTAGCCTGGACCTCTTCAGACCAGGATCGATGGCTTTTTCTTGGGAGAAATTGCAGTGTGACTGGTGTTTTATTTGGGGAGATATGGAGCAGTGAAGGGACTGCAAGTGTGTCTGTGACAGTGGGGAAAGGAACTCAGGAGGTACCCGGCCCACTGTCCCCCAGCTGCTGGAGGGGAGCGCGCTGTCCTCTTGAACATCCTGCCTCCCTCGCTTCCCCCTGCCCCATTCCCTCCGCCATGTGGCGATTTTCCTTCCCAGAGAAACTCCCCTTCGCTGCTGTCCCCAAACCGTCCCCGTCCCCCGTGGCGTTTCCCTTTGCCCTCACACCTCTCCCCGCCCTCAGGCCGCCCCGCTCTCCTCACGCCCGGCTTCCCGCCCGGCCCCGGCGCCGCCTCTCCCCTCACCGCGGCGCCCCCTGGCGGCGGCCCCGCCCCTGCCGAGCGCGGCGTCCACCGCCCCCTCCCTCTCCCTCCCCATCCTCCGGCTCTGCCCTATTGTTCTCCCTTCCCTCGCTCCCTCCCTCCGACCGGGGCTCGCGTCCTCCCTCCGCTCTCCTCCATCCATCCATCCCTCCCTCCCTCCTCCTCCTCGCTGTCCCTCCCGCCCCGCTCCCCGGAGCTGATGTCACGCACCCGCTGAAGGCGCGGGCGATCATGGCTGCTGCGGCCGTGCCGCCGGCCTCCAGCTAATGCCCGCGATGGAGCCGGCGAGCCTGCTGCGGTTCCTGCGGAAGCTTAAGGAGGTTTTCGACGTGTGCGACGAGGATGCGGACGGCTTCATCCGGGTGGAGCACTTCGTCGCTCTGGGGCTGCAGTTCGGCCAAGGGGATGAGGTGAGTGGGGCGACCCCCGGGCCCCCGCGCCTCGCCTGGCCCGGCCCGCTGCCCCGGCCCCTGGCAGCCGCGCAACTTTCACCTGCTGCTGCTGCTACGCGGGGAGCGGGGCCATGGCTCTGCCAGGACCACCCGGACACCCCCCCGCCGTCACCTACCTTCCCTTATCGCGGGCCGAATTCCCCGCGTCTCTCGGGGAGCCCCCGACTCCTCCCCTCAGGGCGGCCCAGTCCCTCTGTCCTCAGGGTGGCTCGGACTCCCCCCGTGCCTCAGGGCGTCCCAGAGCCCACCCATGGCGGCCTGGACCCCCTTCCCTCAGGGCCACCCGGTCACCCTCTCCTTTTCCCTTAGAGTCCTCCCCGAAGACAGCGTAAGTAAGTCCCTCCTTCCCTCAGAGGGTCCCGGAGCCTCCCCATTCCCTCAGGGCAGCCCAGACCACCCGGGCTGACCTGGCTGCCGCTCCCCTGGGGTGGAGGGACCGGTCCCAGGAGTGCTCGGAGGTCGCTGTGCTTTTCGGGGAGATGTATTTATTCTGGTGACAACGCGGGTTTTCTCTGTCCTGGCTGAGCTGCGTCCTCACCAGGGTACCAGGCGCTGTGGGGGTACTGGGAGCAAAGCCCTGGGCCGAGGGAGCCGCTGGCCGGGCTGCCCGGCCTTCCTGTGGGCCAGTGAAGTGTCTGAGCAGTTGGGGAAGTACCAGCCCAGGTGCCCCCTAAAACCTCCAGGTGATGGGCTGGGAGCGAGGACTCCATCCAGCCCTTCAGTGACACAGCGTAAATCTGGAGTTGCGCCACTGGTCTCGCTGGAGCAGCTGCGTCAGTGGGACCACTGTAAACCCATGACATCTGTGTAAATGAGACTGGGATTTGGGTCAGTGTATGTGGGTAATGACATGCGTTTGGTTTGAAACAGTTCCCTTAAGTGATTCAGTCGAGGGCTGCAGCTCCAACAAAATTAAACAGCAAGAAACGCTTGCTTTCCCTAGGAGAACTCTCGGGATGCTGCACTTAACTGTTTGATGCTTCAAAATATGCCCCAGCAATTTTGGGTGCCGGGGAGTGGGAGTGGAGTTGGGACTAGGATAGGATCCAGCAAACCAGTATCAGCCAACCTTTTAAAGTACAACAAGACAAATTAATGTGAGGAGGCAGTAAAACGGTAGTTTGTAAAGGGATGCCAAAGATGCAGCAAAACCAGAGTGAATTCACAGTAATTCTTGGAGCAAATTACTTATTTCTGGCTTACCACTGGTAATGAAACACAGCTTGTGAATGAAATCAGAAGACCAGGAGACAGAAGGCTTATTGCTTGCAGATAGTCACAGGTCTGTTAAACATTTTCGTAATGAGAAGATGGAGTTTCTTGTTTTAACCAGCAAAATAAGGAGGCGAAATAAGTAATAGAAGAGAGCTTTATTGATTTCTGCTTTTCTTTGTCTCTTGGTAAGTTGTATAATTTTATATAAACTAATAGAAGTATTTTTAAATACTTAATGCCAGATGCACTGCATCAGAATTGCTTTTTGCACTACTGCATTTATTTGGAGGCAGATCAATGGCTTTCTTTTGCAGCACTGAGGAAGACTGGTCAAATTCCATTGGCTGTTTTGCAGCAGGATGGCATTGATGGTTGTAACAATCCTTTTTGGTCTTAGAAATCTCTAAGGTTGTGAGAGGGGAGCAGGTTCTGAAAGATGCGAAGGAGGATTCAGGTGGTGATCTCATAAGCTTAGAGTGAATTGGAGTGTATTAATTGGAAAATATTCAAATGGAATGGGAAGGAAGAGAAAACTGGAAATCTCAACAATGACAGCAGTAGAAAAGTACCACTTGTTAGTGGTAGTATCTAGGTTTCAGGATGGGCTGGCTTACTGGGCAGGCATGGGAGAGGTTGCCAGTGATGAGAAATGCATCCCTTGGATTTTGCTCAGTTGTAACTAGCAGTGTTCAATAAGCTATTTGCAAAATTGGGACAGAGAAGTCTTATCTATGTATCCGTCAGGGTTATAATATAACTTGTGCTGGTTCGCTTCCCTGTGTCTATTGTAGTCATTGGCTAGCAGTCCCTTGACTTCAAAGGAGTATGTGTCAGCTGAGTAAATGGGATTTGTAAATGACCAAAAGAGGCTTGTTAGGGTAATACAGATTCAGTTTTCCAAGTGCAGATTTACTGTAGAACCACCACTGTAGGTGAGCTAGTCTGGTTTTAAGTCTTGTTAAAAATGAACTTTACATGTGATGAATCACAGTTGATGTTTGGAGACAGTGAGATTCTTTTCTCCCATATAGCACAGTGCTTTCTACCTTGCATCTGCAGGAACCTAATAAGATCTGTGTGGGAATGCATCTCATTAAATTAAACAGTTAGAAAGCAGTTCCCTTTAACATATTAGAACATATTTACTGTCATTGAAAATTAATTATACATTTGAAAGTGCTATACTTCTTCAGCTTGATCCATCTCAGCTCCCTTTACATTCAAAAGAAATCTTTCCATTAGCGTGACTGACAGATTGATTTGCCCTCATGTGTAAGTTATTTGCTCCTTCTGTTTATGTAATTCATCTGGCTACAGGAAAGATCCTATTTTGTAGCACTGTTGCCTTAATAATTCTGATTGCTACCAACAGTAGCCCTGGGTGATGTTTATAAAATGAGAGAGTGTCTGTTCCTTCAGTTGTGTCAACCTAATACACACAGCTTTCCACCTCTTCTCTACCTCGTCAGAGCCACCGCCATCCAACATTTGGAGTCTGTAAATTCTTAATACTAATTTCTGTAGGGCTTGTGACTTCAACTGTGTAGGGCATTTAGCCTTTTCTGTTTTTTTTCTTATTCTTTCCATTTCCTTTTTCTATCTTTGTGTGTGTGTGTGTGTGCACGTGTGTAGTCAACATGCTGAAATTTATCATTCCTGAAAGATACCAACTGTCTGAAAACTGCCCCAAGGCAAAATACTGCAGCAGGGCAGCAGTCTTCCATTCAAGCAAAGCAGTCCTTATCTGCACAGTCAAAATAATAAACTTTAACACTTCTGATTAACTTTTTTTTACTATTTTAGTGGGCTTTTCAGGCCTCTGCTTCTAACAGCTTGATGCTTTTCTTTTCTTGTTTGACCGCGACATCACTACTGTACCTCATTTCATTCTGCCTTTCCCATGCACGCTGAAATCCTCTTCTTGCCACGTGATCATTGAGAGTCCACTGCAGCAGAATAGCGATTGCCTCGGAGCAGCTGTTTAGATAAGGTGTTTTGGCTGTGGAAGCACTTCTTGCAAGTTTGCTTGCAAACCTTTTCTTTGCCCTTCAAGGCATGTGGTTCAACTAGAGGAAGAAGTCACTTGCCCATGTCAGTTTGGCAGAGCCAGCGGCAGAATCATGTCTCTAAATTCCTGCTACAGTGCCTGAATTACCAGCAGAGCAGGCTAGCTGTCGAGCACTGCTTGCCCATACAAATAGTTGTGGAACTTAAGCTTTTAAGCAGTTTGGCATTTTGACCTCTGTTTGTCCCATCTGACTGTAGGCATTTAACTCGGTTGTCTGAATTAATCTTTCTCCATGGTCACTAATGAGCAATTGAACACTCGGAGAGTACAACAGGACCCAAGGATGAAATAAATCCTTCAAGAGTGCTTCTTTATCTCCACTGACAACAGAAACTCCTTGCTGAAACTTTTGGTTCAGTGCTTAAAAACAGCAGGCTTGGGCCTTGCTTTCCTGTTGAATGGTCTGTTTGCCAATTGTGGAGAAATCTGAAGAAAGACATGAAGGGCTGTTTCCAAAGCGACTTCACTGGATGGCATGTACTCACTAGCTGAAGAAACACTTCACATAACATTGAAAAATGCCAAGAGTCCCTCGCCATCTGGTTCCCTTTCATTGGGAAGATAGTTACACTAGCAGCCGAGCGTCTAGGAGCATTGTGAGTGACGTGTTCAGCAAGCCCCAGTTCTGGCAGTGGATTGTGTGAATGTGTATTTCAGGGTAGTGCCAGTTGATGTTTCATTATGCCAGATTCTATTTAAACTCTACATTCAGGTTTCAGTAACAAGTGAAACATCCTGAACATGTTGACAACTTCTTTTTGAGATACGTAATCGCATTTTGGAGGTGTGCAAGCCATACAGGTGCTTAGACAGTAATCTTTGTCATGGTAGGATCAACAGATGCTCATCAACTTGAAGCAGTGTCACATCTGAGAGGGAACTTGAGCAGCTGATAAAATCTATAGGCCAATATCAATTATTCTTGTGAGCAGGCAGTAATTCACTTGGTTTATTAGTGCAGTAGAACAGAAGTAGCTGAAAACAAGTTCACGTATTTCACATGAACAAACGAAACTTTCTGGCCAAAAGAAATTATTGAAATAGGGAGTTGTTTGTTGCTAATTTTAGTCGCTTCCATTCATCCCCATTCTGGGCTGAAATTAAAGGCATCAGCCTCAAGTGCTGTACAGGTAGTAGTTTGTGGCTACTGGCTGAGTGTAGTGTCATCCTGATGCTCCATTTTGACTTGCTCTCAGATGTCGCCATGGGACACCTGATAGAGTCATGCTCCAAACACAGTCCTTGTATTGTAACCACTCCATAACTAGCTTGTCCTATAAAGAGCAGGAGTTTAATTTTACTGCATGGCAGCATGGAGTCTTTCTGAATGGTCTGGGTGAATTTCAGGCTCCTAGCTGTAGTGTTGCACCTAGAAATTAATGGAATCATTGCAAATTTACATTAATGATGTGGATGATGACAGTGACTAGTTCATACCTTCTTGGTAATGCGCAGTATGCTCCATACTCATCTGCAGCCATGGGAAAAACAAATTTTGGCACCGAGACATTGAAAGATAAGTATTAGGGTGTTGCCAAGCAATACTACCATTTTCATAATGGAGGCAAAAAAGAGTTATGACTTCTTTCTTTTCTGCTTTTCCTGGAAATAATTACTCAAAGAAAAAATCAAATGTTTGCCTAGACGCAATGAGGACGCAAAGAGTACTTCTATGTGACAGTGTTCTCTAGGTAGCAGCAAGGCTGCCACACATTTACACTCCTTAAAACTATATTTGCTAATGACCCAGATATTTCATATCATTTACAGTGATTTGGAAAAAATGCATTTCTGAAATTGCACAGCAGGGTACTTAGTTTATGGATTAGTCAAGGTACAGTCACTGTAGCCTTCCTAATGCAGTACAAACTAGCAGTGAGTATATTTAAAATAGCCTTTTGGAATATCCTGAAACTAAGCATGTGTTTCTAAACAGCTGACATAAAGCAAGCTTGGTAAATCAAACACTTTCTGAAGCACTGTTAGGCAGAGAGAAGCTGTAGGTTTGCTGTGCACTCATGAGTTTAATTCGTTATGTAATGTGTTTGCATTTCAGAGGTAGGAGCTCTGAGGGGGTTATATGTATAGTTAAGAATTGATTGTTGCTATGTTTTGCAATACAAGTCAATGATCTGAAATAGTAAGTTATTAATGCCTAAAGGAAAGGCAAACAATTTTGGTACTAATTATTGATATTTAAGTGACAATTTTTTATAACTACCTCAGTGTTTGCATTTAGTATGGGTACAGCGATATTGTGTTACCTTACCATCAAATGCAAAGTAAAGAAAAAAGTTAGCATATGGATCAAGCATAGAAGACAGTACTGCATTTTTGTGTACAGTATGGAAGGTACAGTATGGAAGGTAGCATACGTAACTGGTGAAGTTAAAACATTCAGCTGCCTAGCAAGACCAGATATTTTCTACATAAATTTTTCTCCTTTTTCCCCCCTTTCCATGCCTGATTCAATCCATGCTGTTAAGTTGTAAAATTGGTATTCTTCATCTGTGACATGTCTGCATGTTCTCCAGAAATTTGCTCTTGTAAAACCTAGGGAGGCGTTCAGATTTCTACCACATACTCATTTTAGTCCTCTAATATGATTAAGCTTTGAAAAGTGACTTATACAAAATTGCTGCAGGAGAGGGTAAGTCTTGGAGGGGGAACAAGCCATTGCCATATAGTATTTGTGGGGACGATCCCCAATACAGAATTTTTCTTGGTTTCTAAATTGCATTGTTACCTACAACTTAGCACAATTGACTCATGCTTGGCAGCAGTGCTTTTATAGCAACAAAGTGGGGAAAAAAAATCAATTGCCTTATAATGTTTAGATAAGTAAATGTGATTGTTTTTATTCTCGATGTAGTTGACAATATAATTTCCTATTAATTTTATCTGATTTTAATGCTAATATACACAAACATTTTAAAATCCCTGATTTGATTTTTGAATCAGACTGTCTGCTCAAGAGCTAGAGATGAAGTTCTAACAGTTCTTAAAATATGCAGTATTTCAGGACGCACACGTGATCTCAGACCTAGATACTTGCATAGGCTGCTGAATAAATACCCATCCGTGCGCTGAACGTGGTTAACTCAGTGTAGGGTGTGATTAAGTACATGAATGATAAAAGAGAGTGTCAGACACAATCACTAGTACTATAACATATGGTTTTACAACAGCAGTATGAGTGTAAACAAAGTACCATATAATAGATTTCAGTTCCGTTTTACTCAAGATATAATTGAAGGGCCTCACTTGGAGAGAAGCAAGTGTTTCCATAGAACTATTAATGCTGTTTTCACCTTTTGTGTGCAGTTAAAACCAAAAATAGTAGGGTTCCTTCCTAAGCCTTGCGTCCAATTCCGTTCTGCAGTGTGTTTGGAGCCCCGGACGGAGTGACAGGAGTGAACTGTGGGGTCAAAATACTGCAAGGGAGACAGGATCAATGCACAAGGCACAGACCTGGAGAAATTACAGTGTACTCTTCAGATTTTAAAGCTGGGTATAGGTATAGTGTTATGGTTTTATGGGGTCAAGTGAAAAGCTTACAAATGGTAGAGACTTTTTTTTCTGCTAGGTTTCCTGAAAATAGAAAGAAAGGTACCAGAATTGTCTGTTCTGGAGTGGAGAGGCTGTTGGCCTGGTTAAATGAGGGGCGTCAACCAAACCAATTTCTTCCTCTAGAGTGGTGTTAGTTTTAAAATTCTCTACATTTCGATGCTTCTTCTCAAGTGTTCCATAACATCACACATCCACTTGCATTGCAAACTTCTGTTTTTTCTCGGTTCAGGGCTGCTCTTCAGAGAACAGAGCCATTCCCTGCTGCCCCACAGCACGCTCTGTCACACTGGTCTCCAACAGAGAAGTAGGGTCATGGTACAGCACTCCAGCAAGCAGTCTTTGGATAGGAAGCTTCCAAGGAGCCCTTTTCTGTAGGGGATCTTCAGCCTGTGGCAGTGTTTTGTGAAGTTCCAAACTGAGGCGCATTTCTGGTACGTGAGCTGCAAATTTGCTGATAAAGCATGCTTCACGTTTTTCCCTATGTATGGGTCATTCTGGACATCCCCAGTACCCGGTTTATTGTGAAGATTTGCAATGGGCCAAAGAAGACATTGTGGTGTTGTTCCATTACCTCCTGATGAACTGACCCTCCCCAATGGGATCCAGATGGCTTTTGGAACATGGGATATTATTTTCCAATGACACTTCTGTTGTTATGATAAAAAACCCCAACAAATGTGCAGATACAAACAGCTTTGTCCATATGTTTGCATGGTATTAATAGATTTGAGAAACTGTTCCAAAATATCGGTGATTTCACTGTTTTTGTAGCAAATGACTATATGATGAGTTGAACGTATTTTACCCAATTAAACTATACAACATATGTGTTAGGATACAGTAGCTAATAGCAATTCAGACAGTGAAATGCCACAGAGATGTCAACACAGAGACCATTAGTAATTGTTGTCACTCACCCTTTTGTCCCTGTGCAGTAGTATATGTTGTCACCATATAGTAGTACAGAATCCTCCTGTAGTGGCAACTAAGGCCACCTTTCTTGGTGTTGCTAGCTATTGGGAACAGCAGAAAGCTGTAGGACTCTCATTAGAAGAATTTTGTTGCCGGAGTCCCTTCTGTGCTGGATTGGTGTGGTATTGTATCAAAATACAATAGAGCCTGCTCAGAAGAGGTTTAAAGGCAGCTGTGGAAGGCTTCTAGGGATGCAGGGTGTTAATGAAAGGGAAAGGGATGTAGTAAGAGAGAGATTCTGCTGTTCTTTCTCACTGGGACTACACGCAACAACAGTGAGAGCAGGTTTGGCATTTTGACCCAAGGAATCCTGGTCCCATTGCATTCAGCAGTGTGACCATTGGGTGTTGTAAGGAAATAAGGATTGACCATAGGGTTTGCAGCCTTATAGCTCTGTTGCTGTTTCTCTTGCTGGTTCTTTATTTGGTGTTGATGTTCATCATGCAACGGACCAAGCAGTAGCTTGTGGCCAGCAGCATGGAACAGACCCCCTTTGCATCCGGCTTGGAGAAGATGGGAGCCTGTAGTCACCCTGTCTAGGTGTTGCGGCTACTTTCATTCAGGTTTTAAGAACATTTTATTTTACTCTTGAGGGCTCTGGTTCACTTGCTGGCTTGGTTGGCCAGCATGGCAGCTGTTGTGTTCAGTGATGCATCTGGGCATGTAACGAGCTAGCTGACAGCTTTGTCAAGCTGGGCTGGCCTCATGTTGGTGGCTGGGCCAGCCCATTTGAACTGTGAGAGTCATGAGAGCAGATGTGCTAGAATGACAGCAAAGCCGTCTTGTATCACATAAAAATTTATTTCATGGGGAAATGCAGTATTATTTCAGGCTTTATGCAGCCTCCATAACAATTGCTGTATAACCTTGTGCTTTCTTCTGGATCCATGCACCACCAGATCCAGTTGTGCCTAGGGAAAGAGTGCTAATTCAACGGACTGATTCTGTTCACAGGAGAGCTGTACTCAGTGAGTGGAGGGACAGCCCTGAGCAGCAACTTTGATATAGGACCCTCAACTTCAGAGAAGCGCTGTAGAGAGCAAGGGCATTGATTTGGGGATTCAGTCTGAGGCATGTGTGTAGTAACAATTGGATCCTGAACTTAACTGTTCTTCCGGTGTGTGAACAGCAACTTGAAGTAAATACATATGTTCTCATGATGCAGTAAATTAATGTTTGTTAGCAGAGTCAGCAGTTTGGATAGCTTTGTAGAACAGAAGGAAAAGTGTTTTGCATTTATTTGAGAGGAATCTCGGGGGAAAAACAGTGCCAAAGAACTGCTATACTAGCCTACTGATTTTATTGGGGTGACCTAATGCTGATGGGAAGGCTAAAGATAACGCACTGGTGAGAGTGTTCTGAAGCAGTGTGCTTGCTTTAGTCTAAAAAGAACTGCGTTTCTCCTTTCCCAAATGGGTGTCTTTGGGATTTTTTCCATCAGGTAATCCATTTTCATAATGAAAAAACGTTATAGACTAAGCTATTCCAGCCTAACTGCCAGTATAGGCATACTCTATAGAGGCTGACAACTCACTTCAAATCTGTGTGTTCTCTCCTGTTGTCAGACATATCTGACAACAGACATATCTGTTGGCAACATAAAATTATTATGGTAGGATGTGGACAATTAATTATGTGT